>NW_012267284.1:6878676-6889157 GCF_000151885.1 Dipodomys ordii
TTTATTTTATTTGTGAACAAACTGTACAGAGGGGTTACAATTGCATGGGCAGGATAATGCGTACATTTCTTACCAAGCATTGCAGCCTCCTCCTTTGTTTAGCATTGAGTTTTTATCAATTAAAGTTTCCCAGATAATGCAGTGAGTGTAGATCTACTACTTTTCAGGAAGATTTTATGTTTACTGGGCATGCAGGTGTCAGCTTTTACAAAAATTAGAACTAATAGAGTCCCCCAATTTCCTTTTCTCAACCTGCTTGAACATAGTCTGATTGTAACTTGAACTTCCTAAAGTTTGTGAGGTCAGTTAAGGTCTTTGTTTAATAGTTAACAAGGTTTATGTCAGCCAGACAGTGTTAGGAAATGACCAGATAAATGCAATCTATCTCTTTGTGTGTGTGTGTGTGTGTGTGTGTGTGTATGTGTGTGCCAGTCCTAGGGCATAAACTCAGTGCCCTGCACTGTCTCTGGACTTTTTTTTCTTTCTTAAGCATAGTACTCTACTACTTAAGCTACAGCTCCACTTCTGGTTTTTTGGTGATTAATTGAAGATAACCTCATAGACTTTCCTCCTTAGGTTGGCTTTGTACCATGATCCTCAGATCTTAGCCTCCTGAGAAGCTAGGATTATAAGCATGAAGCACTGGTGCCCAGAAAATGTTGCATTTCTGACATACAAGTAACTGGCTTTTTATGTTATTGGCCTGATTATGATTATTTTTCTTTTGCTAGATTATTGTCAGAGGATTGAAAATGTCCAAGAAATGTTGGCATCTCTGGCAAATACCAGCATAGTCCCTTCCTGGAGTGTGCCAGCTCATATTTGTAATCTACCAAAGGTAGCTTGATTACAACATGAAGTTCTTGAACTTGATGTGGTCATTGGAGTTCTTTGTTTAATATTCAGTGAAGAATAAGCAAGGGAGACAGGGCCATAGAGGACAGAAGATTCTTTTTTTTTTTTTTGGTGATGAGGCTTGAACTCTGGGCTTGGGCGCTGTCCCTGCCCTCTTCAGCTCAAGGCAAGCACTCTACCACTTCCACTTCCGGTTTTCTAGTGGTTTATTGGAGATAAGAGTCTCACAGACTTTCCTGCCCGGGCTGGCTTTGAACCTCGATCCTCAGATCTCAGCCTCCTGAGTAGCTAGGATTACAGGCGTGAACCACCGGTGCCCGGCTAAAATCTTTCTTACTTTTTTTTTTTTGTCGGTCATGGGGTTTGAACTCTGGGCCTGAGCGCTATCCCTCAGCTCTTCAGCTCAAGGCAAGCACTCTACCACTTGAGATACAGCGCCACTTCCAAGATTCTTGCTCTTATTGATGGCTTCTTGTAAATGGCAAAGGATTCTAGCTGGCTGATTCCACCATCTGCATTTAATCTCTCTTTTATCTGTAGTGCTGGAAGTTTTTCCACTTCATGCAAACAATGTGAGTACCTAGAAGCTAAGGACATGAAATTCTAAGAAGCAGCCAGGGAAGCCATACATCAAAGCAACATTCCATTGTCAAGTGTATTGGTGATGGCTCTGGAGTCGGATGCCAGGGTCTGAACCTCCATGATGACTGACTGATTCTCCATCATACTGTCTCATTTGTCCATTTATTGCCTCCAGACTAACAGGTGTTCTGATTTCTCCATTCCCATCCTCCATTCCCTGCCTTCTCCAATGCCCGCCTCTGGTTGTCAAAAGAGTAGTGGCTCAAGTTGGGCACTGGTGGCTCATACCTGTAGTCCTCTCAGGAGGTTCAAAGTCAGCCCAAGCAGGAAAGTCCATACGATTCTCATTTCCACTTATCCACCAATAATAAAGAAGTAGAGCTGTGGCTCAAGAGATAGAGCACTAGCCTTGAGTAAAAGGCTCAGGGTTCACCCATGCCCTAAGTTCAAGTTTCAGGATTAGTACAACAAAACACAAAAAGTGGCCACCACAGCTAAGATACAGACTCATCTAGATTCCAGTCAGTGTATGAATAGATAGACACCTTGTGCTATAAATATACAATAGAGTATTATTTATGTGCAAAGTGCTATTTGGTTGATAACAACAAAATGGATGGAATTGGAGGACACTGTTAATATGAATGAAGTATACAGAAAGATAAATTCTTCATGTTCTCTTTCACATATGGATGCTAAGAAAAAGTGTAGCCAAGTGCTGTTAGTTCATGCTTATAATCCTAGCTATTCAGAGTCTGAGATCTGAGGATCATGGTTCAAAGCCAATGTGGCAGGAAACTCCATGAAACTCTTCAATAAACCACCAAAAAAAAGCCAGAATGGAACTGTGGCCCAAGTGGTAGAGCACTAGCTTGGGTAGCTGAGGATTACAGGTATGAGCCACCAGTGCCTAACTGGAGCCACTCTATTGACACCAAGAACGATGCCAAGCAGTATTTGCTGGAAGATGGAAAGAGGGGTAGGAGGTTGGAAACAATACCAAACCCCCACAATATACAAAACACCCTTAGCATAAGCTCTGGAGTCTTATAACATAGTGGGCAATCAGAGGCCACAGTTACCTGCTGTATATTTCATAAATAATGGACATTTTGATGGGTCAAAGAATCTGGACAACCAAAAATTGATTTCTAATATCTCTTCTTCCTGTGCAATTCTATGTATCAACTTACAGCTGCTTAAGGAAGACTGATTTTGCAATGACTGACATGTACATCTTTGGAGCCCCGTCTACTCAGCACTTCATGAAGCAGGATTACAGGGCAGCAGGTACAGGAGAAAAATTACTGAAAGCATGATTTCTTCGGGTGCCAACTGTCTCGCACACATGATGGTGTCCTGGGCTCTTTTTTTCCTCTCCTTTCTTACTTTTCTGGTTGTTAACTGGAGCTAAGAGTCTCACCAACTTTCCTTCCCTGGCTGGCTTTGAAATGCCATCCTCAGGTCTCAGCCTCTCCTTAGTAGCTGGGATTCCAAGTGTGTGCCACTGGTGTCTGGCTCACCTAAATTGTTTTGAGCTGGTTCTCAACCTGCTGGTTCCTCCTGCAGTGACAATTTGGTTCCCTCCTAAAGAGCTGTGGCTCTCTGATGATAACCTCAATGGAAAGTTTCAGCATATGGCCAATGGGAATGAACCTTATTTGCCTCCTCTCCCATTTCCCCCATACCTAGTATGACAACACTCATAGCTGGGTACTCTGGCTCCTGCAACAAATGACATTAAGCCACAGGAATTTATTTTTAAGTATCAGTGGGTCAAGGCACAAAAGATGAATCATTATGGGTCAACATAAAATATTAGCATCTTTACATTCCTTCTGCCAGTCATTGTGCTAGGATGGGTCACGTGATCCTCTTCTAGCCAATGAGGCTAAAGGGAAATCAGCCAGGGACCCTGAGAAATGTTTCCTTCCACCATAAGGAATACCACTAGAGCCGGGCACTGGTGGCTTAAGCCTGTAATCCTAGCTACTTAGGAGGCTGAGATCTGAGGATCATAGTTCAAAGCCAGCCTGGGCAGGAAAGTCTGCAAACTCTTATCTCCAATTAACCACCACAAAACCAGAAGTGGCACTGTAGCCCAAGTGGTAGAGTGCCCAGAATTCAAGACCCATGACTGACAAAAAAAACAAAAAACAAAATTGGGGAAATTCCTGGTATTCTCACCTTCCCTTCCAATGTCTTCACATTTCATGTGAAGATGTGATGCTCAGAGCTACAGCAGCCATATTGCACAGTATGAAGAAAGATGTTATGAAACAGAGTTGAAAGATCAAGGAATTTTTTTGTCTTTGATGATATCATTGCCTTGGCACTAGCACTGACTACCTACAGTCTCCTTATTACAAGACATAACTAATATCTTTGCTTCTGCTTTACTCAGTTATTTCTTTATTCCTTGAAGCTATGGGCATTCTTTCTCATATAACACATCTTCTATGTCTCCACATTCCCATGAATCCTTGAAATAATCTTTCATTTCCTAAGGTCACCTAAGCGTATTTCTATTCTTTGCAACAGGAAAGAGACACATAGCTTAATCCTGGGTTTTTTATGCAGATTCTGTAGATGTGGATGAGCAAGGGGAGAGGACTTTATAAACAGTGGAGATTTGTTTAGCTGAAAGTTTTGGAGATTAAAAAGTCCGGACAGTTAAGTGCAGAATGTGGCAAGGGGCTCCTAGCTATATAATATCAAGACAGATAATATCCGGGCAGGAACATGAGAGAAAGAGACACATACAGAGAGCCAGAGACACACACAGAGACACAGAGAGCCAGAGACAGAAGAGAGCTCACAAGGTAGAGCAGAAAGTACAGCAGAGAGAGGAACTAGGAATGACATTGCCTCACGGAGAACAAACTCCCTCACCTGAGCTCTTGGGACCCAAAAGTACATTCCAAAGGTCTTAACTCATTCCAGCATCACTCAGAAGTCCACGTTCAAAGTCTAACCGAACACCTGGAATAAACACACTCAGCTGACAGCCCTGAGAGGGTAAAATAAGGCCTATCCCTCCAGGGCAAAATGGTAAGCAAGGTGCAACAGGTGCATCCCGTTCTAGAAGAGGACTAGGGAGGCAGAAGGTGTAACAGGTGCATCCCATTCTAGAAGAGGACTAGGGAGGTAGAAAGGCATGTGACCCAGAATAGACATTAAATCCTAACAGTCCAGGAGTGCCCATTGTGCACACACCAGAGCTAGCTTTGTGAGCCTGGAGCAGCCTCACCTGTATGGCTTCCCTGGTCCTAGGCCATTTGGTTGATAGATCAGCCTGGCTTTGTACAGGGCCTGCAGTTTTCCCGGGCAGGTGCTCCACACTGCAGTGTCTGTCTTCCCAGGATCCTAATTTTGCCTCCATTTTCACAGCTCCACCAGATAGTGCCTCATGGAGGCCTTCTGCAGGACTCCAGCACTGTAGTGCAGGGTATTAGGCTTTCCTTTGAAATCTCAGTGGAAGATGCCATGATTTCTTCTTTTTTTGGGAGGGGGGTCCGGTCGTGGGACCTGAACTCTGGGCCTGGGTGCTGTCCCTCAGCTCTTCAGCTCAAGGCTAGCACTCTACCATTTGAGCCATAGTGCCACTTCCGGCTTTTTTCTTTTTGCTTATGTGGTGCTGAGGAATCGAATCCAGGGCCTCAGGCATGCAAGGCAAGTGCTCTACCACTGAGCCACCTTCCCAGCCCCAGATGCTGTGATTTTTGATTTCAACCTCTTGCATTTTGTGGGCCTGCAAACCCAGCACCATGCAGATGTTTGCTCTGCCTCTATCCCTAATTATGCCTGGGGCTGAGCAAAGCATGTCTGTATCTGTATATGGCCTGAAGAAGTAAGTCAAGGGGCAAGACAGGAAGTCAGAACTGAAGGGCTCAGTGTTAAATAAAATAACGAGAAATGGGCTCTGGTTAGACCCAGCCTCTTCAAGGTCTTAGTGTGTGTGTGTGTGTGTGTGTGTGTGTGTGTGTGTGTGTGTACTGGGACTTGAACTCAGGGAGTTGCACTTTTGTTTGACTTTCCCACTCACAGCTCATTCTCTGCCCCTGAGCCACACCTCCAGCCCTGCATTTTGCTGGTTAATTAGAGATGGAGTCTCATAGACTTTTCTATCTGGGCTACCTTCAAACTGAGATGTTCCAGATCTCAGCCACCTGTGTAGGGTTACAGGAGTGAGCCACTAGCGCCCAGCTCCAGAAACATCTGTGCCATACAGTAGAGGGCTAGACTTGCTTGGGGAAGGAAAAAGAGTCCTAAGGAGAGTTGAGACTACATTAGGGCCAGGCCAGGCCATGGTGAAAAGACTACACAGTTCATTTCAAGAGATTATGTGGTTCTTCTTTAAAGAAGGTAGAGATAAGACTCATGAGATTCTCTTTAGTGTGTGTCAGTCCTGGTAATTGAACTCAGGGCCTGGACACTGTCCCTGGCTTCTTTTGCTGAAGCCTAGTGCTCTACCACTTGAGGCACAGCACCACTTCCAGCTTTTTTGTAGTTTAGTGGAGATAAGAGTCTCATGGACTTGCCTGCCTAGCCCTGCTTCACACTGCAACCCTCAGATCTCTACCTCCTGAGTAGCTAGGACTACAGGTGTGAGTCATGGGTACTCAGCTAGATTTATACTGATGTTAGTGCCATTGCACTCCTCAGAACCATGAAGATGCCAATAGACCCCCATCCAATGGAGTTATTGATAGATCCAGTGAATTCAGCATGGAAGCTATTTGAAATGGTTCCTTCTATGTGATGACTAGTGGCTGTGGAGTGTGTTGTGCTGTTTTGAATGAATCCTGAAGCAGCATAGAATTACTGGGATGGTTTCCTACCAAGAAGAAACATTTCATGTGCTATCAGGCTTCCCTCAGCTAAGAGAGTGGGAAAATAATTCCATTTCTTTTTATCATCTTTAGGAGTTACCATTCCACAAACCAGTTAATGATTTGTGGAATCACAAATCACTCAGTGGAAAATAATTCCATTTCTTTTTATCATCTTTAGGAGTTACCATTTCACAAATCAGTTAATGAGTACAAAGAACTTTGATGGATACCAGCCCTTTCATCAATGTCAGCTGATACAACAGCCGCAGATGTTAATTAAATGAGTGAGTTAATAAAACATTGGACCTAATGTCTGTGCAAAATATAGTATTTGTGCATCTGTGTATTAGCATGCATCCATATTTCATTCATTTTGTGGATGAATACTGTGCTTGGCCTGAGCAAGCTGCCATTTGTCTATCTTTATAGCTGTTGATGGGTGTTTGAAGCTGGGCATTGTGCTCTTTTGTTTATATGAAGAAGTGCATTTCCTTAAATGACTCATGTACAGGAAGTGGTATTGATAAGGCCTATGGCTGTTTGTCTGACTTTCTAGGTGGAATCATCAAGCTATTTTCTGGGACAGGTGTGTATTTTGCATTCTCATAGCAAGATTTAGCCAGTTTTCCACGTTCTTACCTACACTTTTTATTTTATTTTATTTTGTGTTTTTGAATTTGGGACTTTTAATTTTTTCTTGTTGTTGGTTGTGGGGCTTGAACTCATGGCCTGGGCACTATCTCTGAGCCTTTTTTTGCTCAAGGATATGGCTCTACCACTTCAGCCACAGTGCCACTTCTGGGTTTTGAGTGGTTAATTGGAGATAAGAATTTCATTGGGACATTTCAACCTGGACTGGCTTTGAACAGCGATGCTCGTCAGCCTCCTAAGTAGCTAACATTACAGGCATAAGCCATGGCATCAGCTTTTTTCTTTTAAACCAAATAAGATCTTGCTGTGAGCCCAGGCAGGCCTTGAACTTATGATCTTCCTGTCTCAGCCTCCTGGATTCTGGGATTACAGATATACACCACTAATTTGGCTTTAGGTAATTTTTTAAATAAGTATCCTATCCTAGTGGGTATGAAGCAATAACATTTCTGGGATTTTTATTTTGTGTAACCACAAGGGGTAAAAAATGTATGAGAACATGCCAGAGATAGAGAGGGACCAGAGAAGCGGGGATGGGTGGGGTTCACAGGTTCCATGGCTTTCTATGGGCTCTAAAGACACCTGTTATTCTGTTCAGAGGATAGTGGTTGTATGAATCTACTGTGAATGGGTTGTTTGCAGGCCCTGCACAACTTAAACTTCTATAGCTTGAGTTGTATAATTTATAAAACAGGGGCTGATGATTCTGTCTTTCCTCCAAAAGCCAAGATAGACCCAAAATAACCTGTAGTGGACTTGAGACCTACATCCTTAAAAAAAATCTTTGTAGAGATGAAAGTAGCCAGCTAAGTGTCTGACTCTTGGCAGTCGTTCTATAAATAGTCATTTTATGTCAGAGTTCAATCAGCATCTCAGAGAGGACAAAGTTACAGAGTAACATCAAATTGCACAATGTAGTTTGTAGTTTCTTTTTATCAGCAAGAGACATGAGTTCAGGTTATTTTGCTGAAAATGTGGTCAAGTTTGGGAGCTGGTTCAGTGTGGACTGCTGGCCTTTTATGGTCTATTGAACCAACTATGTCACCACATGTGGTCAGGTTGGCAGACTTCATAAATGTGTCAGAACTTAATTTCCTGGACTCAAGTTCGGGTTCAGCTTGTAGGAACACCCACACATTTGGGAAACAAGAGTCTCTCAAATTCATCTTCCTGGGCTGCTTTTGATCCTGAGATCTCAGATGTGAGCCCCCAGCATCCAGCCAGCAGAAGAAGTCTTAATCTTTCCTCTATAAAGTATTTTGTTGTGATAAAAATATTAGCCACTAGAAGTGAACAGGGCTCAGTTTCTACTCTTGGAAATGGGGAAGCAGTTGTTCACACTCCTGCTTGGCAGTGCCCAGTGAGACTAATGAATAGTGGCAGAAATGGCATCAGAATTCCCTAAACTTTCACCTTCTTTTTAGGCGTTGATCCTCCAGCTTCCAGGGTCTATCTTTTGTTGATTTTCAAGCTTGATGCAATTTCCTCCTGTCCCTGAAGAGGATGATGGTGTAGAAAAGGAACTGTGTGGCCTCCACTATACTCTGGGCATCATATCTAAACATGACATATGTATACTTGTCACTTATTTGAGAATGAAAAATGTGTGTGTGTGTGTGTGTGTGTGTGTGTGTGTGCGCGCGTGTGCATTTTACATTTCCTTTTTTTTTTTTTTGTCGGCTGTGTGTGTGAACTCTGGGCCTAGGTGCTGTCCCTCAGCTCTTCAGCTCAAGGCTAGTGCTCTACCACTTGAGCCACAAGGCCACTTCTGGATTTTTCTGCTTATGCGGTGCTGAGGAATCAAACCCAGGACCTCATGCATGCAAGGTAAGCACTCTACCACTGAGCCACTTTCCCAGCCCCAACTTTTACATTTCTTAAGCACAGCTGTGGGTTTTATCTGGTGATTTCTGGAGAAGGCTGTCACCAGAGAGTGACAGCTATCATGGTAGAGATGTCAGGCTGCTCAATGGGTCCCCAAAGAAGAAACTCAAGCAGGAGGGACAGTTAGAAAGGAATTCATATAATTCTGAGGGGTGGCATGGAACGCCCAAAGGGGATTTACAGGCCAGCAGTATGGGAAGAATTGGCAAAGATAAGATGAGACCAAGCTTTTGGGGAGTGCCAATGTTCTATGGTGAAGATTTTGGGGCTTTTTCCTGCCAAATAGCCCTCATGTCACTCGGTATCAAGGTTCATGGTGTGAATTAGGTGGATAACGTGGCTGGGAAAGAATTTTCCTGTGGGCTTTGATGGCTCCCAGATTCCCAGTCGCACCCCTGTCCCTTGAACTCCTCTGTGTGGCTCTTTCTCTCTTCTCATTTTCTCCACTCTTAGATCTCTACTCCTTATGTGGAATGAATGATTTCAACTCCTTCTAATATGTGCTCATCAATGTATGATGTCACTGTTAATTAAAAGCCAATACTCCTGTATATAAAATATGTATTTAACATATACTTCTGGGGGAAAAGACTGAGAGATATAGAATGCATAATTGAAAAACCCTTAAGCTCACCTGTTTTCTTTTTTTCTCTGAAAGTATAAATGTTTATTTTACCTTCATTTGGTTAAAAAAATTACTGTTACTGTAAAGGTGATATACAGAGGGGTTACAGTTATATAGTCAGGTAACAAGAATATTTCTTTTTGGACAGGGTTACCCCTTTCCTCGCACTCTCCCCATTTAGTTTTAAGGTAAAATTCTTCCATAGAATTATGCACAATATCTTTTTCTCTACTTTGTTCTACTCACTTTCAAGAACTTGTGTAGGGTTGGGTGCTAGTGTCTCATGCCTATAATCTTAGCTGCTCAGGAAGCTGAGGTCTGAGGATTGTGGTTCAAAGCCAACCCAGGCAGGAAAGTCAGTGAGACTCTTATCTCCAATAAACCACTAAAACACCAAACGTAGAGCTGTTGTTTCAGTGGTAGGGTACTAGCCTTGAGAAGAAGATGCTCAGAGACAGTACCCAGGCCCTAAGTTCAACCCCAGGACCAACACACACACACACACACACACACACACACACACACACACACACACAGAACCTGTGTAAGAGTCGGGCACCCATGGCTCATACATAATCCTAGCTGCTCAGAAAGTTGAGATCCAGCAGTTTGAAGCCAGCCCAGGCAGAAAAGTGCATAAGACTTCATCTCTACAAAGTCAGATTGGAGGCCTGGCTCAAGTAATAGAACACCAACCAAGCAAGCAAGCTGAGCACATGTAATGCCTTGTGTTCAAACTCTTGTGTCAATAAAAAAAAAGAACTTGTATAGAATATAGTTCACTGCTAAGTTCTCTGGGGACCTTCAGGTGGGGTAGCCTTAATTATAGTATCTGTTCTCTTTCAGAGCTGCTGGCAAGAGCATTGGAAATGATCATCTTTTTGCTTCTGTGTTCCAGGCAAGTGGAAAAGACTTTGCCCTTTTCTACCTCTTTATTTCTCAATCATTATCATAAAGACTGGGTCTGGCCCCAGATCTGCAATGTCCCCATAAAGACCATGTGCTCCCTAGCAGGAACACACAACCGGAGACCAGGGCTGTCCCAGACC
>NW_012267284.1:6889312-6942450 GCF_000151885.1 Dipodomys ordii
AGAGCGCTTGCCTTGCATGCATGAGGCCCTGGGTTCGATTCCTCAGCACCACATAAGCAAAAAGAAAAAAGCCAGAAGTGGTGCTGTGGCTCAAGTTGTAGAGCGCTAGCCTTGAGCTGAAGAGCTGAGGGACAGCGCCCAGGCCCAGAGTTCAGGCCCCAAGACCAGAACCCCCACCCCAAAAAAAGTCCATGGGAAACCAGGTGCTGGTGGTTCATGTCTGTAATCCTAGCTACTCAGGAGGCTGAGATCTGAGGATCACAGTTCAAAGCCAGACTGGACAGGAAAATCTATGAGCCTCTTATCTCCAATTAACCACCAGAAAACTGGAAGTGGAGCTGTGGCTCCAAGTGGTAGAGCACTAGCCTTGAGCAAAAGAGCTCAGGAACAGTGCCAGGCCTTGAGTTCAAGTACCATGACTGACAAAAATAGTTCATGGCAGGGCTGGGACAGTGGTTCAGTGGTAGAGTGCTTGCCTTGCATGCATGAGGCCCTGGGTTTGTTCCTCAGTACTACATAAGCAGAAAAAGCCAGAGGTGGTGCTATGGCTCAAGTGGTAGAGTGCTAGCCTTGAGCTGAAGAGCTGAGGGACAGTGCCCAGGCCCAGAGTTCAAGCTTCACAACTGACCAAAAAACAAAAAAGTTCATGGCAAATAGTACAGACAATTATCATGGATGCACCATTGAGTCATAATAATAATTCCAATATAACTTATGGACAGTGTCTTTGAAATACTGTTTTGTATTCAGATACCCTTGCCTGAGCCACATTACTCAACATTTTGTGCACTTGGGTGGCTCCTGTGTTTGAGTCCCTCACTTGAACCAGGAGCTAGTTTTGGTTTTTACAGAGTAGGGCCTGTGAAGGTTGTAATATCAGGATCAAAGTCTACCATTTGCGGGTAGAGCCCCAGCTGTTGAATCTGTTGAGCTTTATCAATTGTTTCCCCAACCCATGTTTTATGACTGTTCGTCACCATAGCAGGGAGATATCTATTTTTAATAGCATTTTAAGATGTATTTATTAATTCTATTTTTATTATGAAATAGGAAAGATCGCAGCACATTGCCAGTACCAGGGCAGTCCATTTGCCCCTTGTACCACTGTGTTTCTGTTGCTCTATTAAGTTCTTGAATATTCTTTTAAGGCATGGGGATTTTAAACTCAGGACCTCATCAATATGCATCAGTTTTTTGTTTTGCTTTGTTTGTGTGTGCCTGTCCTGGGGCTTGAACTTGGGGCCTGGATACTGTCCTTGAGCTTTTTTCTCAAGGCTAGTGCTTTTAACACTTGAGCCACAGCTCCACTTCTGGCTTTTTGGTAGTTCATTGGAGCTAAGAGTCTTACAGTCTTTCCTGTCTAGGCTGGTTTCGAACCCAGATCCACAGATCTCAGCCTCCTGAATAGCTAGGATTACGGGTGTGAGCCACTGTTCATCAGTTTTATGGGCTCTCATTTGTGGTATCTCTACATAAATTTATCATCTGCACATCCTTATGATATACACAGCTAAGGTACAGAACTGTTCCTTCATTATAAAGCTCTTGTTTTACCTGCCCTCATTTGTTCATTTATGTGTTTACATATACATTAGATATATGCCTTAACATCATGCATCATTATATTATATGCCTTAACGTCATTACTTATCTTTTCTGAAGTGTTTCCCCTATTTTTGTTCCTTTGCCTTTTCCTTCAAATTCAAAATAACTTTGTTTGTGCCTACAAAAATGCCCCTACATTTTGGTGAGGATTGCACGGAAACTACAGGTCAATTTGCAGAAAAATCAGCGCTCACCCTGCTGTGCATGAGTTGCTCAGGAACTGTAAAAGGCCTGGAATTTACAATGAATTGGTTAAAAAGAAGGGTAGGTGAAGAAATGGTAAAAGAAGGAAGATGGGAAGCTGGAAGTTGATGGAATGAGAAAGCATAAGAATAATAGTGTGCAAAGAACACAGTAGGATTTTTAAGAATGACAATATACTCAGGGAATTTTTTTTTTACAAAAGCTAAAAGCAAGAGTAAATGTCCATCAAATAAAATAAATAGTAAAATATTCCAAAAAAGGAAACAAAACCTGCAGACATCAGTGTGTGATGCTTGGTGAGAAGCAGAACATTTTCCAGGTGTGCTCTGTCCCTGCAGCTGGCGTGTCCAGGTGGAAGGTAAGTCCCAGCTGTACCATGCTGCTGCAGCAGGTAGGCTCCAGGTGTGGCAAGTCCATGCAGTAGGCCTGTTCCTTTGAGCTCTGGCCTTTGGTGTGCCATATGTGTCTTCTGAGGCAATCACTCTTGGTACTTCTGGCCGTGGGACTGCATGTGGTTCCTCTGGGTTCAATCTGGGTAACGGGGCTATGTAGAGACAACAGCTTCCCAACACTGCTCAGCAGTGACAACCCCTCTCACATGTAACTGAGGAGACTCAGACTCAGAACTCCACTCCAGGGAAGTGTGTCCTTCCTTCGTTCCTTTTATAGCTCTAAAATTTAAAGCTTCTGATTTCCCCCCAGTATTCTTTTTAGAAATACTGTTACTGCTATTGTCTTTATTAAGATGTACATCTTAATCAGAAGGCAGGTGATGAGAATATTTCTTTTTTATTGTTATAAAGGTGGTGTACAGAGGGACTGCAGTTACTTAAATCAGATAATTTCTTTCTGGGCAGTGTCACCCCTTTCCTTGATCTCTCCCATGTTTTCCTCCCATCCCCACCCACAAGTGGTAGAGTTCATTTTGTAAAAAATAATTTTTATTGAGATTAAGTGATCACATAAATTTCACAAATGTCACAGTATTGTGATCTAGTGATACTTAAAGTCACAAACACATTCTTAACCTTCAAGAGGCAAATAGTCATTATCATGGTCTGTAATGTTTGTGAGCTTTGACAATACAACTATTTCTTCCACATCAGGTGATATGTACATTTCTTTCCTTTTGCTTAGTGTAAGCTGTTCCCTCTTTCCCTCTTATTCCCTCCCTCCCATCGCTGCCCTTGAGTTGCTTACTTTGTTTTCATCAGTGTCCAGTGCAGCTGATGGCCCCTCTGTTGTATTCCAGCCCGTTTTCCTCTGATTCTGTGCCCTCCTCTTAGCTTCCCCCAGATGTGTATGCACATGCACGCACACACACACACACACACACACACACACACACACACATACACACACACACACACAGACGATATATGTGGTCAAGAACATGGAGTCCACTATGTTGAAAACAAAATTTACAATTTAGGGGGGGATGAGGGAGGAGTTGGGGAGGTGGGGAGGGAGGGATGGTAGGGGAAAAACAAAGAAAGAGGTAAAAATGCTCAGTAGGAAATGTACTCATTACCTTACTCGTGTAACTGTAACCCCTCTGTACAGTATTTTTACAATAAAAACCATATATATACACATATATGTGTGTGTGTGTGTGTGTGTATATATATATATATATAACACAATCTCTTATTCAATAAAAAAAGGACCTGGAGTGATTTAGAAATGATATGACAAATTGAGTGGAGGTCCTTTGTTTCTTGAGTCTTGTTTACTTTGTTGTATCTCCTTGCATTTTGGATTTAATATCCACCTATCAGGGAGACCATGTGCCATTTACCTCTCTGCTCTTGACTTACCTTGCTCAAAATCATTTGTTCTAGTTCCATCTATTTCCCTGCGAATACCATTATTTTGTCCTTTCTAATGGCTGCATAATATTCCATTGTATATATGTACCACACCTTTTGGATCCATTCATCTGTAATGGGCCATCTGGGTTGTTTCCATATCTTCGCTATTGTAAACAGTGTTGTAATGAACATGGAGGTGCATGTGTCCTTGTATCCTGGTCCTGTTGCTCAGGGTAGATGCCTGAGTGGTATGGCTGGGTCATAGGGGAGGTCTATATTTAGCTTTCTGAGGACACTCCAGACTGCTTTCCAAAGTGTTTGTAGAGTGTACATTCCCACCAGAGGTGCAATAGGGTTCCTCTTTCTCCACATCCCTGTAAGCATTTGTCATTGGCTGGATTTAGGATGTGGGCCATTCTGACTGGGGTTGTTTCTATTTGCATTTTCTTTACAGCCAGGCATGATGAATATTTCCTCATGTGTTTCTTTGCCTTTTTTTCAATCTCTTCTTCTGAGAAGTCTCTCTTTAGCTCCCTTGCTCACTTAATGATTGGTTTGTTAGATTTGGGAGGGATTAGTTTGTTCTTCCCTGTCTATAATGGATATTAGCCCCTTGTCTGATATATTGCTGGTAAATATTTTTTTCCCAGTTAGTTGGCTGTCTTTCTAGTTTGGTAGCCATGTCTTTAGCTGTGTAGAAACTTTTCATTTTAAGGTAATCCCATTTGTCAAGTCTCTCTCCAATTTGTTGTGACCCTGGGACTCTGTTCAGGAAGTTCCTGCCTGTGCCTATAAATTCAAGTGTCTCTTCTACTCTGTGATAGTTTCAGAGTCTCATTTTGATGTTAAGGTCTTTAATCCATTTGATGTTAGTGCATGGTGACAGGCTGGAGTCCACTTTTAGTTTTCTGCATGTGGATTCCCAGTTTCCCCAGCACCAATAGTTGAAGAGGCTGTGTTTCTTCCACTGTTTGTCTTTGGCTTCTTCGTCAAATATCAGCTGACTATGGATATGTGATTTTGTTTCTGGATATTCTAATCTGTTCCATTGGGCTTCAGGTCTGTTTTTGTGCTAATACCAACCTGTCTTTGTTATTGTGGCTCTATAGTAAAGCTTGAAATCTAGAACTGTGATCCCTCTACATTGTTTCTTTTGCCTAGAATTGCTTTAGCTATTCTAGGTCTTTTGTTGTTCCTTATGAATTTTTGGACTGTTTTCTCTATTCAGTAAAGAATGTCATTGGGAATTGCATTAAATTTGTGTATCATTTTTGGCAGTATGGCCATTTTCACAATATTGATTCTGCCTATCCAAGAACATGGAAGGCCCTTCCATTTCCTGGTGTCCTCTATGATTTCTTCCTTTAGGCTTTTATAGTTTTCACTAAATAGGTCCCTTACATCTTTGGTTAGGTTAATTCCCAGATTTTTTTGTGGCTATTGTGAATGGGGTTGTTACCCTGATTTCCCTTTCTGCTTGTACTTTGTTGGTGTATAGAAAGGCAATTGATTTTTGTGGGTTAATTTTATATCTTGCTACTTTGCCAACGTGGTTTATAAGCTCTAGGAGTTTGGGAGTGGATTTTTGGGGATTGTTAAGTTATAATATCATGTTATTTTCAAATGGTGATAGTTTAATTTCTTCCTTCCCTATGGGTATACCTTTAATATTCTTTTCTTGCCTTATTGCTCTGGCTACGGATTCCAGAACTATATTGAAGAGGCGTGGTGAGAATGGGCATCCTTGCCTTGTTCCTGATTTAAGAGAATTGGTTGTACTTTTTCTCCATTTAGTATAATATTGGCTATTGTTCTGTCATATATGGCTTTTATTGTTTTAAGGAATGTTCCTTCTATCTTCCTATTTTCTTCAGAGCTTTTAACATGAATGGATGTTGTATTTTATCAAAAGCCTTTTCTGCATTGATGGAGATAATTGTGGTTCTTGACCTTGGATCTGTTGATGCGTTGGATTACATTTTTTTTAAATTTATGTATGTTAAACCATCCCTGAATCTCTGGGATGAAGCCTACTTGATCATAGTGTATGTTTTTTTTATATGTTTCTGGATTCTGTTGGCTAAAATTTTATTGAGAAGTTTTGCATCTGTGCTCATCAAAGAGATTGGTCTGTAGTTCTCTTTATTTGTTGGATCTTTGCCTGGTTTGGGGATGAGTGTGATATTAGCTTCATAGAATGAGTTTGGGATTGCTTCCTCTGTTTCCATTTTGCAGAAGAGCTTGAGGAGTATGAATATTAGCTCCTTTTTAAAGGTCTTATAAAATTCCATAGTGAATCCAGCTGTTCTGGGATTTTCCTTGTTGGAAACTTCTGATTGCTTCCTCTATCTCATTGTAAGTTATTGGCATATTATTTTTGGTCGGTCGTAGGGCTTGAACTCTGGGCTTGGGTGCTGTTCCTGCACTCTTCAGCTCAAGGTGAGGGCCCTACCGCTTGAGCCACAGCACCACTTCTGGTTTTCTAGTGGTTTTTATTGTAGAGTCCTCATGGACTTTCCTGCCCGGGCTGGCTTTGAACAGCGATCCTCAGATCTCAGCCTCTTGAGTAGCTAGAATTACAGGCAGGAGCCACTGGCACCGGGCTGTTATTGACATATTTAATTGATATATTTCTTATTGGTTCATTTGGGCAATTCCTATTTCTCTAAAAATGCATCCATTTCTGCTAGGCTTTCCTTCTTTAGTGAGTATAGATTCTGGAAATAGTTCTTTATAATTGTTTGGATGCCTTGTGTGTTTGTTGTAATTTTCCTGTGGCATCCCTGATCTTTTATTTATTATTATTTATTTATTATTTTGCAGGTTGTGGGGCTTGAACTCTGGGCCTGGGCACTGTCTCTCAGCTCTTTAGCTCAATGCTAGCTCTCTACCACTCAAGCCACAGCACCACTTCTGGCTTTTTGTGCTTATATGATGCTGAGGAATTGAACCCAGGTCCTCATGCATGCAAGGCAAGCACTCTACCCCTGAGCCCCCTTCCCAGCCCCTGCATTCCTGATCTTATTGATTTGGGTTTCCTCTTTTCTTTTTTAAGTTAATCTTGCCAGAGGTCAGTCAATTTTACTGATTTTTTTTTAAAAACAGCTTTTTGTTTTATTAATTTTATAGTTTTCTTAGTCTGTCTTGTTAATTTCAGCTCTTATTTTGGTTATCTCACTCCATCTAGTAACTTTGGGTTCAATTTTTTCTTGCTTTTCTGGAAGTTTTAGTTGCATCATGAGATTATTTACTTGGTCTGTCTCTATTTTCTTGATGTGTGCACTGAGAGCAATAAATTTGCCCCTCAGACTGCTTTCGCCATGTCCCACAGGTTTCTTTGTGAGTACATTCATTTTCATTTAATTGTAGGAACTTTTTGATTTCTTCTTTAATTTCTTCTCTGACCCAGGTGTTGCTCAGAAGTGTGCTGTTCAATTTCCACATATTTGAGTAATTTCTACAGTATGCTTTGTTATTGAGAACTAGTTTGATTCCATTATGGTCAGATAGAATGCAACGGGTTATGTTGATCCTCTTGTATTTGCTTAAATTTTTTGTGTGAACTATGATATTATGCATTTTGGAGAAATTTCCATGGGCTCCTGAGAAGAATGTGTACTGGGTTGTTGTTGGGTGGAAAACTCTGTAGATGTCAGTTAAGTCCACTTGAGATGTGGCGTCATTTAATTCAGAGGCTTCTTTGCCAATCCTCTGGCTGGTAAACCTGTCCTTTGGTGAGAGTGGAGTATTGAAGTCTCCTAGTATTATTGTATTTGGGTCTATTTTTCCCTGTAAGTCTGAGAGTATTTGCTTAACATATGTGGGTGCAGCAATTTTTGGAGAGTATAACTTGATAATGGTGATGTTCTCTTCTTGGATTGTTTCCTGTATTAAATTGTAGTGTCCCTCTTTGTCTTTTTGTATTGATTTTAATGAAAAGTTTATTTTGTCAGATATCAGGATGGCAACTCCTGCTTTCTTGCTGGGGGTATTTGCATGGTATATCTTCCTCCAACCCTTCACTTAGAGTTTGTTTTTACCTTTGTCTGTGAGGTGGGTCTCTTGAAGACAACAAATGGATGGATCTTATTTTCTGATCCAGTCTGAGGTTCTTTTGATTGGTGAAATGAGTCCATTAATATTAATGATTATTATAAAGAAGTGCATTGTATTGCCTGTCATTTTCCTGCTTTCCTGTTTTTCTTCTTTCCTTTCCTCCTGTGCTTACTAAGTTGGTGTTCTAGTGATATCTGTCTGATGTGGATCCCTGATCTTGATTGTTTTCTTCAGATTGTAATCCCCCTCTTAATATTCTTTGTAGTGCTGGCTTATTGATTATGAATTCATTTAGCTTTTCTTTACTATTAAAAATTTTAGTTTCCCCATTGAATCTGTATACCAGTCTGGTTTGGCAGTTATTGATTCTCAGGGCTTGGATGGTACTTTCCCAGGTTTTCCTTGCATTTAGTGTCTATATGAAGAGATCTGTAGTAATACTGATTTTTTCCCATTGTAGTATAGCTCCTTCTTTGCTTTTGCCATGTGCAAGATTGTTTATTGTTCAAATCTAGCGTTTTTACTATGATGTGCCTAGAAGTGTTCCTCCTAGGACCCTGTTTGCTAAGATGTTCTGTATGCTTCTGTTATGAAAGTAAGACTTTTCTCTTTTAAGATTGAGTAAATTTTTGGCAATAATCTTATTGAATAAGTGTTGCATCCCTCTGTTCTGGGATTCCTCACCTTTGTTGACCTCAATTATTTGAAGGTTAAATTTCTTGGCACTGCCAGCTTGTTCTTGGACCACCCTTTGAGTATTTTTTCCATATCTGTGTCTTTTCCCCCCAGTTGCTGCATTTCTATTTTCCATTTCATTCACTCTATTAACTGGCTTCCATTGTGGTTTGCATGGAGGAAATTGAACCATTTATGATTTCTATGTCGGTTCTCAAAGTATTAATTTTGTCTTTTAAAGAGGTGTGTACTACATCTATTTGTGAGTGCAGCTCTTAAGTCCTGGATCTCTTGATTATTTGTTTCTTTGTTTTTTAAATTTCTGATCCATTTTTTGCTCTAATACTTTTTTGTTGTTGTTGTTGTTGGTCATGGGGCTTGATCTCTGGGCTTGGGTGCTATCCCTCAGCTCTTCAGCTCAAGGCAAGTGTTCTACTACTCGAGCCACAGCACCACTTCTGGTTTTCTGAATGGTTTATTAGAGATAAGAGTCTCACTAACTTTCATGCCCAGGCTGGCTTTGAACAGAGATCCTCAGATCTCAGCCTCCGGAGTAGCTAGGATTACAGGTGTGAGCCACTGGTGCGCGGCTTTGCTTTAATTCTTGAGTCATTGCCTCTATCAACTCTTGGATGTAGGGCTTGACTTCCATTTCTCTTTTGCTTTTATTCGAGTTCTTCCCTGGGTGGCTGCTGGCCTTTGGGGACGGTTTGCTGTCTTGGTGGTTGATGAATCTTGTAATTTTTTGTTGTAATTTTCACATGAGGATACAGGGATTATTGGAGATGAATCACAAATTCTGACTGTTTTGGTCAATAGGTGGCTTCTTTTTTTTTTTTTTGCTTGGTTCTGGGTTGGTTCCTGGGTCAATTGTTGAAGCTTGTTCTCAGCCCTGGGCTGGTTGAGAAAGACTGCGCCTCCTCTCAGTTCTGTTGGGGGAAGGGCCGGCCTCCAGCTGCTAGGGCTCCACGCAGGGCTCACTCTTGTTAGATTCTGGTAGGTAGACACACTCCACCCTCTGCTGAGATGTGTGCTTAGTTCCTGGCTTCAGTCAGGGACAGGTGGTTTAGACAGCTTGGGCTCCCACCTGGGACACACAAGTAGGGCTCGTTCAGCCACTAATGGAGCCCACAGGCAGTTCCAAACTTCAGCCAAGGGCCAGCAGCCTCAGCAGCGTAGTCTGTTCATGCTCTTGGCAAAACCTGGTGGTCTCAATGTATTCCACCAGTTGCTGGAACCCACTTGCAGTTCCTGACTTTAGCCAGGTACTGGTGGCCTGAGCTGCCCGATCCCCAGGCCAGGACACACAGGTTGGGCTCCTTCTCCTGAGGCCTGCGGGCATGGTTCCTGACTTCAGCCAGGGACTCCTGGACCTGAGTTGCTGCTGGTCTCCCGCCTGGGACACACAGGTCAGACTTCTTCCACTGCTGGCTGCTGGGGCCCACAGGCACAGTTCCTGGCTACAGCCAGGGACCAGCTACATTTGAGCTCTCTCCCAGGGGGCTCTTGGTCAAGCCTGGCGGGCTGGGTGGGCTGCACCAGTTGCTGGGGCGCTTGCACATTTCCCAACTTTAGTGGGACCAGTAACCTGGGTGCTAGGGGGAGGAATCCAGGTCAGTCTCTGGGGGTTACCCCCAGAGCTGGTCTCTCATGGAGGTGGGGGGGGCATCCCCTATGGGGTTTCATTTATCCTGTAACTGGTTGGGAGCAGTCCAATGGTGCTGTGGCAGATCAAGGTTTCTGTGTCTTGTAGGTTACTGGTCGCCCCTGTGTTCTGCGTTCCATTGAGATGATGGTGAGCTGGGCCGGGTGGTGGTGGGATCTCCGGGTCTGGCAGTACCTTGTGTGTGGTTTCTCTTGTTTTCACTGTCTGTGTCTGTGGGAGTCTTCTGCATTGACATGCTATGGACCACTGTGGCTCTGTGGTCCCCACTGGCTGCGGGCCGCGGGCTTTGGTGACTTGGCGCAGAGCCACACCACCAGTGAAGGGTGGGGGAAGAGTCTTCAGGCTTTTCCATCTTTGTGTAGATTATGAAGTTTTTTCTTTTCTTTTTTCACTTCCTGTATTTCTCTGAGTGTTTGCCTTTTTGCTGTTCTTGGTCTCTTGGGGAAACCAAGCATTGGAACTCGATCTCTGGTTGAAGAGTGCTGTGGTGTTTCCCTACGGTTCTGTCCCCATCTTGGGTGTCCAGTGAGTACCACTGCTGCACTTGTTCACCTGTCCCTCCATTTCTGTGTTTCCCTTACACACCCAAAGATAAATGAGCAAAGAAGACAAGACAGAAAGAAAACAAAAATAGTCACAAAGTAAAAAAACCTCTTGTTTCCCATTTCCTGGAGTTCTTTCCCCCTCCCCACCCCCCATCCTGGGGCTAAACTCAGGGTCTGGGCACTGTCTCTGAGCTTCTTTGGCTCAAGGCTAGCACTCTAGCACTTGAGCTGCAGCACCACTTCTGGCTTTTTCTGGTACTGAGGAATTGAACCCAGGGTTCATGCTAACCAAGCACTCTACCACTAAACCACATTCCCAGCCCTGGAGTTCATTTTGATAAATATTATTTTATGTGATCAGAGGCACATAGGCATTGCACCTTTGTGTTTCTCTCATAGGACTATCCTCCTTTGGTCTTACTGTGTGTGAATGCTTAGAGTCCTGTACAGTTTACCTTGTTCCCATGTATGTTAGGTCCAGCTTCCACATATGAGAGACAACATGCACCATTTGTCTCTATGCTTGGCTCACTTCATTTAACATGATCAGCCTGGCTTTTGCTAGTTATGTTGGAGATGGAGTCTCACAAACTTGTGTTTGTTCTGCCCAGGCTAGCTTCAAACCATGATCCTCTGGATCTCAGCTTCCTGGGTAGCTGTGGTTATCTGCTGGCACCCAAATATGTAAATGAGTTTTCATTTCAAATTTGGATGATGAGGAATGTATTGGCATCTTTAGACCTAAGCTGTTCTTTTAGTTTATCACGTTTTTTCCCCCAATTTACAGTTCAATATTTATTTTTTTCATTTTGTTCCTTAATGTTTTTTCCCCTCAAAAGGTGTGTGTGTATGTGTGTGTGTGTGTGTGTGTGTGTGTGTGTGTGTGTGTGTGTGTGTGTGTGTGTGTGCGCGCGCCTGTGTGTGTTTGGGGAGAAAAGTGGGAAAAGTGGAGATTTCTCTTTTAAAAAAATCTGTGTTTTATAAATATGTCAATTACCCTTCTTGGGGTTGTTAAATAACACTGGATTCAATGAGTTTTGTGCTTTCTCATGGAATGACCTAGGCTTTCTTGATTTTAGACAATCCCTCATTTTAGGTTTAGCCATTCACTACACTGTAAGTTACTATTTTGAGTTTGGACTTCCCAGAAGGGCAAGGTTGATCAAGGTTTGAAAGAGTTAGGCAGTCAATTTAATGTGTATTTAAAAATCTATGGCATGGTGTGTTGAATTTCCACACCTTTTCTCTCCCTTCCTGCCAGTTTTATTTCCTATCCTCCCTCCAGTAAGTATTCTCTGCTCTACCAGACTTCTTTTTTTGTTCCCACTATCCTGAGAATTTCTTGTATTCATTTCTATCAGTTTTTTCCTCATTCTTTGCCTGGAACTGGCCTCTTCTTTCTTTTCCTACAGTATATATTCAGGTCTGGACATTCTTTAGGTTGTAGCTCTTCTATCAATATCTCTGTCTGTGTGTCTGCCTTTTTGTATGTCTGTCTGTCTCTCTGATGGTATTGGGGTTTGAACTCAGGCATTTGCCTAGTAAGTGCTCTTCCACTTGAACCTAACCTCTAGCCCTTTTTACTTTATCATGTTTTTCAGGTATGGTATAATACTTTTTCCAAGGCCCACCTTGGACCATGATCTTTCTACTGCCAGTTCCTTTAGTAGTTGGGACTACAGCTATCAGGCACATGGCTAACTTGTTTTCAAGATCAGATCTTAGTAACTTTTGCTTAGGTTGTTGTCTTCCTCCTTCTGTCTCCCAAACAGCTAGGATTAAAACATGAGCCATCATATTCACGTCTATCAGTTTTTTTGATTTATCAACTATGTTCATTTTTTTCTTCTCATACTACTCCCTTATGTAAATATTAATGGTTGCAGGAGTATTCGACTTGGCAAATCTCTGTAGCCATTTCTGTCCTTGAGAGTCTGACTCTAAATTGTCTTTTTAACCAAATAGTAAGCTTTATAAAGGATATATGATTTGTTGTTGGTGAGACACATAAGATGTGTAGAACAGAGCAAAGCACATTAGTGTCTAATAAACACAATTCAAGCAGCTGAAAAAATTAACTGGAAATCTATGTAGTCTAATATGACACCTATCTTCTAAGGAGAAGACACTTGTTTGGTATGAAATCATTTGAATGGAATTAATAAAATTCACATTGCTAATACACCTAAACTTTAATGCTAAGAGGATGAGAAAATGGCTTTCTTAATGGAATTACAAAGAAAATTCTCACTAGCAGCCTACATAGTGCACCCGAATTTCAAAAACTGCTATTATATTTGATTATGTTTATTTGGTTAATGTTTTTCTACCCTGTGAAAGGATTCTACCCTGTCAAGGATTCAGACTTTCCTGTGTTTAGTGCTAAGTATATAGTGTGAACATGGTAGGCATAAAACTAAACCGACATGCCACAGCAAGGAGGAAAATAAGGGTCTTAATCTCATCCAGTACTAAGAGGCCGTGGCTGGGCTTGACATTCTCCATGCCTCCCCCAAATAGGAAATTCATAAGAACTGTCTCTCCCTCTTAAAGCCACCAAAATGGGGCCCTAAAAATTGGCAAAAATCAAGTTTCACACGACTGTGAAGAACGGGCACCTAGCTAAATGAAACCACCTTATTTTCATTCTCCTGGCACAATTGGAGTTGTGACTCATGAAATGTGAATCTAGTATGTAGATTAGTGCACACATACACACACACAGTGGATACAGTTTACTCATTCAGTATTAATCAAGAAATTCATTCATTCAGTGGAAATCATGACAAGCTTCCTATGAGCAGGACCGTTTGAGTGACCAGCACAAATCCTTTGCACTGCCACGAGCATGGATCAGTAATCCAATAACCAGGACAGCTGAGTCTAATATTTTTTGTGTGTTATCTGAAAGCGAACTTCAACCTTTTATTAAAGGGACAGGAAATAGTGTCCATGTAAGTTGCGTGTTTAATTTGTACTTGAATATATAGGAATGATCTCATCTGTGTATCTGAAACCCAGAGTTTTATCTGATTGTTCTTATCTGTGTACTCTGTATACAATGGATCTTTAAAAGTATACAATACAGAGGTTGGAGGGCATGGCTCAGTTGGCAGAGCATTAGACAGTGAGTGAATGAGTCAGTTCCAGTCTCAGACCAAAAACAAATGAATACACAATGCCTTCAATGAGCATATGATCCAATGAGAGAACAGATGCCATTAGAACATTCTTCTGGCAAACACTAAACTCTAGAACACGTGCAGTGCAGCTCTTCATAATCCAGTCCTTATCTTATATATAATTAAATTCACACAGGAGTTGTCTCCTTTCATCATCCTTTCTGTGGAGCAAGACCTTTGGTGTTGGCTAAGGCATAGTGCTGAATATATTTGTTTGATACAGAACATTTATTTTAAAATTATATATTTCTTTATTTAATTTGTTACTGTATATTTTGTCATTCATGGGGCTTGCACTCAGGGCCTGGGCACTGTCTTTGGGCTCTATTGCTCAGGGCTATTGCTCTACCACTTTGAGCCAAGCTCCACTTCTAGTTTTCTGGTGGTTAATTGGAGATGAGTCTCATAGCCTTTCCTGCCAGGGCTGGCTTCGAACCAGGGTCATCAGACCTCGCCTCCTAAGCAACCATGATTACAGGCACGAGCCACCAGTATGGGGCAGAAATTTTACTCTTTTCCTGGGTATTTTTCAATTCAATTCATGAACAATAGAGCAAAAATCTCAACTATAGCAAAATGTTCGTTAGGTTTTTGTTTTTGTTTTGTTTTGTTTTTTGGTTGTGGGGCTTGAACTCTGGGCTTGGGTGCTGTCCCTCAGCTCTTCAGCTCAAGGTGAGTGCTCTACTGCTTGAGACTCAGCACCACTTCAAAGTTTCTAGTGATTTTATTGAAGATAAGAGTCTCAAGGATTTTCCTGCCCAGGCTGGCTTTGAACCATGATCCTCAGATCTCAGCCTCCTGAATAGCTAGGATTACAGGCGTGAGCCAATGGCTCCCAGCTGTTTGTTAGTTTTTAAGCTTTCCTATTTTAGTCTTAAGGAATGCCAAGCCCATCTTCGTTGGTATAAAATTTCAACTAGTTTGATCATGGCATGGAGGTGGGTAGAATCGCAAAAATGTCATTATTGCTCTCATCACTAAAGCATTGCAGCCAAATAAGTGTTTTGGAGGAAGATGGTATAATTTTAGTTACATGGAGATTCTATAGCTTAAAAAAAGTTATACTGGGCACTAGTGGGTCATACTCAGAGGACTGAGACCTAATGATAGTGGTTCAAAGCCAGCTCCGGCAGGAAATTCCATGATATTCTTATCTCCCCCCAACTGACCACTAGCAAACTGGATGTGGAACTGTGGCTCAAAGTTGTAGTGGTAGCCTTGAGCAAAAGAGCTTAGCAACAGTGCCCAGGTCTTGAGTTCAAGCCCCACATCTGATAAAAAGTAATGTTATATATAGGAAAAGTATGGGGTTTGGGTGAGTCCATAAGCATCAATAGCAACCATTAATGCAGTGTTTCATTGTTTGAACTATGGTAGGGTTAGTAATGTAGTAATGTATTCCTTGTCTACTGCTCTGATGGAGAATGTGGAGGTGAATGTCTTATATGCTAGTTTTCTATTTCTTTTGTGTTTTAGTAACTTTGAGGCCTTATCTGTCACCAGATCCTTCATTTCTCAGATTAAGTAGATATAGCATATCGGTAATAAAGGTCACGAGCCAGTATTATTCTTATATAACTAGTTGTGACATCTCTCCCATCAGGATTCTCGGCTGTGGCAAGGAGTGAGAGCTAGAATCATTGCTCTTTCTAACCTATTCCATTGTTAATTTTTGGTTTGAGACCAGAACTTGAACTTAGTATCTGATGCTTTCACTCATTGGCTGGTGCTCTACCATATGAGCCATGCCTCCAACCCCAGCTCCTGGGCCTTGCTTTTTACCCGTGGAAAAATGACCCATTCTTTGAAAAGCAAACCATGTCAGCAGAAGAAACTGCATTCATAAACATCTGTGGATATCATTTATTTGGGTGCAGTTTTAAGTATTTTGAGTGACCTTAAACATAAGAGCTTAGAGGAGCCTAATACCTACACTTGACTTTCGATGAGTGAACTCATAAACCTTCCGCCCTAATGATAACAGTAATTGCATTTATTTACTGCTACGTTTATAAAATGTGAAGTCAAAGTTCAAAGTATGCACATCCATGATTCCTTGTCCACTGCCCAAATGAGGACCGAATATCTGCCTCACAACACCTGTGAGGTAGGTGGGCACAGGTAAGTTTTCTACTGTCTGTGCCATCAGCCCTGCCTCCTCTCCCAGCCCATAAACGGCAGGAGGCTCAGCTCCCTCATCAGAGCTGGGCACTGAGGGGAGCTCAGCAGAGTCCACTCTGCAGCCAGCACAACCCAGAGCTGAAAGGAAAAATCAGAGGAGAGAATTACCAGACGAGAGTGACCATGGACTTGATCCTTAACTTTTCCCTAGAAACCTGGGTCCTCCTGGCTACCAGCCTGGTGCTCCTCTATCTGTGAGTAACTGTCTAGACTCTGCTCCTCCCACCACCCCTAACCTAGGATTCAGGGTGAGGATTATTATGGTCTGTTGATTGGGAATATCTAAAGAGAAAAACAAATGGGACAATTTAACCAACACACTTAAAGATTATCCTGTAGAGATCCCAGGAGAGACTTAATAAATATTTCTCTTTCGTGGACTCTCAAATTTCTGTGTGCATGTGGGTAGTGGCATCATTTGGAAATGATCTCTGAGTTGATGTTTGGACCTGAATTAATGACTCAAATTCAGCAGAAGCAGAATATGAACAACTTGCTCACCCTTGAAGAGACCTCAGGATACTTGGGGTAGAAGGTCTCAATTGTTTGTTTTGGTGCTGGACTTGGGGCTTTAACTTGTGGCCTAGGTGCTGTCCCTGAGATTTTTTTGCTTAAGGCTATAACACTCTACCACTTGAACCACAGGTCCACTTCTGAATGTTTTGGTGGTTAATTGAAGAGACTCACAGCCAGGTGCTGGTGGCTTACACTTGAAATCCTAGCTACTCAGGAGGCTGAGATATGAGGATCATGGTTCAAAGCCAGCCTGGTCAGGAAAGGCTATGAGACTTACCTCCAATTAACCACTACAAAATTGGAAGTGGTGCTGTGGCTCAAAGCATCAGCCTTGAGCAGAAAGAGCTCAGGGACAGTACCCAGTCTCCCAAGTTCAAGCCCTACCCCTGAGTTCAGGTGCATGCACGCGCACACACACACACACACACACACACACACACACACACACACACCAGTCTTACAGACTTCCTGCCTAGGCTGGCTTCAAACCATAATCCTTAGATCTCAGCATTCTTGGTAGCTATGATTACAGAAATGAGCCACCATATATATATTTACCTCATAAGCACATTTTTTAATTCGTTGGCTGTTTACATTTACTTTTATTTCTGAATGAGCATACATTAGTAATACAAGTGGTTTTATTATGATAATTTCATACATGGGTGCAATAAACTTTGAACACATTCACTTCCTTCATTCTGTCCTCCATTCTCTCCTCCCGCCATCTGTTTGAACCAGTGATTACTGCACTCATTGTGTTATGTTTGTATATACACACATAAACTCATAAAAATCTAGCATGTGTAACACAGATGTAACATCTTTCAATACTCTTTAGTCCTTTCCTTCCCACTCTCCCCATTCCACAAATCTCTGCAGATAAACCTATTTTTATTTATGTCCCATTCTTAATTGCTGTCATTTTCATTACCATCATCATCATCATCACAACCATCATCATCATGATCATTTCACAGATGAGCAATAGCATGCAACAGTTGGCTTTTGGAACGTGACGTATCTGACTCAATAGGATGCTTTCCAGTTCTATTTTCCTGCAAATGATTTCCACTTAGCACAGTAATACTCCATAGTGTGTGTGCATATGATTATCTGTTCATTGGTCATTGTGCACTTTGTTGATTCTACAGCTTGGCTATTGTCTATAGAGCTGTAATAAGCATCCATAAGCAGGAATCTTCCTTGTATATTGATATTCCTCTCCAGCAGGTTATCTTAGTCTTTCTGTGGAGGTGAGTAGGAAGAAGGTGAGCCAATAATGAAATCAACAACACCCAGGTAGGAATTAGGAGGAAGCAAGAGAATATTTCTCTCCTTTAAGGTCAGAGCTCCAAGCCCCACTTATGAAGCTTGGCTGTCCACATCAAATGACACATGGAAATGAAAGACTTGGAAAATTCTAGTTTGAATCTCACAAGATCACTCAAAACAAGATTGTAGATTTTTCCAATTATCCATTGTGGGTTGGGGAGCCTAAAGACTCCAGCTACTTTTAGCTCATGTTTGTGACTTTTGGAGTTCTCCCAGAGGCTGTAAGAAAGGAACTGAAGAGCAAGGGTAATCATTGCCATTTGAGTTTCTTGTGTTATCATTGCCTACATGTTGGCATCCCATTTTGACTGTCCTACTTCTTGAGTTAGTAACTGACTACACTCCATATGTATACAGTGTGTGTGTGTGTGTGTGTGTGTGTGTGTGTGTGTGTGTGTGTGCTTGCATGTGTGTGCATCTTTATGATCTGTATTTTTAAAAATATTTATAGATATGGGACCTATCCACATAGAGTTTTTAAGAAGTTGGGAATTCCTGGCCCAAAACCTCTGCCCTTTTTGGGAACTTTTCTTTGTTATCGTAAGGTAAGTGTTGCTTGAGGTCTACAGTTTGCTTTTCTGGTTGCAAAGACTGGCTTCTTTCCATTCATAAAAAGTGCTGTTGGGTTGACCCATTGTAACAATGAGATGTACAAGACACTATGTTGAAAACAAATTTTACAACTTGGTGGCAGGGAGGGAGGAGTTGGGGAGGTGGGGAGGGAAGGGATGGTAGGGTGAAAACAAAGGAAGGGGTAACAATGCTTGATAGGAAATGTACTCATTACCTTACTCATGTAACTGTAACCCCTCTGTACTGTAACATTGCAATACTTTTTTTTTTTTTAAGTGCTGTTGGTGGAGAGGAAGTGCGGACTTTCAGAAGCTGTGTGTGTGCGCCCCCTAGAGTATGGCCAGGTGTACTGCAGGGCTCTGTGTCCAGCTGTCCTGACTATCCACTGGCCATGAGTGGATCCACTCAGATTTCCTGTATCTTGGCACTCATGTTGAGAACTTGATAGTTAGACAAAGGATTTTTTCCCAGAACAGTGCCAATTCCAGAAAGGGTCCCTCATAGCTCTAGGGACTTTTGTTTGCAAAGTTAAAATACCACAATTGAGAATTCCCACCAGGATGATTTCTTTCTTGACTTTTTTCTTGTTTTTGTTACCTTCAGAATCAAACCTCAGAGGAAGTGTTCTAATTATGGTTCCCTATGGGTAGAGGTGGCATCACTCTTATCTTTTCATATTGAGCAAGTTCACTTTGCCCTCACTTGCACTCTGACTTCTGCCAGAGTCTTACATTAATTTCCTATGCCAGAAGAGGTGACTTGAACATCCCACCTCCAGGAACCTCATTTGGTAAACAAAAAACAAGTTGCATGAGGAGATAAAAGATAAAAGATTGGACATGTCTGCTGGGTACTGTGCTTAAATATATCATCTTAGTTCCTAGACAGCCAATGACCTGGGAATTGCAGTTTGAAGCCAGCCCAGGCTCTCCCTCCTCCCCGGGAATGCTTGGATGAAAGCCACTTCAAAGTGACATACTGCATATACAAACTTGTTCTAGAACGTGATCAAGGGGAATGTATTTGGACGAGGTCTTACACATGTAACATTTATCTTTATTTCTCTTCTCAGGGCATTGTAGCTTTTGATGTAGAATGTTATGAAAAAATATGGAAAACTTTGGGGGTAAGTATTCTGGAAACTTCCATGGGGTAGATTGGTGAAGATGAGATAATCCATTCTGTTGGGACTCTATCAGCCCAGAGTGTCTTGAGCCTCACTGATGAATTATGAATTCTGTGGAGGCTTTTCCTTATGAAGAGCTCACCTGTCACCAAAATTTGTGTATGTACATGTTGTGACAGTCCTGGAGCTTGAATTCAGGGCCTGGTCACTGTCCCTGAGCCTTATTCTGCTCAAAGCTAGCACTTGTCCACTTGAGCCACAGCTGCACTTCTGGCTTTTTTGGTAGTTATTTGGAGATAAAAGTCTCATAGTTTCCTTCTCAGATTGGCTTCAAACCATGATCCTCAGATCTCAGCCTCCTGAGTAACCAGTATTACAGATGTGAGACACCAGTGTCAGATATGTTTAATATTTTTAACATACTAAAAGCCGTGGTGACTGGCATGGATAAAAGTCATGTATGCACTGGCTGAACTTATCCAAATGTCCCAATGATCATGAGCTCTTGGAAGATCTGTTTTGTCTTTAGGTGTCTCCTCTGTACCTCAGTATATTGGCCTTCATTCTGTGGACCCCTGTGCCATCTGTGTTCAAAATCCCTAGCTATTATTGGCATATGTTGAGGAGCTTGGAGTATGATCACGGTCTGGATTTCTTTGTTCTGGCTCAAGGTGCAGAGCCTGGCAGGTTAGGTTTTTCACACAGCTGTGTTTGGTACACACACAGGTTGTACGATGGTCGGCAGCCCTTGCTGGCGATTACAGATCCAGATATGATCAAAACAGTGCTGGTGAAAGAATGCTACTCTACCTTCACAAACCGCCGGGTAGGCATCCATTAAAAAACACGTTGTAATATTTATTTATCAACAAAATAGATATTTTCCCTGTTTTTATTATGAAAGAATTATAAGCTCTGTGGAAATGGGCGGGGGAAGAATGTTGAAAGGCGTGATATTGATCAAGATACATTGTGTTCATGAATCAACATGTTGGATTAAAACCCTTCTGTTTATAAGATAATTATAAAGAAGACAATAGATAAATGTTGATAGAGAAGTGTCTAGAATATGAGATCCTGAAATCATATGAGGTGGCTGGGGGCCTCACATGGACCTAGACATTTGGGATAAATATACGTTGAGTTTCTTACAGAGGACCGACTGTTCACGTAGACAGTGGAAATTTCTTTAAATGCTGCCAATTCACCAATTTTATACAACTATTCAAGATCTTCAATTGACATAGAGCAAAAATCTGTTTTTCTTTGGCGTCTAGCCTTTTGGCCCAACAGGTTTTATGAAAAAATCCATCTCCATTTCTGTGGACGAAGATTGGAAGAGAATAAGAACATTGCGTTCCCCCACCTTCACCAGTGGGAAACTGAAGGAGGTAATCAAACCTGAGAACGTGGTGCTGGAAAATTCCAGAATGAGGGGCTGGGGGTTTAGCCCAGCGGAAGGGCGCCCGCCCAGCGTGCGCAAGGCCCTGGGTTCGGTCCTCAGCCCTGGATTAAAAAAATTCCAGAATGAATCAGGGGACAGGCAGACAGGCAGATCAAAGGGCTTTACCAAGAGGACGTCCTCCAGAATTCCATGAATTCTCATAAATGGAATGTCATTTCCATCTTTTGAGGAGGGGGGGGTGTCATGGACTCTGGGATATAAGTCTTCTCTTTTAACTTCTCTTGTTTTGTGCCTAGATGTTCCCCATCATTCGTGAGTTTTCTGATGGATTGGTGAAAAACCTGAGACCACAAGCAGAGAAAGGCAAACCTGTAGCGTTGAGAGAGTGAGTACTTGCTAAGCACTGGTGATGTATGCCTGTAATCCTAGCTACTCAGGAGACTGAGATTTGATGGTCACGGTTTTATGTCAGCCCAGGCAGAAAAGTCTGTGTATCTCTTACTTCCAACAAACTACCCTCAGGAAAGCTGGAAATGGAGTTGTGGCTCAAGTGGTAGAAAGCTTGAGTAAAAGAAGCTCAGGGACAGCCCAGGCCTAGAGTTCAAGCCCCAGGACCAACAGAGAGAGAGAGAGAGAGAGAGAGAGAGAGAGAGAGAGAGAGAGAGAGAGAGAGTTCAAGCCCCAGGACTGGCAAAAAAAGAAACCCTGTAGCTGTTTCCTGGCAGTGGCTCATACCTATAGCCCTAGCTTCTCAGGAGTCTGAGATCTGAGGAGAGAGGAAGGAGAGAGAGAGAGGGAGAAAGGGAGAGAAGGGGAAAGGGAGAGAAGGGGAGAGAGAAGGAGGGAGGGAGGGAAGGAGAAAGGAAAGGAGAGAGGGAAAAAGAGAGAAGGAGAGAGAGGAGGAGGGACGGAGCGAGGGAGGGAGAGAGGGAGAGAGAGAGAAGAAGAGAGAGAGGAGGGAAGGAGAAAGAGAGAGAGTGTGTGTGTATAAATTACTCCACCCTTGGCCTGCCCAGTCTATTACCTGTTACAATCCATCAGTATCTGCTGCAAGCTATTATAGTACATAGCATTTCTACTGCTGTCATTTGTCTGGTGTGTGTGTGTCTGTCTGTCTGTCTGTTTTCTGAGTCTGAGTTCCTTGAGTCTGACCCAACCAATTTTCCTGTCAACCCTTGCACCAGGGTTGTGGAACCATTGGCTCCTGGTAAAGACCTTGGGGTGGGGGTGGAGGATGCTGGATCCTTCTGATGGCCCCTCAAGCAGTTCTGACAGAGAACAGTTTCCTAATCTCTTGCCTGACACAGGAATTCACTCCCACTTTTTGCTGCCCATGTAGCAGAAAGGAAAAAGGGGAAAAAGAAGTGCAAGTTTTAATTGTCCTGTGTCTTTCTCTTCTTCAGCATCTTTGGGGCCTACAGCTTAGACGTGATCACAGGGACATCATTTGGGGTAAACATCGATTCTCTCAACAACCCACAGGACATCTTTGTGGAAAAAGTGAAGAGGCTTTTAAAAGCTGATTTCTTTAATCCATTGCTTTTCTCAGTATGTTCGTGGATCTCTCGCTCTCTCTGTTAAAAAAAAAACCTAGTTCGAAGCTGGGCACCAGTGGTTCAGGCCTGTAATCCTAGCTATTCAGAAGGCTGAGATCTGAGGATCGTGGTTCCAAGCCAGCCTGGGCAGGAAAGTCTATGAGACTCTTATCTCCAACAAACCACTCAGAAAACTGGAAGTGGCACTGTGGCTCAAGTGGTAGAGTGCTGGCCTTGAGCTGAAGAGCTGAGGGACAGTGCCCAGGCCCAGAGTTCAAGCCCCATGACTCAAAAAAAGCCAAACCCTAGTTCATTGAGGTATAATTCATTCATTCATACATATAAGTATTTCATTAAGCTGTATAATTCAATGATTTTTTTCACTGCATATAAAGATATATGTGGCCATTACCACTGTTAATTGCAGAACATTTTTTTCACCAGAAACCCTGTACTGGGCTGGGAATGTGGATTAGTGGTAGAGTGCTTGCCTAGCATGCATGAAGCCCTGGGTTCGATTCCTCAGTACCACATAAACAGAAAAAGCCAAAAGTTGGGCTGTAGCTCAAGAAGTAGAGTGCTAGCCTTGAGCACAAAGAGGCTCAGGGACAGTGCCCAGGCCCTGAGTTCAAGCCCCAGGACTGGCAAAAAAAGAAACCCTGTAGCTGCTTCCTGGCAGTGGCTCATACCTATAGCCCTAGCTACTCAGGAGTCTGAGATTTGAGAATCGTGGTTTGAAGCCTGCCTGAGGCAGGAAAATCTGAATCCCTGATTTCCAATTGGAGCTATGACACAAGTGCTAGGGCACCTGCCTTGAGACAAAAAAACAAACAAGAGAGAGAGTGTCTAGGTGCTGATGAAAGAAAGAGAGAGAAAAAGAGAGGGAAGGAAGAAAGAAAAGAAAGAAGGAAGGAGCCCTGTACTTTTTAGCTTGTACTTTCCTACTTCTCTCAGGCCTGAATGATCACTAAACTATTTTCTCACTGTCTATAACTGTGTCTGGCTTCTGTATTATGCTTTCAAGTTTCATCCATCTTGAGGCATGTATTAGTACCTTATTTCATTATATGGCTGAATAATATTCAATGGTGTAGACAGCACATTTTGTATTTTCACCATGTTTCTATTTCTTGTTTTCTGCTGTAGTACTATTTCCATTCCTTACCCCTGTTTATGAGGCATTAAATATCAGCGCGTTTCCAAAGGATGTTACAGATTTCCTAAGAACTTCTGTAGAAAGGCTGAAAGAAAGTCGCCTCAAGGACAAAGCAAAGGTAAAAGCTGCTGATGGTTACTTAAGGATGTTCAAAGGTTATTTGGCTCTAGATGTATGTTTTATATAACTGTTTGTCCTTTTCTAAAATTAGATAGAGAACTCTAGGTTGAGATCAAGAATTTTTAGATTGGAAGGGAGAATGAAGAATTTAGTGGTTGGGAATGGAGGCATAAAATATATGTGAAAGAAAGAATTTAAAATTGAAAGATAAATGCTAGGCACCAGTGGCTCATGCCTGTAATCCTTGCTACTCAGGAGGCTGAGATCAGATTTGAAGATCATGGTGTGAGGCCAGCTTGGGCCGGAAAGTCAGTGAGCCTCTTCTCTCTAGTTAGCCAGAAGTGGCTCAAGTGGTACAGTGTTAGCCTTGAGCAAACAAGTAGAGGGAAAGAAACCAGGTTTTGAGTTCAAGTCCTAGTATACGCGTGCGCATGCGCGCGCGCGCACACACACACACACACACGTGATTATTTTATTTCCAAGCTTCACTCAGCTATAGGCCATCTACTGAAGTGTGTCTAGTTTAAATTTGAGCCCCTGAAGGCTTGTCTGAATATCTGATTCCTACAGCTTAGACATCAGAACAAGGATGTCTGTAGGGCAGAAAGACAGTACTGGGTTCCTCCAAGTGTCATTGAAAAATCTGTAACATTCCAGAATGGTGATGTGTTTCCAGATGCTTACTCTAAAGAGATGAATCTGTGGACTCTACATTAAGAAGAATGTGCACAGCCAGGCTCTGGTGGCTCATACCTGTAATCTTAGCTACTCAGGAGGTTGAGATCTAAGGATCGTGGTTCAAAGCCAGCCTGAGCAGGAAAGTCCATGAGACTTTATCTATAATTAGTCACCAGAAAACTGGAAGTAGCGCTGTGGCTCAAGTGGTAGAGCACTAGCCTTGAGCTGAAAAGCTCACAAACAGTGCCCTAGCCCAGAGCCCCATGATCAACAACAACAACAACAAAGGAAGTCTGAAAAAAGACTGAAGTCCTGGTGTTGTTTTGTGAGCAAACAGATGTGATGGGAGAAGAAGCCACATCCTGCCTGGACCAACAGTTTGCTCTTATAAGTCAGAGAATGTCAGAGCTGGGGAGAGCAAAGACCAAAAGCTGTTGGTCAGGACAGCTGGCTTTCTTTTAGGAAAAGATCCTGATCCAACCAAAATATTAAATAGCTATTCGTGTTCTATGGTGATTCAGGCAATCTTCAGCCAGGCATTGGCTGTTCACACCTGTAATCCTTGCTACTCATGAGGCAGAGATCACATCTAAGGATCATAGTACAAAGCCAGCCTTGCCAGAAAAGGCCATGAGACTTATTTCCAATTAACCATCAGAAACCCGGAGGTGATACTGTGGTTCAAAGTGGCAGAGTGGCAGCCTTGAACAAAAAAGCTCAGGGACAGTGCCCAGGCCCTGAGTTCAAGCCGCATGACTGACAAATAAGAAAGAAAAATAAATAAAAAAGAAAGATGTGTGGAGTTCCATGGGGTATATTCACAGAGGGAGGCTAAGCTCTGTGCTTCTGATTTACTTCTCATTTCATGGGTGATGTTCTGCCTTTGAAATCTGTCTGTCTTCTTTCCAGCATCGAGTGGATTTACTGCAGCTGATGATTAACTCCCAGAATTCCAAAGACATGGAGTCCCACAAAGGTAACAGTGAATCTTTTGGGGTCTACTCACGAGGAAAATGTGAAGTCAGTTTTCCACATAGAGGCATATTTCTGCAGAATTTCAGAAAGATCCACACTCTGCTTTTATATATGGCAGCCAAAAGGAATTGCATTCTCATTACCATGGTCTTATATATTACATTTACAGCCAGGTGCCAGTGGCTCATGCCTGTCATCCTAGCTACTCAAGAAGGGGAAATCCGATGATCATGATTCAAAGACAGCCCAGGTAGAAAAGAGACTCCGATCTCAAATAAACCACTGAAAAACCACAAGTGTAACAGTGACTGAAGTGGTGGAATATTAGCCTGTGCTAAAAGGATCAGGGACAGAGCTCAGGCCCTGATTTCAAGCCCTAGAAATCACATAGACACAGACACAGACACACACACACACACACACTTATTCTCTTCCTATCATTATTATTTTCATATTCAAGTTCTCTCATGTTTGTTCACTGAAAACCCTTTCATGTGAGCTCATGAGTTTTTTCTTCTTCTCCATATTTTTAAGTACATGGTATTTTAGAGAAATTGTAGCTTCATAGACAAATTGAGCTAAATGTAAAAAGATACTCCTGGACTACATATGAATAACCTCTTAACATCCAAATTGATTATAGTGATTTCTTTTCTTTTGTTCTTTTTTTTTTTTGTCTAATCCTGCAGCTTGAACTCAGGGCCTGGAAACTATCCTTTAGATTTTTTGCTTAAGACTGGCATTCATCCACTTGAACCACAGCCCTACTTCTGGCATTTAGTGATTTATTAGAGATGAGAGTCTTGGGGCTTTTCTGCCTAAACTGGCTTTGAATTTCAATCCTCAAATCTCAGTCTCCTGAGTAGCAAGGATTACAGGAATGCACCATTTGAACCTGGCCACCTATTGATTTTTCCACCCTTAGATCCTATGGTTCCCTTAGATCCTTCGAATATGTTTCAATGGAAAAGATCCCTCCATGTTCTTTTCTTTCTATTGTTATTAAGTAGTTGTATAAAGGGGTTTTGTCTTGCTGTTTCTATATGTGTATGCAATGTCCCCCAATCAGACAGATGGGGTCACACTGCTCTGGTAGCACCTGTTAAATAGAATATGGTCTCTTAAATGACCCAGCTCTAAGTGGCACAAATGGAGAACACAGACAAGATGGGCAATGGTAGTGTAGAACTTAGTCTCTTTAGCTCTTGTCCCATGTGGTGACTAGGTGACATTACCTTGCTTTTCTATGTCTTATCCTTAGGTATTAGTGGTCTTATAAACCATGATTTTGGCATTGTGTACTGACTTCATTGACCTAAAATGTATGTTTATTTCAATTATCTTTATTTTCGCTGGCTATGAGACCACCAGCCTCACTCTTTCTTTTGCTATGTATCTATTGGCCCTTCACCCTGATGTCCAAAAGAAGCTGCAAGAGGAAGTTGACAGGACTTTACCCAATAAGGTGAGGGCAAGGCACCTGGGGAGGGCGGGAACTGATGAGGCATTACAAGAATGTCTCCTTATCACTTCTGGTGAGGAATTCTGTACAAGGTTGTAAGCACAGAAGGCTTCTTCAAATATTTTGGGAAGAATTTGAAGAGAATATTAAAAGGTGAGGGAAATAAAGGTATTAAGTGCTACTCAAAGAAGTATGATTGTTGTAAAAAGCTCATTTTTTCCAACTGAATCCATGATCTGTTATTAAAAATAACATGGCTACAGCAAGCACAGGTGGTTCATGCCTGTAATCCTAGCTACTTAGGAAGCTCAGATGTGAGGATCACAGTTCAAGGCCAGCTCAGTCAGGAAAGTCGGTGAGATTTTATCTCCAATTAACCACAAAAATCTGGAAGTGGAGCTGTGTCTCACATGGTAGAGCACTAGCCTTGGGCAAGGTCTGGTGCCCAGGCCCAGAGTTTAAGTACTAGTGCCCACCCAAAAAGGCAAAATTCTCAATGGCAGAGAAGTATAAGCACATATGAACTAAGTATTTAGGTGCTGATAGGTGCTAGACATGCTGTGCTCATACCAGGATGGACTTGGCTAGGCTGCACAGGGTGACTCAAGACTCAGTCTCCTGGGTCAGAGTTAGAATTGAGGAAGCTAAGCTATGACCCCGGGCATCTGGCATCTAAGCTGATCTTCATTAGAGCACAGAGTGGCAGCCACACATTGTCATTCTGTGCTCACATCTTTGACAACAGTGAGATTCTGTGGGCAGCTGGACTGGCAGTCAGTAGGGTACAGGGCCTCCTCTTCTGAGCCTGCAGTCAAGCTTTAAAGGAACAACAAATGGTCTGGTTCAGCAACTGAGGATGGGGCTGAGTCTGTGCATTTGTATCCTCTTTAGAATTTTTACTAGAACTGAAAGGATGTTTACTGGTAGTATCCCTCCTTTTCTTTTATACCATATAATTATTTTCCAATTATAAAAAGGACTAGTTTCTCCCTTGATTAGTTATAGAATTGCATATGAAATATGATATTATATATATATATAATATATATGCACTATAATGTATTCATGTATGTTATATAATCACAAAAGTGGCCACACAGTCTATTTAACTTAATAGAACAGGAATTCTCTTTTCTAAAGACCATACCTCTGTTCTCTCTCTGGTGAGCTGTAACACTGACTTTGGTGTATTTGACTGGAGGGTCATTGTCTTCAGCTATTGGTCACATTCCCTCACAGGAGAAAGAAAAGCAGTACAGGGCACCAACAATGAGCTTAGGCCCCAGGGGATTGACTAGCATAGCCATCCCTCCTATTTGTGTTTTTCCATGGACCATCAAACAGATCCTAGGACATAATTATTAGTTAAACACCTTGTGAAAGTTAAGGTTCTTTACCAACAAGAATTATTCTTCAAAGCTCCTAACAACACTGGCAGAATTTCATTGATTGAGTTCAGACTACATCCCAAACTTGTTAGGCACCTGCCACCTATGATGCCGTGATGGAGATGGAGTATGTGGACATGGTGGTGAATGAGGTTCTCAGGCTGTACCCCATTGCTGGCCGACTTGAGAGGGTCTGAAAGGCAGATGTGGAAATCAATGGAGTGGTTATTCCCCAAAACACCGTGGTGATGGTACCAACCTACGCTCTTCAACGGGACGCCAAGTACTGGCCAGAGCCTGAGGAATTCCACCCTGAGAGGTAAGCGGGCCAGGAGGAAAGATGCCTTCCTTGACATGGTCACTTCCAGCATCTGCGTGGCCCCTTAACATAGAAGGCATAGTGTTCTTGCTCAATGATTTGCACAAATGTCTTGATCTTCAGCAATTTTTTAATATTACAAGCATGACAAATTTGGACAAAATTGTAAAAGTGGACCAGAAAAAAGGGATACAAATTCTTAAGTCTAGAAATAATCATTTGTTAATGATGTCACATCTATGGATATATATCCAGGAGCATACTTCTATGCATGTAATTGTAGGGGTTTTATTTTTCTGTTTTGTTGTTTTTGTTTATCTGTCATAGGGCTTGAACTGAGGACGTGGGTTCTGTTCCAGAGCTCTTTTGTGCTCAAGGCTAGTACTCTACCACTTTGAGTCATGGAATGACTTCTGGTTTTCTGGTGGTTAATTGAAGATAAGAATCTCTTTTCCGGGCTGGGAAGGTGGCTCAGTGGTAGAGTGCTTGCCTTGCATGCCTGAGGCCCTGAGTTCAATTCCTCAGCACCACATAAGCAAAAAGAAAAAAGCCGGAAGTGGGGCTATGGCTCAAGTGGTAGAGCACTAGCCTTGAGCTGAAGAGCTGAGGGACAGTGCCCAGGCCCAGAGTTCAGGCCCCACAACCGGACAAAAAAAAAATCTCTTTTCCTGCCAGTCCTGGCTTTGAAATGAGTTTCTCTGATCTCAAGCTCCTGAATGGCTAGGATGACAGACATGATTCTCCAGCTCCCAGCTGGATTTTACTTTTAAAGAACTGCTTACTTAGTAAAGTGTAAAGTCTTCACCATCCTGTGTTAATATACTATATAAACATATGTGTGTGTGTGTGTGTGTGTGTGTGTGTGTGTGTGTGTGTGTGTGTGAAGAGAGAGAGAGAGAGAAAGGTACATGGATGGATAGAGGACTGACAGACTGAATTATTGATTGATTGATCACTCTGTAATTACAGAGGACTGTAATTTACACCTGTATTTTAGTCACTTGTGACTCAAAACCCTTTGAAACATATGAAACAAGCTGGGCACCGGTAGCTTACACCTGTAATCCTGGGTACTGAGGAAGCTGAGATCTGAGGATCATGGTTCAAAGCCAGCCCCGGCAGGAAAGTCTGTGAGACTCTTACCTCCAATAAACTACCAGAAAACCAGAAGTGGTGCTGTGGCTCAAGTGGTAGAGCACTTGAGCTGAAGGGTTCTGAGATAGTGCCCAGGTACTGAGTTTAAGCTCTACAATCCACAAAAATAAAGAAACAGAGAAAGAGAACAAACCATAGCAGGATTTCCTTGACCAGTACTATCTAGTACTGGTTAGGGATGTCTGAAGTTCAGCCACAAATAGCTGGGTTCTTGAGATGTTCATGTTTTCCCCACTTTTGTTGCTTCAGGTTCAGCAAGAAGAACAAGGAAAGCATCAATCCTTACATCTACATGCCCTTTGGAGTTGGGCCCAGAAACTGCATCGGCATGAGGTTTGCTCTCATGAACATCAAACTTGCTCTTGTCAGACTCATGCAGAATTTCTCCTTCCAACCTTGTAAGGAGACCCAGGTCAGTATACTTCCTAGGTAAATAATACTTCATGACATTTGTTCAGGACTGAATACTGGGGCTTGAACTCAGGGCTTCACAGTCTTCACTGTGTTGTTTGCTCAAGGCTGGTGCTGTACCACTTGAGCTACACCTCCACTTTCCAGCATTTTGCTGGTTAATTGGAGAAAAGAGTCTTAGGGACTTTTTCTATCCTGGACAAACTTGAAAGTGTGATATCAGCTTCCTGAGTAGCTAGGATTATCCACATGAGCTGAGGATGCCTGGCTTTATGGGAGATTTGGGGGTTTGCCTATTTTTTTAAATTGAGAAGCCTATTGTCATACAAGTATATATTTGTTCATCTGTCAATATTTGATGAACCAAAAGAATCTTTGTTGTTTTTGTTCCATTTCTTGGATTCCCCAATTTGGGAATTAGGTAATTTATTTGGCAAAATCAAAGTAGAAAGCTTGTGTCCACACAGGCAAATTAGCATGCCCTGGCTCTGCTGAGGATCTTGGACCTGAGTGCATTTGAACTTCCTGTCAATTGGAATTAGAAAGCATGGCATATGATCATTATACATGATGATCTTGTCATTATGATATTTGACAGGATTCTTTTCTGACAAAGATTTACAGCTGTTTCCTGAAGGATAGAGGCTTATTTCCAAGGCTCACAAATTTAAATTTTTGCTCTTGCATGATAGTGTGATTCCTGCCAAAGAGAGGGAACATAGATAGAGAGATAGATAATTGATAGATAGATGATTGGTAGATAGATAGATAGATAGATAGATAGATAGATAGATAGATAGATAGATAGATAGTTTCTGCTTCTTGTATGGCTTTGGGGTAGCTGTGTCAATTTCCTATTAAGTGTGCAACCCAGTAACTTAACCTTAAGAAAAAGGGGGCCACAATATACATGAAATGGGACAGATGCTCTATAGGTCCCCAGAGCATCTCTTTTCCAGATTGGAGAGTGTTCACTTTCATAATGACATGCTTGTCTTCCCTGTTCTAGGATAGGCAGGCCACCCCTCCACTACTGAAAACCTACTCACAGTATGGAGTACTTAGTGCAGTACTCAGAAATTCCCCATTTCCCACCACACTGGTATATCAAAAGAACATGATAGAAAAGTAAAAAGAAAGGGAAGGAGGGAAGGAAGAAGGAAGAAAAGCAGGTACCAGCTGCTCATGCCTGTAATCCCAGCCATTCAGGATTTGGAGATCTGAGGGGCATGGTTAAAAGCCAGCAAGTCAGGAAAGTCCATGAGACCCATATCTCATAGACCTAACTACTGAAAAGCTTGAAGTAGAGTTGTGGCACAAGTGGTTGAGTGCTAGCCTTGGACAAAAAGTGCAGTGACAGTGCTGAAGCCTTCAGTTCAAACCCCAAGATACCCACCCCCCTCTTCAATAGGAAGGAAAGAAGGAAGGAAAAAGAAAAGAAGGAAGAGAGAAAGTAAGCAAACAAGCAAGTCCTTCTTGAAGTCTCTCTCGTCATTAAACTGCATTGGCTCAAATGGAAGAATGACTGGATTATTTAGAATTTGAAGACTGTTTCTGAAATTGAAATGTATACTACTTTCTCAGATCCAACAAATCCAAAATGAAACTTTTTATGAGTTTTCAAAAATATCTTGCCTTAATGGCTAAGAATCTGGTTTAAATTTTGTAGGTTTTTTTGCCAGTCCTGGGACTTGAACTCAGGACCTGGGTGCTATCCTTGAGCTTTTCCCCTCAAGGATAGTGCTCTACCACTTGAGCCACAGATCCATACCCAGCTTTAGGGTTGTTAAGTGAAATTAAGAGCCTCACAAACTTTCCTGCCTGAGCTGACTTTGAACTGTGATCCTCAGATCTTAGCCTCTTGAGTAGCTAGGATTACAGGCATGAGCCACCATTATCTGGATGGTTCAATTTTTTAAACTCATTCTTTTTTTCTTAAAATTATATCAGTAAAGTAACATAACATAAATACCTATATTTTCCCCAGTGAACAGATGAAAGAATACTTTTCCGACCCCAGTCTTGACAGAGCTTAATGAATGAGTAGAAAGAATTCAAGACAGGCAATGTCAAAACTAGTTGTCAATCATTATTACCTTTATCTTTTTTCTTTGCTGCTATAATTGGAAGTGCATAGCTGATTGTTTTCTCATTACACTTCTTTCACTGTTGCAGATTCCTCTGAAATTAAGTGATCCAGGAATTCTTCAACCAGAAAAACCCATTGTCCTAAAGATTGTGTCAAGAGATGGGACCGTAAGTGGAGCATGATTTTCTGCAAAGATTTTTCTGCTGTGTTCTCCAAAGACATTGTTTCCAAGAGCACTAGAAAATCAGTTGATTGTATGGGGGAAACAGTCCCTCAGAAATGTAACCAGGCATGGTGTTCTGCAGTGAATTCCTGATTAGCAATTCTGGACATTTTCAAGCTTGTTCAATGGCTATGTGGGCTTTTTTTTTAATTACATAATGTTTTGTTGAGATTAACTGATGACATAAATTTTGCAAATATCACAGTACTGTAGGATAGTGATACTTAAAGTCACAAACACATTTGAACTTCACAAAGCAACTTGTCATGATCATGGTCTATAAACTTCATTAATTCCATAAACTGTGACAATAAACTACTTCTTCCAAATTGGGTGCTATGTACGATTCTTTCCTTTTGTTTGGTGTCAGCTATTCCCTCTTTCCCTCTCATTCCCTCCCTCCTGTGTGGGCTTTTATCTACTGGGCGCCATAAAGGAACTGACTTCCTATTCTCACAGGAGTATTGCTCTCTCCTGTCATCCTTGCCATTCTCAAAGCTGTGATCTGAGCACAGGCATTTATCACTAGTCTTATCAACCACTAGGAAAAGGAGAGCTCTTGTGAGGACCCCGTTGCAAAGATCTATCTTTAATGTTTTATTTGCATCGTTCTACTATGTGAATTGTGTCGAGAAAGCTGATAACAAACTCCATTCTGCAAAGAGTATGACCATGAGGCATCCGCCCACTGGAGGGGCTGAAAGAGGATTTTCCATTTTTATCATCAGAACCAGTGATTGCTTGGGGTCTGTTTCAAGTCTCCAATTAGATTATTCATCATCCACAGAATTATCTGCTGAGTCCTTCCTCATTGAAGGTGTATTGTTTGTCTGATGCTACCATTTCTAAGTTCATGTGTTTGTACCACTCTACTGAGATGTGTTGTACTGGGTTTTGATCTAATGTTTCTATCTCATCTCCCCCCAGTATTCCTTTGTAATCCATTTTCATCTCCCCACTGTGTTAATATAATGAACACTGAATAAAGATAGTTGCTTGGTCAATTGATTCAACAGCAATGTTAAAAGCATTCACTTATTTGAAACATCATCCTTTCTTCCCCTTCGGTTCCAATGCTTTCACTCAGTGCTTTCTCTTGTCTGTTTTCCTTGTTTGCTCATAATTTAGTCCCAAAGCTTCTAGAGCACACCAAGGTGGTGGGTACACCTTGCAATGGAGAAGGGAGTCATGATGGCTTCAAGTCAGAGATAATGTAGGACCAGGAACTCCTCCACATGGAGGGGAAGCCTGGCCTGGATGTGGGAACCCAAGCAAGATGAAATGAAGCTATGCAGATGGGCGGCCTGGTAAAGGCAGCCGTGCCGCAAGGAGGGCATGGAGGCGTAGAAGTTGGCCCCTAATGGATGAAATAAGAAAATATATCAAAGATAAGAGAGGCTGCACTTACCACTCACTGCTGATGAAGCAAGTCACCTCTTCAGAGAGAAAAAAACATGAGAGAGTGGAGTAGAATATGGCAGTATACATGAATGCTTTTCCAGATAAGTGGATAGGTAGATTGTCAGACAAACAGATAGATACTTTTTTTAATAACCAAGCATGCATGTATTAACTATCAACAGTTTGAATTTTGTAAGAGCAAGAATTCCAATCAATATCGAGCAAATGAACTACAGAGACACTCAAGGAAAAAATTTTAAAAATGCAAATGGCTGGTGGTTGTATGAAAAACTATTCAACATCTTTTCTCAATGAGGAAATGTAAAGCAAAACTACAATCAAAATGGCCATTATCAAGGATATAGACTATAAGTTGGGTACTGGTGGCTCATATCTATAATCCCAACTACTCAGGAGGCTGAGATCTGAGGATTGTGGTTCAAAGGCAGCCCAAGCAGGAAAGTCTGTGAGACTCTTATCTCCAATTAATCACTAAAATGCCAGAAGTGGAGCTCTGACTCAAGTGGTAGCCTGCTAGCTTTGAGTAAAAAAGCTCAGAAACAGAAATTTGGCCCAGAATTCAAGGCCCAGGATGGGCACTCACACACACAAATCCAATAGAACTCTCAGAATGGAATCTGTCAAGCTTGGGACATCTGATGGATTATAGAAGGATACACACCATTTTGGGGGTCTCCTACCAAGAAGGCAACCCTAATTGAAAACCGTAAGAAACCATCAAGCATACCCAAACTGAAAAAAGAAATTCCAATCCTGGCCTCTGAGTTCATAATATTCAAAACAGTCAATGTTTAGAAAGTTGCAGACAAAATAAAGTTCTCAGGACTGTAAGGAAGACTTAGAAGAAATAATAATCAAATTTGCGCTGCTGTTTTATTTCCTGCTACAAAAGAACTTACTGTAAGTCAAGCACCTGTGGCTCACACCTGCAATGCTAGTTCTTCAGGAGGCTCAGATCTGAGGATCACTCTTGGAAATCAGTCCAGACAAAAAGCTACAAGTGGTGCTGTGGCTCAAGTGGTAGAGTGCCCACTGGGAGCACCGAGACCCTGAGATGAAGCCCCCACCCCCATTTCTATGACAGACTGGGGGATGATGATGGAGATTGGGCCACCTGGTGGCAGTGCTGTGGCAGGTCCTGGCTTTGCAGGTCATGTCTTAGTCACATGGGGGAATTACCATTATAAGAATCTAAGAGATAAATGGGCTGCCAGTGGCTCACGCCTATAATCCTAGCTAATCAGGAAGCTGAGATCTGAGGATCACTGTTCAGAGCCAGCCTGGGCAGGAAAGTCCATGAGACTCTTATCTCCAATGAACCACTTGAAAATTCCAAAGTGGTGCTGTGGCTCAAGTGGCAGGGCATTTATCTTGAGCTGAAGAGCTCAGGGACATCACCTAGGCCCAGAGTTTAAGCCCTGAAACCGACAAAAAAAAAAGAATATAAAGCATGATTAAAAGTGAGTGGAGAGGTTAGTTTGAGATGGTTCTGTAGAACAGTTCCTTGAGGGAGGTTCTCTATTGGTGCTTGTATAGTGAGCAGGCACACGCATGGTCTGACTAGCTCAACCCAGTACAGGAAGTCACTGCGGAAACTGGAAATGCAGTGTTTTTCACTGAATTTTTTTCTTTTGCTCCACAAGTCTCTCACACTTTGCTGACACCCAGACACCCTTTACCATAGTCCTGCCAAACCTTCTAAAACTCTCAGGCTAACTGATGTACAGCCCCCAAAATTAACTCACCTATGTACTCACATCTGGTCTTAGTACTTTCAATGTTGACATTACTGACTGATTGACTCAAAGCAACAAAACAGAGAGGGGTCCAAGGCCTCTACACTCAAGCCTTCTACTTCTACTCCAGATCCTCCACCTCCTTGTCTAGCCCTGCATACCAAGTTTTCCTCTGCTATAAGCCCCCCAAGCTGCCTCCTCTAAAATCTTTCTTATTCTTGTAAGAGTTCAATCTCCTCTCTCTCTCTTCTCTCCCTCTCTCTCTCTTCTCTCTCTCTCTCTCTCTCTCTCTCTTCTTTCCCTCTCCTTCTTTCTGCCTCTCTGCTGGTGCCCTTGAGAGTTAAGATCCAGGCAGAGTCTCAGGGACCCTCTTCTAGGTTTCCTCTCAAGGCTAGCCATCCCAACTTAAATTCTCTTAGTTAAAACTGTCTGTCTCTCTCTGTCTGTCCTCCAGTACACCCACTCTGTTTCTGCGTGACCCTGCCTTTCTCCCTTTCTGCTTGTTTGTTGCCTGTTTGCTTGCTTGCTTACTTACTTAACAGAGCTCTACCACTTTCTCTTACCATCCTGATTTGCTTTTTGCCATTTTGGCCATGTGGTAGATTTTGGTGTGCCCTCTCCCTCCACTTTTAGCAAGTGTTTAAAGGTTAATTTGTATGCTGATATATCTTGTTACCAAAATTGTTTTAAAGGTTTTCTGGTAATTGTCTCCGGGAGAACTTTGGAGTAAGTATCTGCTTGTGTGTCTGTGTTTTGTTTGCATGTTTTTCTGGTATCTGGGGATTGATCCATCTGGAAATTAAAGAGGAAAGGGCAGAAGATGTGCTTAAGAACTTGCCCTTCTTCCTCTTACTCTGACAATGTGAGCAAGTTCTGTGTGGTCATGGTAGGGTGAGACACTACCTGGCATCTGGCCATGGTAGAGGTTCTGTGGACCAGGCTACCCGGTGTCTGGCCATGGTACAAACTGTGGATCAGGCCCCCCCACCAAATCTGGCCATGGTAGGGTGAGAACTACCCTGTGTCTTGCCATGTCGGAGGTCTGAGGACCAGGCCATTTGGCATTGGAGGTTTGGGGGCCAGGCTGACCCAGCATGTTTCTGTCCTATATGGATCCTTGTTTTCTGTGTGTTTGTTGTTCATTTGGACTTCTCTGGGGAAATAAAAGTTCCAGCCTCCAGCTGGGTCCAGTCGCAGGCCTACTGTGTTAACAGCACTCAAGAGTCCAGGCACAGACAGTTGCAGGCCTAGTCTGGTCTTTGAGCAATCTGGCTAAAGTCACAGGCTTCAGGCTGCATCGCCTCCCTTCCACAGCAACCCGAGCAGTGACAGTGCACAAATAGCTGTGGGCCTGGTTGGGCCATCTAACTAATCCTGTTCTTGTGAAAGTTGTAAAGTGCTCTTGTCTAAAAGTGGATAAAAGACAGAGTCAGGCCAGTTTAGTTTCAGGTGACCCCCACCCAGCCTTCAATATTTGTTTTTTGATGTTTATTTGGTTAATATTTCTCTACCCTGTGAAAGGCTGTAGTTCATGAGGTCAAGGATTCAGACTCCCCCATGCTTAGTGCCAAATACATATCAAGAACATGGCAGACATGCAACCAAACCTTCATGCACAGCAAGGAGGAAAATAAGGGTCTTAACTACATCCAGTACTAACAGAGGTTATGGCTGTACTTGACATTCTCCATGCCACCCCCAAATGGGAAATTCATAGGAACTGTCTCTCCCTTTCTCCAGTAACCAAAATGAGGCCCTGAAAATCAGCAAATCACATTTCACACAACTGAGAAAAACTGGTACCTACCTAAATGAAACAACCTTATTTTATTTTCCTGGCGCAATCAGAATTGTGACTTGTAAACTTTGAATCTAATATGTATATCAGAACACACGCATGCAAACACACACACACACACACACACACACACACACACACACACACACACACATACACGCACTGAATACAATTTATTCATTCAGTGAAAATCAAGACAGGTTTCCTTTGAGAAGGGCCATTTGAGTGACCAGCACAAATCCTTTGCACCGCCAAGAGCATGGATCAGTAATACAATTACCCTCTGAATGTTAACTGAACTGTCACCTTTTGTTAAAGAGACGGGAAAGTAGTGTCCATGTGAGATGTATGTGTCTAATACCTGCATGATTAATTTGTCCTTGAATGTGCAGGAATGATCTCATCTGTGTATCTGAAACCCAGAATTTTATCTGATTGTTCTCATCTATGTACTCTGTATACAATGGATCTTTAAAAGTACACAATGCCTGGGTTGGAAGGTATGGTTCAGTTGGGAGAGCATCAGGTACTGAGTTTGAGTTCCAGTCTCAGAAAAAAACAAAAGAATACACAATACTTTCAATGAGCATATGGGCCAGTGAGAGAACAAATGTCATTAGAACATTCTTCTGGCAAACACTAAATTCTGGGACATGTGCAGTGCAGCTCTTCATATGTGTGTTTCAAGTACTAATATATAATTAAATTCACAAAGGAGTTGTCTCCTTTAATCATCCTTTCCATAGAGTAAGACCTTTTGTGTTGGTTAAGGCAGAGTGCTGGGTCTGTTTGTTTATTTGGTATAGAACATTTATTTTAATATTATTTATTTATTTAATTCATTTCTTTTGGGACATACTCAGGGGGCTGAGACCTGAGAATCATGGTTCAAAGCCAGCCTAGGCAGGAAATTCCATAACATTTCATCTCCAATTAACCACCAGAAAACTGGATATGGAGTTGTGGCTCAAACTGGTAGAATGTTAGCCTTGAGCAAAGAGCTTAGGAACAGTGCCCAGACCCTGAGTTTAAGCCCCATACCTGACAAACATTTCATATCTAGGGAAAGTTTGGGATTTGAGTGAGTTCATTAAGCCATCAATAGCAACCAGCATGCAATATTTCAGTTTGAAATATAGTAGCATTCACCATCAGTAATGTATTTCCTTGTCTACTGCTCCGATGGAGAATGTGAAGGTGAATATCTTACATGCCAGCGCCCTTCCTATTCATACGATTTAGATTCTCTATTCTTTCCAGTAAGAACAAATGTCACCGTTCATTGTGGGAAACATCTTGGAGCTTCTGTAGAAGTCATTTGATGGAGGAGTCAGAATTTCATCTCCAGGTGTGGCTGCAGGCCTAAATCCCACTATTTTCCTCTACTGACATCCATTGGGAAGTACCATCTATCAAACACTGGTAGAGCTGAGCTATTTGCAATCTCCCTTCTTTCTTAACTTCACAGACAACATTTTGTCTTCATTACTAGACAGCTTTCTGGAAGGCTCTTGCTGTCACTGTGTCTCGGTTTCTACAAATGTAGTTACTCAAGCATGAGCCCTAGCTGACAATGCCAGATCAAATGAATGCAAGATGGCAGGAATGTACTGCAGTTCACTGGACTTTAATCCTACTGTTCCTAGGTCTTGCCTCCTAGGTCCTGGCTTGTTGATATTCAGGCTTACTGCCATTTTTTTTTCTTTCATTACCACTGTATTGGAATCCACCAATCACCAAAATTCTATAGGTGTGACACATTTATGTATGCTTCCTACTCAGCTGCTTTGGAGAAATAGGGCTGTGTGGCTCCTGCTCTGTCGGGTCTTCCTCCGTCCTGCGGAAGACGGATGGGGTCCGAGGAAAGGTACTTGTGCAGCTCACCCAGTCCCCAGCCTCCCTTAGCTCCTGAGACAATCAGAGGCAGCAGGGAGTCAAGTCAAGCAGGAACTCATTTATTACCACACAGCAAGCACTTTTTTAAAGCAAAAGACCGTGTGGCTTGGAAGGGGAGGAAAAGGAACCAACCAATCACTGTAAAGGTCACACCCTATCCTGAACCTAAGCTTCCACGAGCTGTTGAACATAAACAAACCGGGGTCTGCTTACTCAACTCCCTCTTAGCGCCATCTTTGCTGCCCATGTGCCCTACACTGCTCCATCCCTGGCACTGTACCCAAGGCATTTATTCACTGGGCCCTGAATTAAGAATGAATAAATGCACTGGTGCTGTCATCCCAGCTACTCAGGAGGCTGAGCTCTGAGGATCACAGTTTATAGTGGTGGGCAAGAAAGTCGATGATACTTTTATCTCCAATGAGCCCCCAAAAGGCCAGAAGGTGAGCTGTGGCTCAGGCAGTAAAGCACCAGCTTTCAGAAAAGGAAAAAATATAAAATAGGTGTATGCATTTATTCACCTGGCGTTTCTCCCTGGAGAGGCTTCACCCAAAGGTGAATGCCTATCACCCTGGAGACTTCAGGCTGTTCCACAAGCTCCCAGGGGAAGAAACTGAACCCAAAGTTCTGGTTGGGAATTAACACATTTTACCAAGGAGACATCAGCTTAGTAACTTTCCATTGCTGTGATAAAACACCTAAGAGAAACCATGTAAAGGAGAAAATGTTTTTTGGTTTTTTTTTTTAGGGAATCTGTTCCCATAGACTGAGGCAGGACTGAAACCTCACGGTGGAACGAAGTGTTCAATTCATGGTAGTTTGGAAGGAGAAAGAAAGAAAGAGAGAGGGGGAGAAGAGAGAGAAAAGAGAGGGGGAGAGATGAGAGGGGAGAGAGATAGACAGAGGATAGAGATGAGAGAGACAGACAGAGATGAAAGAGAAAAGAGGGGCGAAGCTCATCACTGTGGTGGGCAGCTGGATCTCCTTGGGGATCAGCATAAATTGAAGAAATAAACATCGCTACTCACCTTTTGGGAAAACCAATAGGATCACACATGAGAGTAAAGTGTTGTGCTTCTGAAAATACAAATCTTAACCCTCCCGCTGACCTGAGTGAGGACTATAGCTCTACCAGTTTCTTTATATGAAAGGATCCCCTTCCCCAAAGGGAGACTTAAAGGATTAGTGTCTGAGCCTCTTCCTCATGGAGAACATGATCCCAGACACCCCAGCTCTGGAGAATCAGCCCAGACATGAATTCATCAAGTCCTGTTCATTCTACAATTCCATCATAGAGAATATAAGCTCTAAGACCTGGAGCAACTGTATTGATTTTCTTTCTTTCTTTTTTTTTTGCCAGTTATGGGGCTGGAACTCAGAACCTGACACTCTTGTTAGCTTGCTTGCTTACTCATACCTGGTACTCTATAACGTCTGCTATACTCCCAACTCAGACATTTGTTGGTTAGAGACAGTGTTTCACGGATTTTGTGCCTGGCTGGCTTCAAATTGCAATCTTCCAGGAATCAGCTTCTTGAGTAGGCAGGATTATGGGCATGAGCCACTGGTGCCCAGCTTTTTTTTTTTTGTCGTTATTTGAGCTTTCCTCAGAGACTCAATGCTCAGTGAAGGCCATAGAACCAGCTCAGATCTGCACAGAGTAAATGTCAGGAATGACAATGAATGTGGTAAGTAACTGGGGAAGTGAAGGAAGGAGTAGAAAGAAGGCCTTATCAGATAGGAATGAACATTGGAAGTAGCACTGTGGCCCAAAGTAGTGGAGTGCTAGTCATGAGCACAAAAGCTCAGGGATAGTGCCTAAGCTCTGAGTTCAAGCTCCACAACTGATAGAAAGAAAAAGCAATTTAAAAAATATATATAGAGAGAGCTGGGCTCCAGTGGTTCATGCCTGTAATCCTAGCTGAGATCTGAGGATCATGGTTTGAAGCCAACCCCAAAGAAAAGTCAGTGAGACTCTTATCTCCAACAAACTACCTAGAAAAAGCCAGAAGTGTTGCTGTTGCTGAAGTGGTAAGGTGCTAGCCTTGAGCACAAAGAGGCTCATGGACAGTGCAAGGCCCTGAGTTCAAGTGCCAGATCTGGCAAAAGAAAAACAAAACCAAAAACAACAGCAGCAAACAAAACATCTCCTATGCATAGTTAGACATTTCTCAGCCTTTCAACTCCAGACTTAAAAAACTCCGGGATTGAGATGTCCTGTCTCCTTACTTAGAAACTGTTATCATGAAATTTGTTTCCACCTTGGAAAATTTTCTTGTAATGTTCATTTTGAACTAATTTTCCTGGATAAACATCATCACATGGATATGTGTACTGATGTGATCAAATACAAAGTTGGAAAAAAAGGAAAAAAATGAAAAGAGGGAGAGATGAGAAGGCAGGAGAGAGACAGTGAGAGAGATGTAAGGAAAGAGAGGGAAAGAGATGAAGGAGAGGGACAGAGAGCAAAGAGCTTGAGGGAGAGATGAGAGTGAGAAAGAGCTAGAGATGCAAAGAGAGGAGAAGGAGAGAGAGGAGAGACAGACACACAGACAGAGCGAGACAGTACTGATGCAATGCTGCCCAGCGATGGTCTTCCCACACACAGGCCCCATCTCCTGGCCCCCATCCAGCTGAAACCTCACCACGGTGTTGGAGTCCTCTCGGTCAAGCCCCTCAGCAATCTATGATGAGAACTGAGCATTCAATGAGTCTTTAGGGGCAACCTCACATCCAATCTGAAATTGCTGGGTAAACCTGGTATTTCCTAGGCCAAATGATTCGATAGGGTGAGTATCAGTTTCTGCCAGAGGAAGAAGGGAAACAAGGAAGTATATATGTACCCAGATGAAAAGTTTTCTATTTCTTTTGTGTTTTAGGAACTTTGAGGCCTTATATGTCACCTGACCTTTCATTTCTCAGATTAAGTTGATGTAGCATATAGGTAATAAAGGTCATGAGCCAGTGTTATTCTTATACTAGTTGTGACATCTCTCCCATCAGGGACCTAGGGTCAGGGAGGGTCACAAGTAATGATTGCTCCTTGCAACCTAGCTCTTTTTGTTTGTTTAAGACTAGGATTCTATCTTAGTATCTGATGCTTTCACTCATTGGCTGGCACTCTATCACCTGAGCCACACCTCCAACCTCAGCTCCTGGGGTTTTCTCTCTACCCGTGGAAAACTTACCCATTCTTCAAAGAACAAACTGTGTCAGCAGAAAAGCTGCAACCATAAACACCTGTGGATGTTGTTTATTTGGGGGAAGTTTCAAGTATTTTGGAATAAGATCCACCTTGGAGATAAGAGCTTAGAGGAGTGAATGCCTGCACTTCATTTTCTAGCAAACAATTGTAACCTTCGGCCCTAATGATTGCATTGATTTACTGGTACATTTATCAAATGTGAAGCCAAAGTTCAAAGTAGCACATCCATGATTCCTTGTCCACTTCCAAAAGTGACACCTGTTGTACCCCACAGGTGTGGGCACAGATAAGTTTTCTACTGTCTGTGCCATCAGCCCTGCCTCCTCTCCCAGCCCATAAATTGCAGGAGCCTTAGCTCCCTCATCAGAGCTGGGCACTGAGGGGAGCTCAGCAGAGTCCACTCTGCAGTCAGCACAACCCAGAGCTGAAAGGAAAAATCAGAGGAGAGAATTACCAGACGAGAGTGACCATGGACTTGATCCTCAACTTTTCCCTAGAAACCTGGGTCCTCCTGGCTACCAGCCTGGTGCTCCTCTATCTGTGAGTAACTGTCTAGACTCTGCTTCTCCAACCACCCTCTAACCTAGGATTCAGAGTGAGGATTACTATGGTCTGTTATTGGGAAGATTTGAAGAGAAGAAGGAATGGGAAAGCTCAAGAGTCAAATTTAACCTACACCTTATGAGGTTATTATTTATCCTGTAGAGATCCAATGAGAGAGTTAATAAATATTCTTCTTTCATAGGACTCTCAAATTTCTGTGTGGAGGGGGAAGTTTACTGGCATTGTTTGGAAAGGATCTCAAAGTTGATGTTTGGGCCAGAAATAATGACTCAAATTCAACAGAAACAGTATTTGAACAAGTGATCACCCTTGAAGAGATCTCAGGATACTTGGGATAGACAGTCTTTATTGTTTGTTCATTTTGATGCTGGACCTGGGGGTTGAATTCAGGGCCTGGGCACTGTTCTTGAGCTTTTTTGCTTAAGGCTATCATTCTACCATGTGATCCACAGCTCCACTTCTGAATTTTTTGGTGGTTAATTGGAGAGAAGAGTCTTACAGCCAGGTACTGGTGGCTCATGCTTGAAATCCTAGCGACTCAGGAGCCTGAGATCTGAGGATTGAGGTTCAAAGGAAGCCTAGACAGGAAAGACTGAGACTTCAATTATCCAAAACTGGAAGTGGCACTGTGGCTTAAATGGGTAAAACATCAGACTTGAGCAAAAAGAGCTCAGGGACAGTCTCCAGTCCCTGAGATCAAGCCCCAAGTCCTCAAAAAAGAGTCTTATAGACTTTCCTGCCCAGGCTGGCTTCAAACCACAATCCTCAGATCTCAGTGTCCTGAGTAGCTAGGATTACAGTCGTGAACTACCAGATGTCCATCTACATATATAGCTTACAATTTGCCTTATAAGCACATTGTTTTACTTCATTTTCTGTTATTTTTGAACAAACATACATTAGTATGGGATTTTTATTATGATAATTTCATAGATTGGTATAATGAACTCTGAACGTATTTACTTCCTCCATCCTAGCCTCTCTATTCTCCTCCCTCTATCTTTTCAAACAATGTTTACTGCATTCATTGTGTTACCTTTACACACACACACAATCTAACATGTGTAACACATGTGTAACATCTTCCAGTGTTCTTCATTCCTCAGTATCCTTCCTTCCTTCCCCACTCCACAAATGCCCCCAGATAATCCTCCTTTTATTTATGTCCTATTATTATTGCTATCATTTTCATCTTCATCATCACCACCATCATCATCACCTTCATCATCATTATCATCATGATCATTTCACAGATGAGCAATAACATGCAATAGTTGGCTTTCATAATGTGATATATCTCACCCAATAGGATGCTTTCCCATTCTATTTTCTTCTAAATGACATAATTTCCACTTAGCACAGTAAGATTCCATAGTGTGTGTGCATATGATTATCTGTTCATTGTTATTGTGCACTTGGTTGATTCTACAGTTTGGCTATTGTCAATAGAGCTGGAATAAGTGTGCATAAACAGGAATCTCCCTTGTATATTGATATTCCTCACCAGCAGGCTATCTTACTCTTTCTGTGGAGATGAGAAGGAAGAAGGTAAGCCAATAATGAAAAACAACATCCAGGTAGGATTTAGGAGGATACAATGAATATTCCTCTCCTTTAAGGTCAGAGCTTCAAGCCCCACTTATGAAGCCTGGCTGTCCACATCAAATGACACATGGAAATGAAAGACTTGGAAAATTCTAGTTTGAATCTCACAAGATCACTCAAAACAAGGTTGTAGACTTTTCCAACTATCCACTGTAGGTTGGGGAGCCTAAAGACTCCAGCTACTTTTAGCTCATTTTTGTGATGTTTGGAGCTGTAAGAAAGGAAGTGAAGAACAAGGGTAATCATTGCCATTTGAGTTTCTTGTCATCATTTACTACATGTTGGCATCTCAATTTGACTGTCCTACTTCTTAAGTTAGTAACTGGCTACCCTTCATATGTGTACAGGATGTGTGTACATATGTGTGTGTATCTTTATGATCTGGATTTCTTTGAATATTTATAGATATGGGACCTATCCACATAGGGTTTTTAAGAAGTTGGGAATTCCTGGCCCGAAACCTCTGCCCTTTTTTGGAACTGTTCTTGGTTATCGTAAGGTGAGTGTTGTTTCAGCTCTACATTTTTCTTTTTCTGGTTGCAAACTCTGGTTTCTTTCCATTTATAAAGAAGTGCTGACTTTCAAAAGCTGTGTGTAAGCTCCCCTAGAGTATGGCCAGATGTACTGCAGGACTCTGTGTCCAGCTGTCCCAACTATCCACTGGGCATCAGCAGATCCACTTAAATTTCCAGCATCTTGTCACTCATGTTGAGAACTTGATAGTTAGACTTTGTGAACACCAAGGATTTTTCTTCCTAGCAGAGCCAGTTCCAGAAAGGGTCCCTCATAGCCCTTGGGACTTTTATTTGCACAGTTAACATACCACAATTGAGAATTCCCACCAGCAAGGTTTCTTTTTTCTTTCCTCTCCCTTTCTTTTGTCACCTTCAGAAGTAAAACCTCAGAGGAAATGTTTAAATTGTGGTGTATTATGGGTAGAGGTGGCATCACTCTTATCTTTTCTTATTGAGCAAGTTCACTTTACCTTCGCTTGCACTCTGACTTCTGCCAGAGTCTTACATTAATTTCCTATGCCAGAAGAGGTGACTTGAACATCCCACCTCCAGGGACCTCATTTGTAAACAAGAAACAAGTTGCATGAGGAGATGAAAGATAAAAGGTTGGACATGCTGGGGGCTGGAAATGTGGCTTCGTGGTAGAGTGCTTGCCTAGCATGCATGAAGCCCTAGGTTTGATTCCTCAGCACCACATAAACAGAAAAAAGCCAGAAGTGGTGCTGTGGCCAAGTGGTAGAGTGCAAGGCTTGAGCAGTAAGCTCAGGGAAAGTGGTTAGGCCCTGAGTTCAAGTCCCAGTACTGGCGAAAAATAATTGGACATATCAGCTGGGCACTGTGGCTCACATCTACAAGCTTAGCTACTAGAGAACCAAGGACCCGGGAAATGCAGTTTGAAGCCAGCCCAGCTCCCCACTCTCCCTCCTCCCCCCACCCCTGCCAAATCTTGTATGAAAGGCAAATTGAAGTGATATACTGTATGCACAAACTTGTTCTAGTACTTGATCAGAGAGAATGTACTTGGATGAGGTCGTAAACAAGTAATAGCTACCTTTATTTCTCTTCCCAGGGTGTTATGGTTTTTGATGTGGAATGTTATAAAAAATATGGAAAACTCTGGGGGTAAGTAATCTGGAAACTTCCGTGGGGTAAATTGGTGAAGATTAGACAATCTTGAGCCACACTGATGAATTGAGCCTCTTGAGCCACACTGATGAATTATGAATTCTAGTGGAGGCTTTTCCTTATGAAGATCTCACCTGTCACCAATATTTGTATATGTACATGTTGTGACAGTCCTGGAGCATGAGCTCAGGGCCTGGTCACTGTCCGTGAGATTTTTCACTCAAAGCTAGCACTTGTCCAGTTGAGCCACAGCTGGACTTCTGGCTTTTTTTTAGTGGTTAATTGGAGATAAGACTGTCATAGATTTTTCTGCTTTGAGCCATGTTCTTTAGATCTCGGCTTCCTGATTAGCTAGGATTATAATCATGAGCCACCAACACCCAGCCCTTCACAAGTTCTTTAAAGTGAGTAGAACGAAGTAGAGAAAAAAGATATTGTGCATAATTCTATGAAAAAGTCTTAGCTTAAAACTAAATGAGGAGAGTATGAGGGAAGTGGTATTTATTGTCTTTAGGTATCTCCTCTGTGCCTCAGCCACACTGGCCTTCATTTTGTGGACCACTGTGGCTTATGTCTTCAAACTCCCTAGGTTTGTATGAGGGACTATTATTGACATGTGTTGAGGAGCTTGAGGTGTGATCATGGTCTGGATTTCTTTGTCCTGGCTCCAGGTGCAGAGCCTGGCTGGTTAGGTTTTTCACTCAGCTGTGTTTGCCACACACAGGTTGTACAATGGTCGAAAGGCTATGTTGGTGATTACAGACCCAGACATGATCAAAACAGTGCTGGTGAAAGAATGCTATTCTACCTTCACAAACCGCTGGGTAGGCATCTCCTCCCACTCCCCCTTTTAAAACACATCTTAATATTTATAAAAATAGATATTCATCTCGTATATATCATGAAATAATTATAAGCTCTGGGGAAAGGGGGTGAAGAATGTTGAATGGACTGATATTGATGAAGTTACCTTGTGCTCCTGCTGGGTGCCAGTGGCTCATGCCTGTAATCCTAGCTACTAAGGAGGCTGAGACCTGAGGATCACAGTTTAAAGCCAGCCCGGGCAAGAAAGTCCATGAGGCCAATTAGCCACCAGAAAACCAGAAGCGGTGTTGTGGCTCAAGGGGTAGAGAGCTAACCTTGAGCTGAAGCGCTTACAGAGAGTGCCAGGTCCAGAGTCCAAGCCCCATGACTGAAAAAAAAAAGATACATTGTGCTCAAGAGTCAAGATGTTGGATTAAAACCTTTCTGTTGGGGCTGGGAAGGTGGCTCAGTGGTAGAGCGCTAGCCTTGAGCTGAAGAGCTGAGGGACAGCGCCCAGGCCCAGAGTTCAGGCCCCACGACCCAACCAAAAATAAATAAATAAATAAAACCCTTCTGTTTATAATGATAAATAAGATAATTAATACGTTAGATAATTAATATATAAGATAATTAGTAAATAAGTGGATGAATTGATAAAGTCGTATTTAGAATCTGAAGTCTTGGCCTCACATGACCTAGACATTTGGGAGAAATGTTTGTTGAGTTTCTTACAGAGGGCCGACTGCTCACATAGTTCTTTAAATGCTGCCAATTCACCAGTTTTGTACAACTGTGCAAGGTCTTCAAACTGATGGAGAAGAAAAAAATCTGGGTTTTTTTTGGAGCCTAGGTTTTTGGCCCAGTGGGATTTATGAACAAATCCCTCTCCTTCTCTGAGGATGAAGACTGGAAGAGACTAAGAACATTGCTTTCCCCCACCTTCAGCAGTGGGAAACTAAAGGAGGTAATCAAACCTGAGAACGTGGTGCTGGAAAATTCCAGAATGAGTAGGGGGATAAGCAAACAGTCAGATGAGAGTCCTTTTCCAAGAGGACATCCGCTAAGGCTGAACCACCTGGAAATGGTGTTCTGTCCATATGTCCTGCAGTCCCTGGTTTCTCATAAATGGGATGTCGTGTTTCATCTTTTGGGGCAAGTGGGAGGGAGTAATGGCCACTGGGATTTAAGTCTTCTCTTTTAATTTCTCTTGTTTTGTGCCTAGATGTTCCCCATCATCCGTGAGTTTTCTGATGGGTTGGTGAAAAACCTGAGACCACAAGCAGAGAAAGGCAAAGCTGTGGCATTGAGAGAGTGAGTACTTGCTGGGCACTGGTAGCTCACACCTGTAATCCTGGCTACTCAGGAGACTGAGATCTGAAGGTTGTGGTTCGATGCCAGCCCAGGCAGAAAAGTCTGTGAGACTCTTATCTCCGATAAACTATCATCAGAAAAGCCAGAAATGGAGCCGTGGCTAAGTGGTAGAGCTCAAGGCTTGAGTAAAAGAAGTTCAGGGACAGCATCCAGGCCCAACATTCAAGCTCTAGGACAGAAAGAGATTGACAATGAGAGAATGACAGAGAGAGAGAGAGAGAGAGAGAGAGGGAGGGAGAGAGAGAAGGAGACAGAAGGAGAGGGAGAGGGAGAGAAAGAGGGAGAGATAGGGAGAAGGAGAGAGAGAGAGGGAGAGAGAGAGAAGGAGACAGAAGGAGAGGGAGAGGGAGAGAAAGGGAGAGAGAGAGGGAGAGATAGGGAGAAGGAGAGAGAGAGAGAGGGAGAGAGAGAGAGAGCAACAGAAGGGAGAGGGAAGGAGGGAAACCATTACTCCACCAGTGACCTGCCCATGCCCCAATCTATTGTCTATTACAATCCATCACTATCTGCTACAATCTATTATCATCCCACATAGCATTTGTACTATGTGATTTGTCTGGTGGGGTGGGGGAGTCTGTTTTCTGAGACTGAGTTCCTTGAGCTCCCAGGTGAGGCTGATCCACCCAATTTTCCATAACCAGGGTTGTGGATCTTGGAGAAGAGGCAGGGGGATGGGCAGGGAAACTGGACCCTTCCAATGAGTCCTCAGGCAATTTTGACAGAGAACAGTTTGTGACTTTCTTGTCCTGACACAGGTATTTGCTCCCACTTTTTGCTGCTCATGTATCAGAAAGGAGGAGGGGGGGAAGAAATACAAGATTTAATTGTCCTGTGTCTTTTTCTACTTTAGCATCTTTGGAGCCTACAGCTTAGACGTGATCACGGGGACATCATTTGGGGTGAACATCGATTCTCTCAACAACCCAAAGGACATCTTTGTGGAAAAAGTGAATAAGATCCTAAAATTGGGTTTCTTTCATCCAGTGATTTTCTCAGTAGGTTCGTGAATCTCTCTCTGTGTCTGTCTCTCTCTGTCTCTCTGTCTTTCTCTGTCTCTCTCTCTCTCTCTCTTCCTTGTTAAAAAAGAACCACTTCCTTGATATGTAATTCATTCATACACGTAAGTATATCACTTAACCTGTATAACTCAATGACTTTTCCCACTACATTTAAAGGTATGTGTGGTCATTACCACTGGTAATTGCAGAACATTTTGTCATCAGAAACCCTGTACCAGGCTGGGAATGTGGCTTAGTGGTAGAGTGTTTGCCTAGCATGCATGAAGCCCTGGGTTCAATTCTTCAGTACCACATAAAGAGAAAAAGCCAGAGAGTGGCATTGTTTCTCAATGGTAGAGTGCTACCTTTGAGAAAAAAAATTCATGGACAGTGCTCAGCCCTGAGTTTGAGCCCCACGACTGGCAAAAAGAAACAAACCAAAAACCCTGTGCTCTGGTTGGGTGCCAGTGGCTCATGCCTATAATCCTAACTACTCTGAAGTCTGAGATCTGAGATTGTGGTTTGAGGCCAACCTGCGGAAGGAAAATCTGTGAGACTCTGATTTCCAAATGGAGCTATGGCTCAGTGGTGGGTCACCTGCCTTGAGAAAAAAAAAAAACAAGAGAGAGTGCCCGGGCCTTGAGTTCAAGCTTCACTAATGATTAAAGAAAGTGAGAGAGAGGAAGAAAGAAAGAAAGAGAGTGAGAGAGAGAGAGAGGGAGGAGGGAGGAACGGAGGGAGGAAGGAAGGAAGGAAGGAGAGAGAAGAGGAAAAAGGAGGAAGGGAGGAAGGAAGGAAGGAAGGAGAGAGAAGGGGAAGGAGGGAGGAAAAAGGAGGAAGGGAGGAAGGAAGGAAGGAAGGAAGAAAGGAAGGAATGAAGGAAGGAAGGGAGAAAAGAAAGGAAAGAAGGAACCCTATACCTTTTGTTTTTCTTTGGTCAGTCTTGGGGCTTGAACTCTGGGTCTGGGCACTGTCCCTCTGCTCTTCAGCTCAAGGCCAGTGCTTTACCACTTGAGCCACAATGCCATTTCCAGTTTTCTGGTGGTTTATTGGAGATAGGAGTCTCACGGAGCCGGGCGCTGGTAGCTCACGCCTGTAATCCTAGCTACTCAGGAAGTTGAGATCTGAGGATCTCGGTTCAAAGCCAGCCCGGGCAGGAAAGTCTGTGAGACTCCTATCCCCCCCCCAAAAAAAACACTAGAAAACTGGAAGTGGCACTATGGCTCAAGCAGTAGAGCGCTAGCCTTGAGCTGAGGGACAGCACCCAGGCCCAGATTTCAAGCCCATGACCGACAAAAAAAAAAAAAAAGAGTCTCATGGATTTTCCTGCCCAGGCTGGCTTTGAACTGTGATCCTCAGATCTCAGCCTCATGAGTTGCTGGGATCACAGGCGTGGGCCACCAGTGCCCGGCATGCTGTACCTTTATAGCTGTCTACTCTTCTACACCTCTCAGGCCTGAATGATCACTTACCTATTTTCTCACTGTCTGTTCTGGACACTGTCTATAAATGAGTCTGGCTTCTGTGTTATCCTTAAATTTTCATCCATCTTGAGGCATGTATTGGTATCTCTTTTTATGGCTGGATAAAATTCTGTGATGTAGACAGCACATTTTGTATTTTCACCATATGTTTATTTCTTCTTACTTTCCCCTGTAGTACTCTTTCCATTCCTTCTACCCGTTTTTGAGGCATTAAATATCAGCATGTTTCCAAAGGATGCTACAGATTTCCTAAGAGCTTCTGTAGAAAGGATGAAAGAAAGTCGCCTCAAAGACAAAGCAAAGGTAAAAGCTGCTGATGGTTACGTAACCTGTTCATGGTTCAAAAGTTATTTGGCTCTAATGTATGTTTTATATAACTATCCTTTTCTAAAGTTAGATAGAAAACTCTAGGTTGAGATTAGGAATTCTTAGATTGGAAGGGAGAATGAGGAAAGTAGTTAAGAATGGAGATACATAATTTATTAGAAAAAAATAATTTAAAATTAAATATGTGCCAGGGACCTGTGGCTCATGCCTGTAATACTCTCTAATTAGTGTGCTGAGATCATATCTGAGGATCTCAGTTCAAAGCCATGTTGGGCAGGAAAGTCAGGGAGACTCTTCTCTCCACGTAGCCAGAAGTGGCTCAAGTGATACAGTGACAGCCTTGAATAAGCAAGTAGAGAGACAGACACCAGTTGCTAAGTTTAAGTCCCAGTAAACACACACACAGAGAGAGAGAGAGAGAGAATTATTTTATTTCCAAACTTCACATTGGCTATTTCAGGCCATCTATTGTAGTGTGTCTAATTTAAATTTCAGCCCCCGAAGGCCTGTCTGAGTATCTGATTTATACAGCTTAGACATCACAGCAAGGATGTCTGTAAGGCAATACTGGGTTCCTTCAGGGATCACTGAAAAATTTGTAACATTTCAGAATGGTTACCTGTTTCCAGAAGCTTTTTCTAAACCTATCGATTACCTGTGAAAATGGCAAGAGTTTAATCTGTGGGACTATCCATTAAGAAGTATGTGCACAAAACAAAAGATTGAAGTTACAAAGGAGGAGGCAACAATGCTTGATAAGAAATGTACTCACTATCTTGCCCATGTAATTGTAACCCCTCTGTATGGTATTTTCACAAAAAAGAAGATTGAAGTCCACTGTTGTTTGTGAGCAAACAGATGTGATGGGAAAAGAAGCCAGATTCTACCTGGGCCAGGAGTCCGAGTTCAGAAAGCAGAGAAAGTCAGAGCTGGGGAGAGCAAAGACCAAAAGCTGTTGGTCAGAACAGCTGGCTTTCTTTTAGGAAAAGATCCTGATCCTTCCAAATTTTATAGTTGGGTGTCCCCATTCACTAGTGATTCAGGCAATCTTAAAAAGATTTGTGGCCAGGCATCAGTAGCTCACACCTGTGGTCCTTGCTACTCAGGATGTTGAAATCAGATCTAAGGATCACAGGTTGAAGCTAGCTTGGGCAGGAGAGTTTGTGAGACTTTTATTTCCAATGAACCACCAGAAAACAGGAAGTGGCTCTGTGTCTCAAAGTGGTAGAATGGTGGCCTTGAGCAAAAGCTCAGGGACAGCACTCAGGCCCTGAGTTCAAGCCCCACAACTGACACAAAAGAAAAAGAAAGAAAAAAAGAAAGACTTGTGGAGTTACATGGGGCATATTCACAGACGCTCTGCTCTTCTGATTTACTTCTCATTTAATGGGTGATCTTCTGCCTTTGAAATCTGTCTGTCTTCTTTCCAGCACCGAGTGGATTTTCTACAGCTGATGATTAACTCCCAGAATTCCAAAGACATGGAGTCCCACAAAGGTAACAGGGAATCTTTTGGGGTCTACTCACAAGGAAAATGTGAAGTCAGTTTTCCACATAGAGGCATGTTTATTGAAGAATTTCAGAAAGGCCCACACTCTGCTTTTATAGATGGTAGCCAAAGGTATTGCATTCTTAGTACCATGACCTTACATATTACATTTATATTCAGGTTCCAGTGGCTCATGCCTGCCATCCTAGCTCCTCAAGAAGGTGAGTTCTGATTATCACAGTTCAAAGCCATTTCAAGTAAGATAGTTCACAAGACTGATCTCCAATAAACCACCAAAAGGCCACAAGTGGATCTGTGACTCAAGGGGTAGAGCCTTAGCCTTGAGCTAAAAGATTAGGGACAGAGCTCAGGCCCTGAGTTCAAGCCCCAGAAATGGCACGCGCGCGC
>NW_012267284.1:6944828-6950237 GCF_000151885.1 Dipodomys ordii
CTTGAACTCTGGGCCTGGGCGCTGTCCCTCAGCTCTTCAGCTCAAGGCGAGCGCTCTACCACTTGAGCTACAGTGCCACTTCCGGCACTGTTTTCTAGTGGTTTATTGGAGATAGGAGTCTCACGGTCTTTCCTGCTCAGGCTGGCTTTGAACAGCGATCCTCAGATCTCAGCCTCCTGAGTAGCTAGGATTACAAGCGTGAGCCACCAGCGCCCGGCTTATTTTCAAGTCTTATAAAGGACTAGTTCCTCCCTTGGTTAATTAAAGACTTGTATATGAAATATGCTTGCATAAAAATAAATATATGTGATATAATGTCTTCATGTGTGTTGTATAATCACAAATGTGGCCATGTGGCTATTTTAAATAAACAGAACAGGAATTCTCTTTTCTAAACACCATAACCTCTGTTCTCTCTCTGGTGAGCTGTAACACTGACTTTGGTGTATTTGACTGGAGGGTCATTGTCTTCAGCTTTTGGTCACATTCCCTCACCGGAGAAAGAAAAGCAGCACAGGACAACAACAATGGGCGTAGGTCTGGGGATGTCCTCCCATAACTATCGCTCCTATTTGTGTCTTTCCATGTACCATCGAGCAGATCCTACGACTTGGTCATTAGTTAATCACCTTGTGAAAGTTAAGGTTCTTTACCAACTGGAGTTATTCTTCAAAGCTCCTAACAGCACTGACAGAATTTCATTGAGTTCAGAGTGTATCTCAAACTTGAAATGAGGAAAATGTGTTCTTTCCTTGTTAGGCACCTGCCACCTATGATGCCGTGATGGAGATGGAGTATGTGGACATGGTGGTGAACGAGGTTCTCAGGCTGTACCCCATTGCTGGCCGACTTGAGAGGGTCTGTAAGGCAGATGTGGAAATCAATGGAGTGGTTATTCCCAAAAACACCGTGGTGATGGTACCAATTTATGCTCTTCAACGGGACGCCAAGTACTGGCCAGAGCCTGAGGAATTCCGCCCTGAGAGGTAAGCTGGCTGGGGGAAAAGGCACCTTCCCCAACACGGTGGCTTCTAGCACTTCGCATGGTCTCATGCTATAGAAGGCAGAGTGTTCCTGTTCAGTGATTCACACTAATGTCTTTATCTTCAGCAATTTTTTTAATATCACAAGCATAACAAATTTGGATAAAAACTTATAAAAATGGACCAGAAAAGGGGATACTAAGTCTCAAGTCTAGAAATAATAATTTGTTAGTGATGTGGTATATATATTCTTAGGAGCACACTTTTTTTTTTCTGTTGGTCATGGGGCTTGAACTCTAGGCCTGGAACTGTCCCTGAGCTCTTCAAGGTGAGTGCTCTACCACTTGAGCCATGCACCACTTCTGCTTTTCTGGTGGTTTAATTGGAGATAAGTCTCATGGACTTCCCTGCCCAGGCTGGCTTTGAACCATGATCCTCAGATCTCAGCCTCCTGAGTAGCTAGGATTACAGGTGTGAGCCACTGGTACCTGGTTAGACGCACACTTTTATGCATATAATTGTACTGTATTTTATTTTATTTTTTGTTGTTGTTGTTTTGTTGGTCATGTTGCTTGAGCCTAGAACCTGGACACTGTTCCTAAGCAATTAGGCACTCAAGGCTAGTGCTCTACCACTTTGAGCCACAGAACCACTTCCAGTTTTGTGGAGATAAGATCTCCTGGGTTTTCCTGTGGGTGCTGGCTTTGAGCCATGCTCCTCAGATCTCAGCCTCCTAAATAGTTAGGAGGACAGGCATGATTTTCCAGCACCTAGCTGGATTTTATTTTTAAAGAAGTGCGGTTAGTATTATGCTCACCTTTGGTCCTCTGCTCCATCCAGGCCTGAGCCCCTCCCATCCCTAGAATTCCCGCCATGCAGCTGGCCCCTTCCTCTCTCCGCCCAGATCCACCGGGGCTCCCATCCACCTCACTTCCCACCCTTAGACCCCTCCTGCTAGCTCGGAGGCAATGTGCTCCCTCGTGGGGGAAATATGGCTCCTCTAATAAACCTTATAATAATCTTTCTCCTGTGCCTGCCTGCCTCTGCATGGTCCCCTGGGATGGATGGGATGGATCCCTTCATTCTGTCTGTAAGGCCACCTGGGCCTTGGTGGACTAACCGAGCCCCACCTCCGCTATCTAACAGAAATCTTGGCCAAGTGCCCAGAATTTGCAGCTAGGGCCTACGGCGGCCAAGGGCCCCCGTGGAGAAAACGTGAGGATGTTTCTCCCCCATTGGTGGCCCATATGGGGCTTCCCGGTGGATTTGCTGCACCTTCCACTTCAGAAGGGGGTCCGACCAGCTGCCCCAGGACCCATCCTGAGATCCTACACTCTGGTCACTAGAGGGCTACCAAGGTTCCTGCTTGCCTCTGAGTGGCCCCCTGGGATGGGTGTGAGGCATCCCTTCAAGTGCTTTCTTAGTAATTTATAGTCTTGACTGCCTCATGTTAATATATTACATACACACACACACACACACACAGAGGTAGATGGATGGATCTATAGAGGAAAGACTGAATGATTGATTGATTTAGTCCTCTAATTACAGAGGGATATAATTTACACCCGTATTTCAGCCACTTGTGGATCAAACATCTTTGCAAAATATGGAACAGTATCAAATATATACAACAGTATTGAATATATACCAAACAGTAAAATAAAAGTATTTTACCAAATTTATATTACAGAGTACCTATAAGAAATCTAGAGGTATTTTAAAGTATATGCTAGCATATATTTAAAGTCTTTTGCAAATAGTCTGCCATTTCTTAACAGGGCCTTAAGCATCTACGGATTATGTGTTGTTTGGATGTTGCGACTAATCCTCATAGAAAGGGCAAAGTGTGTGTGCATGTGTGTGTGTATGCACATGGATGCATGGGTGGGTGTGTACAAAGATTTAGGATGACTGTATGCTTCTGCCATTGTTTGTTCTATGCTCTCTGCATTTAGGTGTTTGGGTATTTTATTCCCTCTGGTTTTGTGTGCCATCCCCTTTAGCTGTCTAAATCTACTTGCACCTCCCCGCCCCCCTCTCCCCCCATATATCACAGTTTAGGAAACATAGTCATCTCCCACTGATTAGTCATTGGTCCTGATCCTCCAGGATGATCACAGAAGTGAGGCTGGGCCTGATGGTTCAGGCAGCCTCACTGAATCCAGAGGAGACTGTGGGTCCCCATGGCACTTCCTCAGACGTGTTGATTGAGCCAGCGCTTCTGGAAATGTGGCGCCAGGGGAAGGCTTTGGGCACAGTTACAATCTAGAAAATAGCTTCATTGTTGTGTTGGTAAACAACAAGTGGAATTTTAAAATCAAAAGATGTACGATCTTGACCTCAAATATCTCAGAACTGGGGTCTTCCTGGTAGCAGAGGCCTTCTCTTGTGGGCTGTGCTGTCTCTAGAGCCAGCATGAAGTGTGCCCCTTGCTCTGGTTGAAGGAAGGAGAAGAAATCAAACTGCAGATCAGAGAACTCTCTGCTCTCCACGCTGCCTGCAACTGCAGTGCTGCTTGTAAATGAGTCACTTCTGTGTCCCCACACATCTCAACCAGACTGGAAATGCTTCTAGGGTGCTTACAATTCTTTTGTTGTTGGTTAGGCATTTTTAAAATATAATTTCATTGTTGTTACTAAGATGTTGTACAACAGGGCTACATTTCCTAAGTCAGATGATGAGTACATTTCTTTTGCTGTAATGGTGGTGATGGTATTTGTTTTTATGTTTGGCTTTTTCTTCTTTTTAGAGTCAGTGCAGAAAGGAAGGAAGGAATGGCAAATTAATGCAATCGTGGTATTCAGTTTGTGCTATAGCTTACAGGTCTTACAGCAAAACCACATGGGAGCCAGGGTCTGCTGGTTCACTCCTGTAATCTTAACTAGTCAGGAGACTGAGATCTGAAGATCATGGTTCAAAGCTAGCCCAGGCAGGAAAGTCTGTGAGATTGTTATCTTCAGTGAACCATCAGAAAACAAGAATTGTCACTATGGCTCATAAGCGGTGAGATAGCCTTGAGCTGAAGAGTTCTGAGACAGCACCCAGGTCCTGAGTTCAAGCTCCACAACTAACAAAAAATCAAACCAAATTCTAGCAGGATTTCATTCAACAATCCTACCTTGTACTGTTTAGAGCAGTCTGAAGTTCAGCCACAAATATCTGGGTTCTTGAGGTGTTCATGTTTTCCCCACTTTCGTTGTTTCAGGTTCAGCAAGAAGAACAAGGAAAGCATCAATCCTTACATCTACATGCCCTTTGGAGCTGGGCCCAGAAACTGCATCGGCATGAGGTTCGCTCTCATGAACATCAAACTTGCTCTTGTCAGACTCATGCAGAATTTCTCCTTCCAACCTTGCAAGGAGACCCAGGTCAGTATACTTCCTAAATGAACAATATTTTATGGTAGTTGTTGAGAGCCAAATACTGGGGCTTGAACTCAGGCCCTCACACTCTCCCCTGAGCTATTTGCTCAAGGCTGGTGCTGTACCACTTGAGCTACACCTCCACTTTCCAGCTTTTTGCTGGTGAATTGGAGAAGAGAATCTTAGGGACTTTTACTATCCTTACTAACTTTATAAAGTGTCATCTCAGCCTCATGATTAGCTAGGATTATGGGCATGAGCTACGGCAACTGGCTTTGTGGGATATTTGTGGGGGGGTTTGCTTTATTGCTTTTTTTAAATTGAGAGGCCTATTGTCAGGCAAGTATATACTTGTTCATCTTTTAATATTTAAAGCAAAGAATCTTTATTAGTGTTGTAATGAGTCCATTTCCTAGATTTCTCAAAATGGGAACCAGATCTTTTGTTTGATAAAATCGAAGAAGGAAGCTGATGTCCACTCGGTGCAGATTAGGATGTCATGGCTCTGCTGAGGGTCTTGACCTGAGTGCATTTGAACTTCTTGTCATCTGGAGTCAGGATGCATGATTGTGACCTATAATGATACTGTGATTGCCATATTTGAAAGGGTTCTCCTCTGCCAGAGCTTCCAAAGGCTTCCAAAGGACATGCTTAGTTCCAAGGGTCATATATTTAAAATTCTGATCTTGCTTTACAGTGCGATTCCTGCATGGGAGATCAGACATAGATAGATAGAGAGATAGATAGATAGATAGACAGACAGATAGAAAGACAGAGACAGACAGATAGATCAGACAGATAGACAGACAGACAGACAGACAGACAGACAGACAGACAGATAGATAGATAGATAGATAGATAGATAGATAGATAGATAGATAGATAGATAGATAGATAGATAGATAGATAGTTTCTACTTCACGTATGGCTTTGGGGCAGCTGTGTCACTTTCCTCTTTTTTTTAATTTTATTTTATTTTATTTGTGAACATACTGTACAGAGGGGTTACAATTGCATGGGCAGGATAATGCATACATTTCTTACCAAGCATTGCCGCCGCC
>NW_012267284.1:6952047-6962492 GCF_000151885.1 Dipodomys ordii
CAGGCACCAATTGCTCACACCTGTAATCCCAGTTACTCAGGAGATCTGAAGATCAAGGTTGGAAGCCAGCACAGGAAGGAAAGACCATGAGACTTTTGACTCTTATGTCTAATTAACTACTGAAAAGCTTGAAGTAGAGGTGAAGCTCAAGTGGTAGAGTTCTAGCCTTGAGCAAAAAGCTCAGGGACAGTGCCCAGGCCCTCAGTTCAAGTCCAGGACCCCTCAGTCCCATACACAAAAATATTGGTTCAAATGGAAGAAGTGACTGGATTATTTAGAATTTGAAGACTGTTTTTGTAATTGAAATGTATAGTACTTTCTCAGGGTTATCTTGACAGATCCAACAAATCCAAAATGAAACTTTTTATGAGTTTTTAAAAATATCTTGCCTTAATGGCTAAGTATCTGATTTAAATTTTGTGTTTTAGTGTGCCGGTCCTGGGACTTGAACTGAGGGCCTAGGTGCTATCCCTGAGCTTTTTCCCACAAGGCTTGTGCTCTACCACTTGAGCCACAGGTCTATATCCAGCTTTGGCCTTGTTAACTGAAGAGAAGAGCCTCATGAACTTTCCTGCCTGGGCAGGCTTGGAACTGTGATCCTTGATCTCAGCCTCTTGAGTAGCTATGGTTTACAGGCATGCGCTACCAGTACCTGGCTGGTTACACTTTTTTAAACTCATTCTTTTTAAAAATCGTATCAGTAAAGTAATATAATATAGATATCTATATTTGTTTCCAGTGAACAGATGGAAGAATACTTTTCCTACCCCAGTCTTGACAGAGTTTAACTAATGAGTAGAAATAATTCAAGACAGGCAAAGTCAAAACTTGTTGTCAATTATTATTATCTTTAATGTATCTTTTTCTTTGCTGCTGTGGTTGGAGGTACTTGGTTCATCACTTTCTTGTTGTTTTTCTTTCACTGTTGCAGATTCCTCTGAAATTAAGTGGTGAAGGAGTTCTTCAACCAGAACAACCCATTGTCCTAAAGATTGTGTCAAGAGATGGGACCGTAAGTGGAGCATGATTCTCTGCAAAGGTTTTTCTGCTGTGTTTTCCATGGACATTGTGTCCAGGGGCACTAGAAAATGGATTGATTGTGTGTGGGGAAAAAAGAACCCGTCAGAAATAAAGCCAGGTCTGGCCTTCTCAGTCAATTTGTGATTAGCAATTCTGGACATTTTCAAGCTTGTTCAATGGCTGTGTGGGCTTTTATCTACTGGGTGCTATAAAGGAAGTGACTTCTGGTTCTCACAGGAGTATTGTTCTCTCCTATCATCATTCCGTTCTCAGAGCTGTGATGAGACCATAGGCATTTATCACTAATCTTATCAACAATTAGGAAGAGGAGAGCTCTTGTGATAATTCTGTTGGCAAAGGTCTATCTCCAATGTTTTATTTGCATCATTCTTTTTTTTTTTTGGGGGGGGGGTCCGGTCGTGGGGCCTGAACTCTGAGCCTGGGCGCTGTCCCTCAGCTCTTCAGCTCAAGGCTAGCACTCTACAATTTGATCCACAGCGCCACTTCCGGCTTTTTTCTTTTTGCTTATGTGGTGCTGAGGAGTCGAACCCAGGGCCTCAGGCATGCAACACAAGTGCTCTACCACTGAGCCACCTTCCCAGCCCCATTATTTGCATCATTCTACTATGTGTATTATGTTGAGAAAGTTAGTAACTTCCTTACACAAAGAGTATGATTATGAGGCCTCCACCCACATGAGGGGCTGAAAGAGGATCTTGATCTTCCATTTTTATCATCAGAACCAGTGATTGCCTGGGGTCTGTTTCAAGTCTCCAATTAGATTATTCATCATCCACAGGGTTAATCTGCCATGTTCTTCCTCATTGAAGGTGTATTGCTCGCCTGATGCTACCATTTCTAAGTTCATGTTTTTTTGGGTTTTTTTTTGGGGGGGGGTCCAGTCCTGGAGCCTGAACTCTGGGTCTGGGCGCTGTCCCTCAGCTCTTCAGCTCAAGGCTAGCGCTCTACCACTTGAGCCACAGCGCCACTCCTGGCTTTTTTTTTGCTTATGTGGTGCTGGGGAATCGAACCCAGGGCCTCAGGCATGCAAGGCAAGCACTCTACCACTGAGCCACCTTCCCAGCCCCTAAGTTCATGTTTTTGTACCACTCTACTGAGATGTGTTGTATTGGTTTTGGTGTAATGTTTCTATCGCATCTCCCCCCAGTATTCCTTTGTGACCCATTTTCACCTCCCCACTGTGTTAATACAATGAACACTGAATAAAAATACCTGCTTCGTTAATTGATTCGACAGCAATGTTAAAATTGCTCACTTATTTCAAATCATATCCTTTTTTCCCCTTCCTTTCTCTTGTTTTTTTGTGCTTTCTCTGTTTTCCTTCTTTCCTTATAATTTAGTCTCAAAGCTTCTAGAGCACACTAAGGAAGTGTACACCTTGCAATGAAGAAGGATGTCATGATGGCTTCAAGTCAGACATCAAGTAGAACCAGGAACTCCTCCACATGGAGCAGGGGGCCTGGCCTGGATGTGGGAAGCCAAGCAAGGTGAACTGGAGCTATGCAGATGGGTAGCCTGGAAAAGGGTAGCCATGGCTTCAAGAGGTTGTGCAAAACTCACGGGAGGTAGAAAGGTGTGGAGGAATAGAAGTTGGCCCCATAATGCAGGATAGATCAAATAAGAAAATCTGTGAAAGAAAACAGAGGCTGCACTTATCACTGCTGATGAAGCAAGTCACCTCTTCAGAGAGAGAGAAAGCATGAGAAAGTGGCGTAGACTATGGCAGCGAACATGTCTGCTTTTCCAGATAAATAGATAGACAGACCAACAGACAGGTATTTTTATATCCAAACATGGGTGCATTATCTATCTATCTACCAACAGTTTTAACTCTGTAAGAGCAAAATATCCAATCAATATTGAACAAATGAACTACACACTCAAAAGAAAAAATAAAATATTGCAATTGGCTGTTAGTTGTATGAAAAACTATTCAACATTTTTACTCAACAAGAAAATGTAAAGCAAAACTGCAATCAGAATGGCCATTATCAAGAATACAGAATATAGGGCTGGTAAGGTGGCTCAGTGGTAGAGTGCTTGCCTTGCATGCATGAGGCCCTGGGTTTGATTCCTCAGCACCACATAAGCAAAAAGAAAAAAAGCCAGAAGTGGCACTGTGGCTCAAGTGGTAGAGTGTTAGCCTTGAGCTGAAGAGCTGAGGGACAGTGCCCAGGCTCAGAGTTCAGGCCCCACGACCGGACTCCACCCCCCACAAAAAAAAAAAGAATACAGAATATAAATTGGGCACTGGTAGCTCACACCAGTAATTCCACCTTCTCAGGAGGCTGAGATCTGAGGATTGTGGCTCAAAGCCAGTCAGGTAGGAAAATCCAAGACTCTTATCTCCAATTAATCACTAAAATGCCAAAAGTAGCACTCTGACTTAAGTGGTAGAACACTAACTAGTGGTTGAGCAAAAAAAGCTCAGGAACAGTACCTAGGCCCTGAATTCAAAATTGCAAAACAAAAAAAACAACAACAAAATCAATCATCTCCAAACTTAAAAAAAAATTCTAATCTTGCCCTCTTATTGAGTTCATAATATTCAAACAATCAATGTTTAGACAGAATAAAGAAGTTCTCAGGATCCTAATGAAGACTAGGGGGAAAAACAATCAAATTTGGACTGTTTATTTCTGCCATAAAAAACCTTACTGTAAGTTGGGCACCCGTGGCTCACCTGTAATGCTAATTCCTCAGAAGGCTGAGATCTGAGGGTTGCTGTTGGAATCCAGCCAAGGCAAAAAGTGGTCCTGTGGCTCAAGTGTAGAGTGCCCCACCTGTAGTAAAAGAAGAACCCAGGCCTGAGATCAAGGCCTACGATGGTGCTTGTTTTTTGTTCTTGTGAATCAACTGTGGTTTAAACATGGAGATTCTGTGAAATTCTGTTTGCTCTTAGCAAAAGTTTTTTGTCTTGAGTTTTGTCATGTATTTTATTTGGTGGTACTTTTATCCCAACACTGACCATATGGTTCTATCATATAGTGGGCAATGGTTCTATCATATAATTCCACTGAAATGCCAAAAATCTGAAGACTGATTTTCATTTTTTAAACCCCAAGTGCTCCTTAAAACTTTTGTGCATGAGTGTTTGGTGGGGACTTGGTTGAACAGGTTTACAATAACCTCATTTTAAAGCATAAAATCGTCATCATCATTTTAAAAAACATCTTTTCTATAAAATTAACATGTTTCTGCCTTGAATATTGCTATTTTGGGTACTAATCCTGAAATCATTTGCTTTTTTTTTTTTTTGGTCGGTCGTGGGTCTTGAACTCTGGGCTTGGGCACTATCACTATGCTCTTCAGCTCAAGGCGAGTGCTCTACTGCTTGAGCCACAGCACCACTTCTGGTTTTCTAGTGGTTTATTGGAGGTAAGAGTCTCACGGACTTTCCTGCTTGGGCTGGCTTTGAACTGTGATCCTCAGATCTCAGCTTCCTGAGTAGCTAGGATTACAGGTGTGAGCCATCAGCACCCGGCATCATTTGCTTTTTGAGTACAACTGTAAGTGTTATATTTGCTGCTTATGACCAGCAGCCATGTGAGGAACGTAAACCTTGTGTCAAAGGAGTTAATTGTCAAGTGTGCTGTTTGTTAGAAGCAAAAATCTTTATCAATAGAGGCAGTAAAAGGAATGAGACTCAGCCCAGCTCCCAGCCAGCTGTGATAGAAAAAACTGTATCCCTTCTTTTTAACCTTGGTAGTCACTTATACTTAGAATGTGAGTCCAATTCCTTGACAAGAAAAAAGGACAGTTTGGACTGGGAGAAATACCTGGAGATCTATTCTGCCTAAACAGCCTGACTGTAGATGGAGTAAAGTTAGAAAAGTTGGTAAAGTTGGTATGTAATGGAGTTGGCTGTATTTAAATAAGTTCAACATTAATACACTGATGTAAAACCACATCTGATTCTTTATGTCCAGCCATAACATAATTATTTGTGTGTTATTCTGTTTGTGAAGTTTTAATGAAAATTAGGTAGCAACTAAACCAAAGTTCACTTAAATATTTTTTATGCCAAGGTTTTTCAAACAAACACTTTTTAACTTGAATGCTATTTTTGACTGTCTAATATCAGTTTCTCAAGTATGTACGTTGCCTTGGATACAAAGCTGACAATGGTTTCAATATTAATTGGTATTTTAAAGTGCTATATTAAGCTAAAAATTAATTGGATTATTTAACAACTATTGAGTTTTATCATTACAGATTTTAACCTCTGTAACATTTAGTCAGACCCACAATGGGATAACTAACTCTTGCAAGTATTTATTGGTCAAACTTAACTTCTATTCTTAATCAGTACCAGATAAGCCATGCCTAAAAACAATTTCTATTGATCTTCCTGCTTAATTGTAGTAAGGGGATTATTGACAAAGACTCATTTGATCTGTGGTTCGAAGTCAGCCTGGGCAGAAAATCTTTGTGAGGTTATTATCTCTAATTAGCCAGAATAATCCTGGAAGTGGTGCTGTGGCTCAAGGTGATACAGTGTTACCTAGCTTTGAACAAGAGTATAGGGAGAGTGCCCAGGCCCTGAGCTCAAACCCTACAACTGCTAAAAGAGATGCCAACCAGGACAAGCCATGGTGGCAATGAGCACCTAGCCCCCACCACCAGCCCCCTGCCCCCGGACAAAGCTAGACCTGGAGTAAGAGGGGATAATGTCACATCCTAAATGGAGTCAGTTTGCGCTCGCCCTTTCCAAACTAACCAGAGCCAGGAAATCAAAAGAAAATAGTTAATAAGCATGCCTATCTAATGTCTATACTTGTCTACCTTCTAACTGAACAGGAACTTACATTCTTGCTATTGTTACTATTTACAGGAAATGATCAAGTCCTCTTACTGGGCCCTTAGCCACTCCAATTCAGCCCTAGATTTTGACTCATTATTCTTAACCAGTCCACCATGCTCTCCCCTATCCAGGCACCAGAAACCCTGGGCATTCCCTTCCTGCCCCTAGTCTAACATGGAAATTCCTCCTTCCATGTAATGGGCTACAATTGACTTATCCTTCAAATGGAAGTTTTCTGGCTTGTGCCCAGGGTGTATTCTCTTATGGTCTTCATGCCAGCCAGCCTGCAACCTTGTCAGCCTTTTGCCTGATCTCAGTCAAACGCATGAACGTTTTGGTGGATGATGGGAATCACTCCAATGGATATCCTAGTGCCATTCCCCTCATTGTGATCCCCCGGCTGGCCCTTCACCTGGGACCTTTAACAGTTATCCTCTTACTCTTCCTTCTTGGATTCTGGTTTCTTAACCTTGTTTCAAAAGTTTCTCTTTAACAGGATAACAGCCCTCACTCAGGACACTATCTGGGAGCAAGTCAAAATCATCCTATTACTGCAGGTGACTGGAGGCTTCACTTACACTGCTCTGCCCAGAGCAAACCTAGACCATGAAGACCCCAGCCTCAGTGACTGCTCAATGCCCACATATCAGCAGGAACTTGCCAGAAAAGCTCACCATGTCCCTCAACTTTTTATATCCCTTCAGGGTGTCAAATGATTGGAATATGCTTTGTTTTCACGAGTCCACGTTGCTCCCATGGCCCACTGATCCCTCACCCTTGGGAACTCCTCCTTGATCCTATCTGAGAGTGAAGGATGGTCTTTATCTGAAAGTGCAGGACAGCCAGCAACAAAATAATATTCCTACCACAAAAGACAAAGTAGGATGTTTACACCATAAAATTCCAAACCCCATGTATGCATGGATATGCCTAGCATAGGCAAGACAATCTGATTTAACCTGGCTTTAAACATTCCATTACGGACCAATCCTGTAGGGAATTCTGAGTCCAAGCTGTGAGATCAGGAAAAGGTTAAGAGACTGAACAGAATTGGACCCTGAGAAGGTCAAACCTTCAAGGCAAATGGATGTAGATTTATTTGAACATTAAACAGCTTGAGACCTTGGATATGGGAGTCAGTTATCACTATACTCTGCCTCCATCTTCAGTCACCTCCCCTATACTGAACTCAAATAACCTCTGTCTCCTTTCTCAGATCCCAAAAAAGCTTTAACTCCAACCCCACCCCTGGCACATCCTCTGATCCCATGGGAAGATTGGTTCACCTCACTGTTATGCAAGAAACAGTCCTTGCCTGTGGAAGATTGATTAAGGCCTATTTCCTTCCTTTCTTCTCCATTTTCCTAACACTTGCAATAGGTTCAAAAGTGCCTAGTTGGGCACTGGTGGCTCATGTCTGTAATCCTAGTGACCCAGGAGGCTGAGATCTGAAGATCAGAGTTTGAAGTCAGCCTGAGCAAGAAAATACATGTGACTCTTAGCAATAGTCTAATAAAGGCTACATGACCAAAATTGACCTATGTGCTCAGTGCACATTAAAAAATTGTAATGGTTTTCATCACTGAGATAGAACAGTCAACCCTAAAGTCCCCATGGAAGCACAATAGACCTCAGATATTTAAAGCAATCCCAAGCAAAAAGACAACGCCAGAGATATCACAACATTTTACATCAAATGACACTAAAGAGCCGTAGAACCAAAAACAGCATGGTACTGGCATAAGAGCAGATATCTAGACCAATGGAATAGCAATCCAGAAATACCACACAGCCACAACAAATTATAACCATGAGTAATAGGCTATTTTTTCTCCAACATATGTTTTTGGAAAGTTTGCCAAATTTTGCCTTGTAAGGTTAAAAGGTGCAGTAGCATTTTGTTCCAGCTACATCCTTGCCAGTATTAGTGTTTCAATTGGGTGGTGGTGGTGGTGGTGGTGGTGGTGGTGCAAATCCTGGTGCTTGTATTCAGGGCCTAAGTACTGTCCCCGAGGTTTTTTGCTCAAGGTGATAATCTACCAATTGAGCCACAGCTTCACTTCCAGTGTTTTTTTTTGTGTGTGTGTGGGGGGGGTTACTTGGAGATCAGGGTCTTGTGGACTTTCCTGCTTAGGCTAACTTTGAATTGTGAACCTCAGATCTCATCCTCCTGAGTAGCTAGGATTATAGGTGTGAGCCATAGGATCCTAGCTCTTTTCTGTATAACTTCACACATTTTGCACTGATCATGGAGGAAATAGGTCTGTGATCTTTCATTGATGTCCTGTTCAGTGGTTTGTTATGGTTTTTTGCTTACATGGACCCCGTTATGCAGTGAGTTGGACATGACACCATTGTTGTGAAGTTGTTGTGGTGGATGTGACACTTTGCAGTCTCCTGGCTTTGCCATTGAAGTGACACTCTCTAGATGGCTGTCCTGTCCCTTGCACAATCCCACATCCTTTGTTATGTTCTAATGGGCCCTGTTCACCTGTAATTGTTAAAAAGCTTTCTGTATGTATAGATTAGAATGTGCATGAATGGTGAGCATTCAGAATGGATCTCTTTCCACTAACTGTGTTGATGCAGGGGCATAGGATCACTGTGTGTGTGGTGGGGAGGTAAAGTTGGAGAATGATACACTGGATGACCCCAAAAGGATAGTTTAAAAGTCCTCAGATGGAAAATGAATTTGGTCTACTCCTGCTTGAAGACCAGACTGTGTAGTTACATGATCTTGAGCAGGACCACTGTCATGTTTCAGAATAATGAGAAGAGGCCAAAATTGTACCAGCTACTGAAAATCCCATGGGTCTATAGGGCAAATGGACTGAAGTAAGACAGAAGCCAGTGGTAGCTATGGGAAGAAGGGTGTTGTGTTAACAATGTGGAAGCAATTAGATTTTCTCCTATGGATTGTGGGAACCATTTGAACAATATTTTAGACAAAAGAACAGGGTGGTGTGTCCAAAACAATTGTGTGCTATTTTGCAACTACAATGGGTGTGTTCTAGAGGTTTCATGAAGAAATATGAATAATATAAGGTTAAGCAACCTGAGAAGTTATGCAAGAAGTTATTCCTGATCAGAGCAAGCATGCCTGCATACTCCTTACAACCACAAGATCTGACTCCATCAAGTCTTTCTCCATCCTCTGTTCCTAATCTCTACAGCAAGAATTACGATCACAGAATTACTTGTCTCATGGAGTTGTGGTAAGGATCCATTAAAAAAGATCTGAGAGCCGGGCGCTGGTGGCTCATGCCTGTAATCCTAGCTACTCAGGAGGCTGAGATCTGAGAATTGCGGTTCAAAGCCAGCCCAGGCAGGAAAGACCGTGAGACACTTATCTCCAATAAACCACTAGAAAACCGGAAGTGGCACTGTAGCTCAAGTGGTAGAGCGCTCGCCTTGAGCTGAAGAGCTGAGGGACAGTGCCCAGGCCCAGAGTTCAAGCCTCATGACCAACAAAAAAATAAAATAAAAATAAAAAAAAGAAAGATCTGAGAAGATGAGCACAGGTGTCTCATGCTTATAATCCTAGCTATTCAGGAAGCTGCGACCTGAGGATGAAAATTCAAAGCCAGACCAGGAAGTAAAGTCCATGAGACTCTTACCTCCAATGAACCAGCAAAAAATCTAGAAGTGGAGCTGTGGCACAAGTGATAAAGTGCTAGCTTTGAAGGATAAACAGCTCAGGGACAGCATTCAGACCCTGAATTCAAGCCCAGTGTAAGCATAATGCCCAGCTTTGGTCCTCAGCTCCACCCAGATCTGGAGTTCCCACCATACAACTCCTTCTCTCTTCCCAGACTCACCTGAGCACCCACCTACCTCACTTCCTGCCCCCACACCCTCCTGCTACCTGGATAGTGAAGGGTGCCATGTGCTTCCACTTGGGGTAAATATGGCTCCTCTAATAAACCTTATGATAATCTTTCTCCTGTGCCTGCCTGCCTCTGCATGGCCCCCTGGGATGGATGTGAAGGATCCTTCATTGGTGGCCCCGTACAGGATAGGTTCCCTGGTGGATTTTCTCCTCCCTCCACTTCAGATGGGAGTTGGAACAGCTGCCCTGGGACCTAGCCTAAGATCCTAAGACCACCAAGGTAAGTTTCTCCAGACCCAGCGCTCTACCTGCTGCCCATCCAACACTGGCTAATTAAGTCTTAACCCCAAGTAAGTGAAGAGTCTAGAGGTTTAGATTTCACTGTGCAAGCTCCATTTCTCTATCGGAGGGCCTCAGGCCCCCCCCCCAATAAAACTTGGCCAAGTATCTAAGCTGATGGCTTCTGTGGCGAGGGACGCCGTAGCCGAGGGACACCATGGAGAAACGTGAGAGCATTTCCCACTGGCTGTTTCCCACTTTTTGAGCCAAATTGCACTGCCAAGGATGCTTTTGGTTCCAAATCACTTAGCATGGAAAGGACACAACTAAATTTCTTTACATTAAGGCCTCCTGGGCCTTGGTGGGCTCCTGAGCCCCCATCAGAGTCAAATTTGGCCCCAAATTTAAGACTCCACTTCTGCGAGCACTTGGACAGGTAAATCTCTCTCTCTCTTTCTCCCTCTCCCTCTCCCTCTCCCTCTCCCTCTCCCT
>NW_012267284.1:6962542-6970524 GCF_000151885.1 Dipodomys ordii
TCTCCCTCTCCCTCTCCCTCTCCCTCTCCCTGTCCCTCTCTCTCTCTTCTCTCTCTCTCTCTTCTCTCTCTCTCTCTTCTCTCTCTCTCTCTCTCTCTCTCTCTCTCTCTCTCTCTCTCTCCCTCTTCCCCTTAAACTCTGTCACTTGTTGTTAAGGGCTAAAATTAGCTTCTGGTACTCTCCCTTCTTCCAACTAAAGGTATTCAAAAGGTCAATTGATAATCATTTGCCTGAAATTTTAGTCATCTGCGAGAGTAAGATTGGCAAAAATATATCTCTTGCCACTAAAAACTCAATAAATGTAGGCTGGTATTCATTTTGCACACTTTAAGATCTTTGTGCACAATATGTATGTAAACTTATTGAGATAAAACTGTCATCACTATGCAAAAAAAAGGGATGAATTTAAGTTTAAACTCCCCAAAAAAGGTCAACAAGTTTGGATATTTTAAGTTTAAACTCCCAAACAAGTTTGGATATTATGAGTTTAAGTTTAAACTCCCAAACAAGTTTGGATATTATCAAAAGTGTAAAAGATTGTTGCATTGTTTTAAAGAGAAACTTTAGCTAAAAGGTTTTAGGTTCTTGTTAAGCATGGAGATTATTAAATTCTGTTAAATCTTCTCTCTAGCATTGACCATGTGGCAGATGCATCATCTTGGCATTATATAGCTCAGTTGCTGTTTCAAACCAACTCAATTTCATGCCGACTCAACTTGATTCTGTGACCCTCCCCCTGACCTAACCAGCCCAGGCACCTTTATGCCATGCCACATGGCTGCTCATGTCTTGTCTCCTGATTACTAAAAGGTTTCTCACTGTTGACAAAGTTTTGTCTTTTAAACTGACCACATGGTTCCATCATAATTAGGCAAAGTAATACTGCTAAAATTCCAAAAAACCTGAAATGGGCCAATTTTTAAAGTCCAAGTATGCTCTATAAAATGTGCACAAACATGTCTGTCTGTCTATTTGTCTATATGTAAAATATGTAAACAATTATGGTTCCAAAGTTACCAAATATTCTACTTGCTAAAAATCATTGTCAGTGGAAGCTCTGATTTAATCCAAGTTGCTTTAAGAATTTTGAGACCTGACTACAAGCCAAAGGAAAAAGACAGTTTAAAACTTTTAAAAAGGCCTTGGGGAAGGAGTTAGAAAAGATGGTTTCCTTTGCAAAGTAAATGAAATTGTCAGTTAAGTTGACTGTGATTTATGTCATTCCTTATGTCCATCTACGCAAAGAGTTAAATATTGTACCTCTGACCATGGCTGGTAAACCAAGGCTAAGGTTTTAATTCTCTGTTTTCTTCCCTTACCTCCCATCAATCCCCTTTAAGATCAAGAGACCAGAGTGACTCAAGATGCAGTGTGCTCCTGTGAATGGGAAATGACCAGGGAACAAAACAAAGTTGACACAGCTGCCTAAACCAGTGGCACCAGCCTATGAAAGCCAGTGTGAACCAGGTCTTTAACCAGTATATGTAGAACTTTTGCAGGTAACCAATGGGAAGTACAATAGTCCATACACCCAGTGAGATGCCACAACCTTGCCCAGACTCCAGCCTTGCTCCATCACACATGACCAAAAGCCTACTAATTTGGGGTAAAAGGAGAAAAAACATAAACCACTTCAGATATTTGTTTCTGTAATGTTAATCTTCACAAGTTAGACTGTGAGGGGTATATGAGCAAAAGATATAAGTTGACTTCTATACTATTTTGCAATTGGATATTATTTCTAAAGCAAAAAAGATTCACATTAAGAAAAACTGCTAATTTCCTAAAGGTAGCTCAGACTGCAGAAAAAAGTGGCCAGTTTAAGCCTTCAGCCAAGAGGTAATGAATGTTGCCCAGTTTCAATGGGGCATATAATGCAAATTAAAGTAACTAAAAAGGGGATTAGGGGCTGGGAAGGTGGCTCAGTGGTAGAGCGCTTGCCTTGCATCCTTGAGGCCCTGGGTTCGATTCCTCAGCACCACATAAGCAAAAAGAAAAAAGCCAGAAGTGGCGCTGTGGCTCAAATGGTAGAATGATAGCCTTGAGCTGAAGAGCTGAGGGACAGTGCCCAGGCCCCAAGACCAGACCCCCCCAAAAAAATAAATAAAATAAAAAGTGGATTAAAAATGGCATCCTCTTTGTAAAAATTTGGAAAGTTGTGGGGAGTGGCTGGCTTCTTAGACAAAGTTAACATTAAAATTATCCTAAAAGTTTCATTAAAAGTTAGAAAAGATAAATTAGGATTACCAGAATGATTGTTCAATTGCTATTCCAGTTTGCCCTTATAGGTTTTTTTGTAACAGTTTCCAGCAGGCCCACAGTAAAAGAAAGGACAAGTTTGTCCGATGTAACGTTGGCCCTCAATAAGTTCCAGGTAAGACTATGCTGGTAAAACTACTTCCAATGACCTTCTTTGTTACTTTTGATTGGAGTAAAGTGGCCATTTGAAAGACTTGTTGATCTGAGAACTGCAGTTTGAAGCCAGCCTGGGTAGAGAAAGGTCCCTGTGAGATTATCATCTCTAATCTGCCATAAGAGTGCTCAAAAGCAGAGTTGCTTTGGAGCTCAAAGTGGCAGAGTGCAATCCTTGAGCTGGAGAGCTGAAGGACAGTGCTCAGGCCCTGAGTTCAAGTCCAGGGACCAACCAAGGAGAATGCCAAAAATACACTTATCCCAGCATGGAGAAAGGCACTCCAGGGACCCCGGCAATGTTGGAACAGCCAAGGTAAGTACAAGCCACTGTTTGGATGGCAAAAATGGTGCCAGATCCTGGAGTTACTTGAGTGTGGCCCTTCAAAAATTCTTCAGAAATTGATCAAAAATTGATCAAAAATTGATCATGGGAAGATAGTATGTAAGCATGCCTAATGCCCATGTCTGTCCAGCTGGGCAGGAATTTGCCAGTCATCTGTGGTAGTGGGTACTAAAAGCCAAGGTTGTAAAATGTGAGGGTTAATTTAAATCCCAACCCCCCTGTATCTGCTCAAAGACATAGTTGGCAGTGACTTTTGAGTTGGCCCAGCCACATTAATCTATCTTTTAAGGAAAGAAAGGTTGTGGACCTGAGATTAGGTCCCTATTGAGATCTGTCTAAAGGCCTACACAGGTAGGCATTGTTGGAGCCACTAGAGATCAGGTTCCTCAGTCAGCCAGAAATGTTGTGTATAAGCCACGTTAAACAGGTTGCCCAGAGGCAATGGACAGTACTTAGAGTTCCAATAAAACATCTACTGCGTTTTGTTATTACAAAACTGTGGCAAGTAATTGTTAGTCAATTGTTAACAAGTTATAGGTAACCTCTATCTCCATTGATCTCCTTGTTGCTTTAATTGGAAATAAAAAGGGCTTTTGTGATAAAGACTCCTTTTGCCACAGTTCAAAACGATCCTGGGTACAAAAGATCCCTCTAAAACTCCATCTCCCAGCTAATCAACACAGAACCAGGCTGGAGGCATGGCTCTGGACTCTCGCCTCAAAGTATCCAGCTGAAGGCTGAAAGTGGCATTGTGACCCTAAGTGGTAGAGCACTAGCCTTGAGCAGAAGTGCTCAGGGATAGTGCCCAGGCCTTGAGTACAAACCCAGTAAATGCCAACTGGGATAAGCTATCCCAGCAATGGACGCTGAGACCACTTTCCAGGACAAAGTCAGTCCTGACAATGAAAAACCATGGAGAGGAGTAAGCGAATATGACACCATAAATTGAGTCGCCCTTGCCCTCTGTGTGGTCCCCTGGGATGGCTGTGAAGGATTACGACTACAACAGAATTTCATTTTTATGCCTGGGACAATATATTAGGGCAACAAATCTTGGTAACTAGAGTGCCTCCAATAAGGCTGGATTTCCTGGGCACACATGGAAGGCTTAAGCTTATAGCTATCTCTCTGTATTGCAGCCTCCACACTAAAGGTAGTGTGTACTTATTACCACTGTTCTACCATGCATATGTTTACTTACATTGCCTCATTTTTCCCAAGATAACTTCATTCCTTTGATCTTAAGGGGAGTTGATGGGTGAATATCCATCTTTTGGAACTGTTTCAAGTTGGGTAGGGGCTCTGGCCCTGCCTGACAAGAGACCTGAACTCTTGTCCTATCTTACCAAGGGGTAACATGGGAAATTTAGTTGTCAGAAACACCAGATAGATGTCATTAGGAGCATTTTTCCCCCTCCAAACTGGAGAGGAATCCATGTGAGAACTTAGGGGAGACAATAGCCACAGGAACAATATAAGGAACAATAAATCAATATCCCTGGAATATTAGTATCAGGAGAAAAACCATTAGGTAAAGAGCTCCTTACAGCTAGAATCAGAGTTATATGCAACATTTAACATTTACTACTGTGCAGATTTTTCCTTGGGCTACATTAGTGCAGCCTGTTTAGCACTCCAGTTCACAAAAGCATTTTCCTGCCTGCCTGAGTAATCTGATCTTTAGTGATCCTCACAATACCTAACAGTTTCCTGTGAAGGCTTCTAGAGAGCTGTCAAAAGGAACATGATTGATCTCAGGTCCATGCCCTATTGGGTACAAACCTCCTTTTTGATTATATGAATTCATGTGACTGGTGTCAGGTCAAAATATATTGCCAATTAGGGCTTTGAGAAGATACTGAGGACTGGGGCTTTTGTTAATTTTGAACTATCCCCTATTTGACAGCCCTAGCAATTTCTACCCACTATAATAAATGAAAGGGTGTAAGTCCCTGTCCAGTTGCAAAGTAGAGAAGTATGGGCATTAGATGGGTATGGTTATGAACTATTTTCAGATGACCTCCCAGCTCTGCTTGCTTTTGAAAGGACAAGCACAGTGACTCCATTCAGGATCTGACACCATTCCCTTCTATCTGGGCAGTTTCTTTCAACTATTCTGGATGTTCCTGATTAAAAGGACAGCATTGTCTTAGGTGTGTTTACTCCTTGCAGGGATAATGTCTCAGTTGGTGTTTCATTTTGTCATTTTCATTTTGTCATATCATGGGGTTTGAACTCAGGGCCTGGGCACTGTCCCTCACCTCTTTTGCTCAAGGCTAGCACTCTACCACTTTGAACTATAGCACCACTTCTAATTTTTAAGTGGTTAATTGGAGATAAGAGCCTCACAAGGACTTTCCTCCCCAAGCTGGCTTCAAACAACAATCCTCAGGTCTCAGCCTCCTGAGTAGCTTGGATTACAGGTGTGAGGCACCAGCATCTGGCCACTTGGTGCTTTTTTTCTTTACTGAATATGAGCTGTCCCAGTGGTCCAGATTCCACCACTGCAGAGGTGGTGGTGGTGGTGAACTAACAATATGAATAGTTTTTAAGCAGAGCTTATCTGGAACTTATTAATAGTCAAAGTTAAATCCAACTAACTTTTAATCTGTCACTCTGTGGGCCTGCATGTAATTGCCACAGAAGATCAAATCTGTAATGACAAAATTGTCTACCATTCAGTTTGAAACAGGAACTGATTAAACAATCCTATTTTCTTAATTTTTAACTGTAGTGAAGTAAGGAGATTGGGTCCATGTTTCCCCTAGATAATTGACCCTGATTTCCCCTGATTCCTTCTTTAGATGGTTTATTTTTCTGTAAGGTTTAAGTGTCCTCATCTGGTTTGTTTTATTCATGTATAACACTTTAATGTGTTTGCTTTTAGTTTGCCTTTAAAATAACTCTTAGAAAACCTGTTCACTACAGTTCCTTTTTAATACAATATAATTATCCTTTGAAACATTTGGTAATGCCCAAATGTGATGACCTTCTTGAAGTCTGAGTTTACATCTACCCATTTTTTTCATACCACGTTGACAATTTTAGATATCAAAATACCAGATTATTATGAACACTTTTATATGTATACACATACACACACACACACATACTTGTGCACAATGATCTGAAAGCACACAAAAATGAAAATCAACTGTAAGCTTTCTGGAATTCCTGTGGCAAGAGATACTTTTTTGCCCATAGGTCTATAGAACCACAGGACAGTTTTCAAAAAAAACTTGAAAACTTTTGCCATTAAACAAACAGAATCCTTTACTCTTGGGCTGGGAAGGTTGCTCAGTGGTAGAGCGCTTGCCTTGCATGCATCAGGCCCTGGGTCCGATTCCTCAGCACCACATAAGCAAAAAGAAAAAAGCTGGAAGTGGCGCTCTGGCTCAAGTGGTAGAGTGCTAGCCTTGAGCTGAAGAGCTGAGGGACAGTGCCCAGGCCCAGAGTTCAGGCCCCACGACTGGACCCAAAAGAAAAAAACAAAACAAAACAATCCTTTACTCTTATAGATACTTAACAATACTTACATAATATGCTTAGACAAATTGATAACAAGGCAGATTCGCTGGGCCTCAGTCTCCAGGACCTGTGAAGTGAGGTAAAATTGTTCACAAGACACATTAGCATATGCATTGACCTTTGAATACTTTTTATTTTTATTTTATTTATTTATTTTTGTCAGTCATGGGGCCTAAACTCTGGGCCTGGACACTGCTCCTGGGCTCTTCAGCTCAAGGCTAGTGCTCTGCCACTTGAGCCACAGCACCACTTCCAGCTTTTTCTGTCTATGTGTGCTGAGGAATCAAATCCAGGGCTTCATGCATGCAAGGTAAGCACTCTACCACTTGAGCCATATGATGGAACACAGGAAGGATACACACCAGTTTTGGGGTTCTCTTACCAAGAAGGCAGCCCTAATTAAAAATCAGCCCCCAAAAAACCATCATGCATATCCAAACTGAAAAACTTCCAATCCTGGCCTTCCCCTGAGTTCATAAAATTCAAAAAAGTCAATATTTAGAAAGTTGAAGACAGAATAAAGAGGTTCTCATGACCCTAAGGAACACTTGGAAAAAATAATAATCAAATTTGGGCTGTTTATTTATGCTACAAAAGAACTTACTGTAAGTTGAGCACCTGTGGATCACACCTGTAATGCTAATTCTTCAAGAGGCTGAGATCTAAGGATCACTGTTGGAAGCCAGCCCAAGAAAAAGGCAGAAGTGATGCTGTGGTTCAAGTGGTAGAGTGTCAGCCTGGAGCAAAAGAAGCTCAGGGAAAGTGTTCAGGCCCTGAGTTCAAGGCCCAGGATGACACTCAGGCATGCTTGTGTGCACACACACACACACACCTTATATACAGAATGTCTGTAATCCTAGCTACTCAGGAGGCTGAGATCTGATGATTGCAGTTCAAAGCCAGCTTGCTCACGAAAGTCCATGAGACTCATCTCCAATAATCACCAGAAAACCACAAGTGGTGCTGTGGCTCAAGTGGTAGAGCACTTGCTTTGAGCTGGAATGCTCAGGAATAGCACTCAAGCCCAAAGTTCAAGTCCTACAACCGGCAAAAGAGTTTAGTCTGAGTTGGTTCTGGAAAACAATTCCTTGAAGGAAGTTCTCTATATGTGCTTGTGTCGTGGGAAGAGAAGATACTTGCTTTCCGCAGCTCCCTTTGTCTCTCACATTGTCTTTCCTGCTCAGCTCAGTACAAGGAGTCACTGCTGAAACTGGAAATGCAGTGTTTAAATTATTTATAGCTTTTTTCTTTTGGTAGGGCTTCACTCTGTCAAAGGCTCTGGACAACTTAACATGCCCAGACTGTGACTTCTCATGTAAGGGTTCATCTGTGGAGTATACTCATTGTAAGGTGATTATTTCTTCTCCTTGTCCTTCTTTCTCTTCTACTCCTCCCTCTTTCCTTCCTCCTCCACCCTCTTCTTCCTCTTCCCCCCTTCCTCCTTTTCTTTCTCCTTCTCTTCCACCTCTTCCCCCTTTTTCCTCCCCCTCCTCCTGCTCATCATTCTCCACTTCTTCTCCCCCTCTTTTTCCTTCTCCCCCTTCTTTTCCTCCTTTTCCATCCTGCTTCTCCTTCCTCCATACTCCCTCTCCTCCCTCCTCCTCTCCCTACCCCCTCCTCCTCTTCCTCTTCTTCCTCCTCCTCCTCTTCCTCTTCTTCCTCCTCCTCCTCTCCTCCTCTTCCTCCTCCTCTCCTCCTC
>NW_012267284.1:6971074-6977511 GCF_000151885.1 Dipodomys ordii
AGCCGGAAGTGGCGCTGTGGCTCAAGTGGTAGAGTGCTAGCCTTGAGCTGAAGAGCTGAGGGACAGCGCCCAGGCCCAGAGTTCAGGCCTCACGACCAGACCCAAAAACAAGAACATTTCTTTTTGCATAGTGTCATCTGTTCCCTCATTCTCTCTCATCTCCACCCACGAGTTGCATAGTTCACGTTCATCAATGTCCAGTACAGCCAGGGAACTCCATTGCTGTTCCTTTTCACACTTTTTCCTCCCATTCTTTTTCCTTCCCTCCACCTTCCCACAGATTTGGATGTAAATATACCATATATAAGGCAAAGAATACAGATTCACCAAAGAAAAAAGAAAAAGTCCTTTGTTTGCATATATTTGGAGTTTGTTTCAGTATGCATATTACTTTATATACTTAAGAGCAGGCCCTTGGGTGTTGCACCTTTGTGATTCTCTCCTAAAACTATCCTCTTTCGATCACACTGTATGTACCTGGAATTTTGTGTATTTTGTCATATGCCAGTTCCTTTTAGATCTAATTTCAACATATCAGGAAGAACATGTGCCATTTGTCTCTCTGATCTTGGCTTACCTCTCTTAACATGATTTGTTCTAGTTGCATCCATTTCCTTGCTAATGACATTACTTTATATGTTCTAATGGCTGTGTAAAATCCCATTGTTTATAGATAGCAATTTTTTGATCCACTCATCTATTGTGGGGCATCTAGGTTGTTTCCATATCTTGGCTACTGTGAATAGTGCAAAAAATGGACATGAATGTGCAGAACTCCTTATTATATCCTGACTCATGATGCTCAGGGTAGATGCCTAGGAGTGGTATGGCTGGGTTGTAGGGAAAGTCTGTGTTTAGTTTTTTTGAGGAACTTGCAGACTACTGATCTCTACAGCAAGAATTTCAAGTATCCCAACATTACTCACCTCAGGGAGTTGCTATAAGCATCCATTAAGAAAGATGTGAGAGGGCTGGGAAGGTGGCTCAGTGGTAGAGCACTTGCCTTGCATGCATGAGCCCTGGGTTCGATTCCTCAGCACCACATACGCAAAAAGAAGAAAACCAGAAGTGGCACTGTGGCTCAAGTGGTAGAGTGCCAGCCTTGAGCTGAAGAGCTGAAGGAAGCGCCCAGGCCCAGAGTTCAGGCCACACCACCACCAAAAAAAAAAAACAGAAAGAAAAGAAAAAAGAAAGATGTGAGAAGCTGGGTATGGGGTAGTTCATGCTTATAACCTAGCTACCCAGGAGGCTGATATCTGAGAATCAAAGCTCAAAGCCAGACCAGGCAGGAGAGTCCATGAGACTATTATGTCCAATGAATCATCAAAGAGGACCTAGCAATTAAGTGATAAAGTGTTAACTTAAGAAGAAGAAAAAAGTCCAGTGAGAGTACCTGGGCCCTAGTTCAAGCCCCACAGTTGGCACAGAGGAGAAAGGAAAAAGAAAGATGTGAGAGAATTTCTTTATTTTATTTTTTTTTTTGGGTCCGGTCGTGGGGCCTGAACTCTGGGCCTGGGCGTTGTCCCTTAGCTCTTCAGCTCAAGGCTAGCGCTCTACCACTTGAGTCACAGTGCCACTTCGGGCTTTTTTCTTTTTGCTTATGTGGTGCTGAGGAATCGAACCCAGGGCCTCAGGCATGCAAGGCAAGCACTCTACCACTGAGCCACCTTCCCAGCCAGTGAGAGAATTTCATAAGCCCCAAATTCCTGTGGAGATACTAAAAGGGTCACTTATCAGGATGGACACTGGAGTGGAAGAAAAGAGAGGAGCCAGGAGGAAGATCTCCTCTTGGCAGAGGCTGTGTGGGGAAATCACACACCAGATGGCAGGGAAGACGCTGCTGTTCTCTTAGACAACTCTGGTCCCTTTCGAGTCCTTGTTCCTTTTTCTTTTCTGAAAAACTCCTCCAAAGAAAGTCACCAGGAACTGGTTTTATATACATGAAATCAAGTAATTGACTTTTTCAGTGAAAAGGCAGCCATGAACCTTAGGACTATGAGCTTAATCGACTTACTTTAAACAAGTTTACAAAAGAGGCTCTCCTCAAAACAAAGGACCTCCACTCATCTGGTCGGATCATTACTAAATAACCCCATGCTGCTGACCGCATATATGGTATACATGTGCACATCAGAAGAAACTAAGAGGAAGACACAGAAACAGAGGGAAACAGGGGGAAATATACAACAGCAGGACCCATCAGCTGCACTGGACATGGATCAAAATGAACTAAGCAACTCAACGGCAGAGATGGGAGGGAGGGAATGAACAGGAAAGAGGGAACAGCTGACGCTAAGCAAAAGGAAAGAAATGGACATATCACCTGATGTAGAAGAAATACTTGTATGGTCAAAGTTCATAGAACTCATAAACTCTATAGACCACAATAACGACAATTTGTCCCATGAAGGTTAGAATATATTTATGACTTTAACTAAGTATTACTATCCCACAATGCTGTGAAATTTATGAGATTTATGTAATCAATCACAATTTTTAAAAATTACAAAAAACAAAGAGGCTCTCCTGTTCCAGATATGTTCCATCTGGATGAGAACAGTGTGTCCTCCCTTCTGATTTTGCCTGTGCTGATTCCAACTGCAATCTGAGGAGTCCCCAGCTCTCAGAATTGGCTCAATCTGACTGATACCCATACAGTCAGGAGGCTTTGAAATTAAACAGAACCAGCAACCCATTCCCAGGTCAAGCTGGGTAAAGTTTACAAATCTATGGACACGGAAAGAGTGTCCCACACAGAAGGCTCTGAGAAAGCAGATGACAGAGAGGGTAAAGGGTCAGTGTGATGCAAGTCTTAGCTTCAGCAGATCCAAAGTGGCACGTGCCTTCCATGGAGACAGGCAGAGATCCCCCTCCATTTTCACCATGGTGGGCATGGTCAGGATGATGGAAGGGGGAGTGAGGCCGGTTTTGCCAAACCTTTTAACCCACATGGAATCTCCAGGTTGGAAGGTAAGAGTCTCAAAGACTTCACTGTCTAGCTGGCTTTGAACTGTGATCCTCAGATCTCAGCTTCCTGAGTAGCTAGGGTTACAGGTATGCGCCCACTAGCACCTGGCAGCCTTTACTCATTTTTTAAGGATACCCAGAAAGGAAGTAAGTCATTCAATAGTTCTAAGACTATTTTTCTGATTACCTGTATGATTCATTCTTCTTCTTTATACTATATGTATATCCTTATTTATCTCTTAGTCTAGAACAATATCTGAGTGTTTTTATATGTGATGACAAAGCTTTAAAGATACATGTAGCTTTTTCAAAGAATGCATGAGTAGACTGAATGCTTGGGGTCATGGGATGTTCTCCAGGTGTGTGGTCTCTTCCTGCTCAGCTGCAAAACAATTGTTGCACATGTCCCTTCCTTTCTGGAGGTGTTACCTTCTATGGAATTATGTGCATGGAAAGCCTGCTTCCTTCTATGTCCTTCTGCAGAGAAAGACCTTTGGCATCAGTCAGTGCTAACTGCATTTTAATCTCAAAGAACGATTAGCCTATTCTTGCCTGTATAATACCCAAACAGTTGAATCAAAATTGGAGATAATTGGAAAAGAAGGTCATATTTGCTCAAATTATAACATTATCCTAGCCACATATACATATGGTGAGAGATGCCCGCTTAGTGGTTTTATAAGGATTTTATATCCAAAATGGAGTTGGGAGAACCAAAGTAACAAGACTTTGGCTACATGAACTAATTATTGAGTTATCAGCAATCTGATCATACTCAAAAGATCTCTGGAGTAAATATCTGTTTGTCTGTTTGTGTCTGTTTTCTTTTAGCCTGTTTTTCTGGTTTCTGGGGATTGATCCATCTGAAATTGGGAACATAAGGGGAGCAGATGAAGACAGACTTACCCCCTTCCCTTTTCTGATGAAAATACAGCGTGCTGGCTCTAGAATTGCCATGGTTGGAGGTCTGAGGATCAGGCCACCTGGTGTCTGGTATTGCTGTGACTGGAGGTCCCTCAGAGGACCAGTCCTGCCCAGCATCTGTTAATGCTCTCATTCCATACAGAGTCTTGGCTCTCAGGACAGTAGAGAGCTCTGGTTAGGGCTGAATGGGATTGGGGAGTAGGGGGGACACAGGCTATGAGTTCAAGCCCCACAACCGACCCAAAAAAAGTTATATATAGGAAAATTTATGGGGCTGGGAATATGGTTTACTAGTAGAGAGCTTGCCTAGCATGCAGAAGCCCTTGGTTTGATTCCTCAGTACCACATGAACAGAAAAAGCCAGAAGTGGTGCTGTGGTTCAAGTGGTAGAGTGCTAACCTTGAGCAAAAGAAGCTCAGGGACAGTGCCCAGGCCCTGAGTTCAGGCCCCAGGACTGACAAAAAAAAAAAAGGAAAAGTTTGTGGTTTGGGTGAGTTCATTAAGCCATCAGTAGCAACCCATAATGTAGAATTTCATTATTTGAACAACTGCTTGAACAATCAGTAATGTATTTCATTGTCTCCTGCTCTAATGGAGAATGTGGAGGTGAAACTCTTACATGCCAGGCCCCTTTCTACTCACACGATTTAGATTCTCTATTCTTCCACTGAGATACACACTGGGATACACACTGGGGCTTCTGGAGAATCCTTCGATGGAGGAATCAGAATTTCAACTCAAAGCGTGGCTGCAGGCCTAAATCCCACTATTTCCTCTAGTAGGGAGTAGAATCTAGCAAACAGTGGTAGACCTGACTGATTTGCAAACTCCCTTCTTTATTAACCTCACAGACAATATTTTGTCATCATCACTACAGAGCTTTCTGGAAGTCTCTTGCCAACATAGTGCCTCAGTTTGTACAAATGTAAGTGCGTATGCAGCCATGAGCCCTAGCTGACAGTGCCTGATAAAGCAAATGCAAGGTGGCAGGAATGCACTGGAATCACTGGGCTTTCAATGGTACTGTTCCTATGTGTTACCTTGTTGATTTTCAAGCTTACTGCCATTTTTTCCTTTGATTACCACAGTATAGAACTCCACTAATCCCCCAAATTCCACAGGTGTCTCTCTCTCTCTCTCTCTCTCTCTCTCTCACACACACACACACACACACGCACACACACACACACACACACACGTGTCTTCACCCAACACATTTGTGTATTTTTCTCAATCAGCTGCTATGGAGAAATAGGGTTGTGTGGCTCCTGCTCCATCCCTGGCACTGTACCCTTGACCTTCATTCATTGGGCCCTGAATTAAGAATGAATAAATGCCCTGGTGCCAGTGGCTCACATCTGTCATCCCAGCTACTCAGGAGGCTGAGATATGAGGATCACAATTCAAAGCTAGCCTGGGCAGGAAAATCCATGAGACTTTTATCTCCCATGAACCACCAAAAAGCTGGAAATGAAGCTGTGACTCAAGAGGTAGAGCACCAGCCTTGAGGAAGGGGAAGGAATAAATCGGTAGATGCAAGGTCTTCACCTGTCATTTCCTGGAGATCCTTCACGCAAAGGTGGCTGCTGCCTGTCACCACTGACTTTAGGGTGTCCCACAAGCTCCCAGGGGAGGAAACTGAACCTGAAGACCTGGTTGGGAGTTAACACATTTTACCAAGTAACTTAGTAGCTTTTCATTGCTGTGGGGAAAAAAAAAAAACAATGCGAAGGAGAAAATCCTTTATTTGGAGGGAATCCATTTCCATAGCCTGAGGAAAGACTGAAACCTCGTGGCAGGGACTGCTATGTGGAATGAAGTGCTCAACTCATAGTGGTTGAGAAGGATTGAGAGACAGACAGAGACACAGAGACAGACAGACAGACAGAGACAGACAGAGACACAGAGACAAGAGAGATGGGAGAGACAGAGAGATGAAAGAGAGAGATGGGAAAGAGGGAGAGAGAAGGGAAAGAGATGGGAGAAGACAGGAGAGAGACAGAGATCGAGATGTGAGAGGAGAAAGAGGTAACAAGATGAGAGAGGAGAGAGATGTGAGGGAGAGTTGAGAGAGACAGGAGGGAGAGATGAGAGACTTTAGAGAAGAGAAGGAAAAAGACAGAGATGGCAAGGAGAGGCAGGAACAGAGATGAGAGAAACAGAGAGTAGGGATGTGATGTATCTTCTTGCAATGCTGCCCAGTGATCTTCTTTGCCTACACAGGCCCCCATTCCTGGAACCCCATCCAACTGAAACCTCTCTGCTGTGTTGGAATCTTCATGATAAAGCCCCTCACCAACCAGAGACTAGAACTGAGCTTTCAATGAATCTTTTTTTTTTTTTTTGGTCCTGGGGCTTGAACTCTGGGCCTGGGCGCTGTCCCTCAGCTCTTCAGCTCAAGGCGAGCGCTCTACCACTTGAGCCACAGCGCCACTTCCGGTTTTATGGTGGTTTATTGGAGATAGGAGTCTCCCGGTCTTTCCTGCCCGGGCTGGCTTTGAACCGCAATCCTCAGATCTCAGCCTCCTGAGTAGTTAGGATTACAG
>NW_012267284.1:6977571-6992885 GCF_000151885.1 Dipodomys ordii
CCAAAGGGCCAGTAACAGTTTCTACCTAAAGACAGACAAGGAAGAGAAGCAAGGAACATATATATATATATATATATATATATATATATATATATCCCAGATGAAAAGTAAGATTTCTATTTCTTTTTTGTTTTAGAAACTTTGACGTCTATCTGTCACTCAGTTCTTCATTTCTCAGAATAAGAACACATAGAACACATAGATTATGGATCACAATTAAGGTCATGAGCCACTATACTTCATACACTACTACTTGTAACATCTCTCCTGTCGGAAAACCAGGGAACAGGAAGGATTCACAAGTAACGACTGCTCTTTCCATCCTATTCCTTCCCCCCAACCCCCCACAATCAAGACTCTATATTAGTATTGCAGTAGGAAGACCCCCTACTCAGGCAGGCAAGCCCACCTAGTCGTCCAGAGTGACAGAGCCCACCACAACAAAGTTGTTAATAAAGAAGCAACTTTATTGAGAAGGTTCCTACACTGACTGGCCAGGGCCGCAGCACAGGCTTGGGAGATGACACTGAGACCCAGAGCGGCCCCCATTCTTTGGTTTTTAAAGGCAAAATCCATGAGGTCAAGCCTGGTCAAGTGCAGGTGACCAATGGGATCGTACCACACAAAAGGATTGTATGTCATACCAGACCACACACAGGTGGCCAATAGGCGGAGTTTACTGTAAGCATGTACGAAAGGCAGGGTTTACCATAAGCGCATGGTGTCGCCAGTTGGAGCCAGGTTACAACCTATCTGTTTTATGGGTCCTTCCTTAACTCAACAATCAAGGTGAGTTAGGTTGTTAAGGGGAGGGGGACTTAGAGACATTCTTTCCATTCCAGAAACTGGGCTGGTTGGAGCCCAGGTCTAGTTAACTTTGTTTAAAGGGTTTTTTTCCTAAAATCCCTAAAACAAAGGCAAAGCCTGGAAAGAAGCTGTACCAGCTCAAGTCTCCTCTCAGGGCCTACTTCAGTATCTGACACTTTTGTTTGTTGGCAGGTAGACTATCCCCTGAGCCACGCTTCTAACCCCAGCTCCTGGGGCTTGCTCTCAAGCCATGGAGAAATACCCATTCTTCAAAGAGCAAACAGAGTGAGCAGAAGAAACTGTAACCATAAACACCTGTTTTTTGGACTAAGAGTCCCGTTGGAGATAAGACCTTAGAGGAAACAATGGCTGCACTGGACTTCTGGTGAGGCAATCCATAATCTGTGGCCCTAAGGAAAACAGTGCCTGCATTTATTTTTGGATGCATTTATCAGATGTGAATTCAAAGTTCAAACTGTGCACATCCACAATTTCTTGTCCACTTCCAAAAGTGGGGCAAGACATCTGCCTCACACACCTGTGGGGTGTGTGGGCACAGGTAAGTTTTCTACTGTCTGTGCCATCAGCCCTGCCTCCTCTCCCAGCCCATAAACTGGCAGGAGCCTCAGCTCCCTCATCAGAGCTGGGCACTGAGGGGAGCTCAGCAGAGTCCACTCTGTAGCCAGCACAACCCAGAGCTGAAAGGAAGAGTCAGAGGAGAGAATTACCAGATGAGAGTGACCATGGACTTGATCCCAAACTTTTCCCTAGAAACCTGGGTCCTCCTGGCTACCAGCCTGGTGCGTCTCTATTTGTGAGTAACTATCTAGACTCTGATGCCCTCCTCCCTGTCACCTAGGATTCAAGATGAGGATTATTATGGTCTATAGATTGGGAAGATCTGAAAAGAAAAATGAATGAGACAATTGCTCAAAAGTCAGATTTAACCTACACCTGCAGAATTATTTACCCCATCGAGATCCAATGGGAGGGTTAATAAATATTCCTCTTTCATGGAACTCTCAATTTCTGTGTGGGGAGTGGGGCTAGTGGCATTGTTTGGAAATGATCTTTGAGTTCTACTGAAGCCTAAATTGATGCCTCAAATTCAACAGAAGCAGAATATGACAACAGATGACCCTTGGAGTAATCTCAGGATACCTCGGGTGAAAGGTCTTTATTGTTTGTATGTTCATTTGTTTATTTTGATCTTGTACCTGGGGCTTGAACTCAGGTCCTGGGCACTGTCCCTGAGCATTTGTCCTTAAGGCTAGCACTCTACCACCTGACTCAGAGCTCCACTTCTGGATGTTTTGGTGGTTAATTGGAGAGGAGTCTCATTGTCAGGTGCTGGTGACTCATGCTTGTAATCCAAGCTACTCAGGAGGCTGAGATTTGAGAATCATGGTTCAAAGACAGCCTGGACAGAAAAGGCCATAAGACTTATCTCCAATTTACCACCATAAAATTGGTAGAGGCATTGTGGCTCAACGTAGGAAAGCCTCAACCTTGAGCAGAAAGAGCTCACGGACAGTGTCAGGCCCCAAGGTCAAGCCCTACATCCTCAAAAAAAAAAAAAAAAATCTTACAACCTTTCCTGCCCAGAGTGGCTTCAAGCCACAATCCTCAGATCTCAGCCTCTTAAGTAGGTAGGATTACAGACAGGAGCCACCAGGTACCTGGATACATACATATTTTTAAGCTATTTTGATGAGCGCATTGTTTTAATTCATTGGTCATTTAAATTACTTTTACTTTTGAATGAGTACACATTAGTAATACAGGGATTGTATTATGATAACATCATACATAGGTGCAATAAACTTTGAACACATTCACTTCCCCATCCTAGCCTCCCTCTTCTCCTCTCTCCCTCTATCTTTTCAAAGTGTTTACTGCATTCATGTGCTATCTTTATGCATGTGTGCGTGCACACGCACACACACACACAATCTAGCATGTGTAACACATCTTGCAAACTCTTCACTCCTCAGTATCTTTTCCTTTCTTCCCTCCCCATTCCACAAATCCCCCCATACAACCTTCCTTTATTTTATGTGCTATAATTATCGCCATCATCCTCATTATCATCATGGTAATCGCCACCACCACCACCATCACTTTCATCATCATCGGGCTCAGGATCATTCCACTGATAAGTGAATTTGCCATATCTCACTCAATAGGATGCTTTCCAGTTCTACTTTCCTACAAACGGCATGGTTTCCACTTATCACAGTTATAGTCCATAATGCTTATGCACATGATTATCTGTTCATTGGTTATTGTGCACTTGGCTGATTCTACAGCATGGCCGTTGTCAATAGAGCTGTACTAAGGGTGTATAAGCAAGAATCTCCCTTGCATATTGATATTCCTCTCCAGCAGGTTATCTTAGACTTTCTGTGGAGGTGAGTAGGAAGAAGGTGACCCAATAATGACATCAGCAACATCCAAGTAGGAGTTAGGAGGATGCAATGAATATTTCTCTCCTTTAAGGTCAGAGCTCCAAGACACACTTACGAATCCTGGCTGTCCACATCAAATGACTTGGAAATTTCTAGTTTGACTCTCACAAGATCACTCAAAACAAGGTTGTTGACTTTACCAATTATCCACTGTAGGTTGGGGAGCCTAAAGACTCCAGCTACTTTTAGCTCATTTTTGTGACTTTTGGAGTTCTCTCAGAAGCTGTAAGAAAGGAACTGAAGAGCAAGGAAAATCATTGCCATTTGAGTTTCTGGTGTTATCGTTGCCTACATGTTACCATAAGTTTTACTGTCTTACTTCTTGAGTTAGTAACTGGCAAGCCTCCATATGAATACAGGATGTATGTGCATGTATGTGTGTATGTATCTCTATTATCTAATTTTTAAAAATATTTATACAGGGGCTGGGAAGGTGGCTCAGTGGTAGAGCGCTTGCCTTGCATGCCTGAGGCCCTGGGTTCAATTCCTCAGCACCACATAAGCAAAAAGAAAAAAGCCGGAAGTAGCGCTGTGGCTCAAGTGGTAGAGCGCTAGCCTTGAGCTGAAGAGCTGAGGGACAGCGCCCGGGCCCAGAGTTCAGGCCCCATGACCAGACCCCCCCCAAAAAATTATATATACATATATATATATATATATCTTTATTTATTTATTTATTTATAGATATGGGACCTATCCACATAGAGTTTTTAAGAAGTTGAGAATTCCTGGTCCAAAACCTCTGCCCTTTTTTGGAACCATTCTGTGTTATTGTAAGGTGAGTGTTGCTTGAGCTCTACAGTTGGCTTTTCTGGTTGCAAACACCGGCTTCCTTCTATGGTGGAAGAGAAGTGCTTTTAGAAGCTGTGTGTGTGCTCCCCCTAGAGAATGGCAGGTATACTGCAGGGCTGTGTCCAGCTGTCCATACTATCCACTGGGCATCAGCGGATCCACACAGATATTCAGCATCTTGGCATTCACAATGAGAACTTGATAGACTTTGTGAGCAACAAAGATTTTTTTTCCCTAACAAAGCCAATTTCAGGAAGGGTCACTAATAGCTCTAGGGACTTTTATTTACACAGTTCACATACCACAATTGAGAATTCCCACAAGGAAGATTTCTTTCTTTGTTCTTTTACTTTTTTTTTTTTAACCTTCAGAAGTAAAATCCCAGAGGAAGTATTTAATTTGTGGTGTCCTATGGGTAGAGGTGGTATCGCTCTTATCATCTCATATTGGGCAAGTTCACTTTGCCTTCACTTGCACTCTGACTTCTGCTGAAGCTTTATTTTTTTTTTTAATGCCCAAAGAGGTGACTTGAACATCGCAACTCCACGCACTTCATTTAGTAAACAAGAAAGAAGCCTAACTACTAGACGACAAATGACCTGGGAATTGCAGTTTGAAGCTAGCTCAGGTTCCCTCCCCCACAAATAATAATTTTAAAAAATGCTCCTATGAAAGCTGTTTCAAAGTGACATACTACATATACAAACTTGTTCTAGAACTTGATCAGGAGAACGTACTTGGATGAGGTCTTAAATATGTAATATCTACGTTTATTTCTCTTCCCAGGGCATTGCAGTTTTTGATGCTGAATCTTATTTTTTGGGGGGGGTCTGGTTGTGGGGCCTGAACTCTGGGCCTGGGTGCTGTCCCTCAGCTCTTCAGCTCAAAGCTAGCGTTCTGCTACTTGAGCCACGGCGCCACTTCCGGCTTTTTTCTTTTTGCTTATGTGGTGCTGAGGAATCGAACTCAGGGCCTTGAGCATGCAAGGCAAGTGCTCTACCACTGAGCCACCTTCCCAGCCCTGAATGTTATTTTTTTTTAAATATATGGACACTTTGGTGGTACGTATTCTGGAAACTTCCATGGGATAGATTGGTGAAGATGAGACAATCCGTTCTGTTGGGGCACTGTCAGCCCAGAGCCTCTTGAGCCATGCCACGTCCAGCCGCAGCATGCACAGGGTCTCCCAAGGGGAAAAGGGATGGATGAAGGAGGCGGAGAGAAGGCTGAAGGCCCAACTCTGTTTATTCCAGCAAAAGCCTCAGCTATATACACTTTCCATATTTGTCCAAGCCTTGCACCACATTGTTTCAGGACCCACCACACCATCAAGTGCAGACAGTATGCATCCTTCCTAATTCTATTTCAAATAATCCTTGTCTACTATACTCCCCCAGATAAGCCCCTGGGCCCAAAGCTCAGAAAAACACTCTCTCAAATAAAAAGGCAAACACTTGCACCCCAGAAGGTTGGCGTCAGTGGCCAGGAGCCTTGGCTCACACGTTGCCAGCTCCTGGCACCTCGGGGTCTGCAACATCTCTCCCTTTTTAATTTTTTATATTGAGCAAGTATCTATCAGCCCGGACCTGGGCAAAAGAGCCCAGGAAGAAAGGCAGAGAAAGGACCATCATAACAGCAAAATGCCCAAGAAATACCAAAAGGAGTACTGCAACAAATTTCCTAGGTTGAATCCCTGCAGGGAAGGAAGATCTGATGCAGCCAAGTCTTCAGGGTCTGCTACCTTTAGGGTGGAGTAGCCAACATCAAATATCTGCCCCTGAAACTGCAGAATATCAAAGCTCAAATTATCATGGAACCAGATTCCTTGGATATGACTCTGGATATTTGTCTGTCACATTTCCATCATATTTAAGAAGGGGTAATACAAATGGACTGATAATTAGCATGACATGTCATTTTTAACTCAGTCTTTAGGAGTCTACCTGGTTAGTAACATACATCATGGCTGTTTCCAAAGCATTTGGACATTCCACAATCTTTTTATCCATTCACACTTTGGTCCCAAGGACACTAGAAACATTTTGAGCCAAATTATTAACATGTTGTGCTGTATGTATGATTTGGGTAAGGGCCATGGTAGAAGCAGTAGCACTGGCAATAAGAGTTATGGTAGCAATAATGCTGCAACCAATATTCCCAAAAATCTGTGAGAGCAGCTAAGAGCCTTTTGAACCTCAATAACAAACTGAAGCCCAAAATCACTATGCCATGGTTCCATCAACTTAACAGGCAAGATAAAGGGGTTCATCGTAACAAATACTGTACAAGGTCCAAAATGTCCAGGATTACTTCTGCAGTTAGTTAGAACACAAGTATTCCTGCAGGAGGTGTGAAATGACTCCCCATGCTTAACAACCACACCCTGCACCAATCACAGACATGTATGCATGCATAACACAAGCTTGCACAGCAAATGATACAAAACCACGGAGCGGGATAGGTCTCTGGGACAGCGGTACGGAAGGTAAGAGGCATTAGTCCAAGTGGGCCTTAAGGCAGCAGCAGTCTCCAGATGTCAGGATGAGCTTGTCCACATGGGCTGACCAAGATGGTAGCTGGCAGAACACCATTGATCACGTCACTCCTCTGAGACCAGTCCTGCAATTCATAGTGGGGAACTCACCACTGGAACAGTAGGCAAGATGTCAAATCCATAGGCCCTCCATGGTGGCTGATCATCGTGGCTACAGGAACCTCCTGGCATAGTGGAATCCATGTGGGGCTCACACCATCTGCCAAAGCTCCATCTTTTTCCATCTATACATCTTTTTCTCTCAGAGCAACTTTGAGCCATAATCTATCCCTGAATACCTTACTACACGTGTACGTTTTACCACACTTAACACATTCATGTATGCTGTCCGTGGATATGCAAACAGGCCGGCTAAAAGACAGCCCAGTCCGTTCTACCTGCCTAGAATATGGCTCCAGAAATCCAGCCTTCTCTTCCCCAAAGAGCCCTGTTGCATTACTATACACTTTCATGGATGGCTCCTCCCATGACACTGGGCAGGCAATAGGGCGGTCAGGCAAGTAGGCCCAGTGTACCTCAGCGGAAACTTGGGCAAGGGTATTAATGCTAGCATAGCCACAAATAGGGTTTCAGGTGTGAGATCCCTTCCTGCCCCTTCAACTCTTTTTTGGCCCCTGGAGGTCAGGGCCTGAATTTGTATCCATGTGGGCAATGGGGCCTCCGGCTGTGGGTCCAAGGCACATGCTCTCTCAAGCTCATTCTCTAGAGTGACCGATGTGATCTCAGCATGGCAAACGAGCAGGCCTGGAATCCACCTCGGCACTTCGCATCCTGTGGGAAAACACAAGAATACCCTCGACCCCATCGAAAGAGGGAATCGGGACCATTCCAGAGTCCTGTCAAAGGATCCTTCCATCCCACCATGCCTGTGGGCATGGCAGCTCTCCTCCAACGGCGCTACACAGCAATGAAGCCATCCTCTGAGACATTTTAAAAAATCTAAAACAACAATGAATTAAGATATAATGGTGTGCGGTGGAATTTTCCAGGTAGCTAATTCCCCCTTTTTTTATTTTTTGAATTTGATTTTTTAAAGTAAGCATGGGATGGTTCCACAATGCCCTGTCCTTGTGGATTGTAGGGGATACTCATAGTAAGAGTAATATGTAGTTGTGAGCACAATGTTTTAAAGGCTTGAGAAATATAAGCAGGACCATGATCAGTCTGAATTTGTTGGGGCAAATCCATAAAGGATTTGTAGGATTTATTTGCAAATAAATGGGCAGCAACATCTCTCCTGTGTGACAGGAGGCAAAAAGCAATCCAGAGTAAGTATCCACAGAAACATGAGCGTAAGACAAGTGGACAAAAGAGGGAACATGAGTCACATCCATTTTCCATAGCTGCCCAGGTAGAAGACTCGGTGGGCTAACCCCAACGGTAGGACCAGCATGAGCAAATGGACAACGGGCACATTGGCAAACTATTGCACAGGCTTGTTTGTGAGTTACTCTAAACTGCCTATGAAGGGCAGCTGCATTTTGATGAAATTTTTGATGGGCATCAAGTGCAGCCTCAACAAGAGATTGAATAAGCCTAACGAGCCAAGTTAACTCATCAACAAGGGCAGTGCCATTTGTTAAAGATCCAGGTAAAAGAGAATGAACACGACTATGGCAAATAAATATAGGAGGTGTGCGCTGTAACAGTTGCTGCTGGAGGGTAGTAAAAAGATGTAACAGTTCCTCATTTGAGTGAGAATAATGGCATCCTGAATGTGGTGTAAAACAGAAACAACATACTGGCTATCTGAGTACAAGTTTATGACAAAAGGATACTATTGTAAAGCCAAAGTGGCAGCAAACAGCTCCACCCTTTGTGTTGAAGTGGGAATTGCAACATGAGCCCCACCTTTCCAGTCTTAGACCCATCAATAAACACATTGGGAGCATTTGCAATAGGCTTAGAATAAATAAAGGAGCAGGCAGTAATATAATCATCATTAGAAAAATGTAACGGTGATGCAGGCAAGTGAAAAAGTACCTGCCCAGGAAAATTGCCATTTCAAGGAGGTCTGTAACAAGCTATCAAACTCAGTCCTAGTCATGCACAGGCCCAAGGCATCAGGCTCATGCCCAGTCAATTGAATACAATGCTTGCATCCCTTAGAAATGTGAAGAAATTAAAGCAATTAAAGGGTTAATGCAAGGCCAAAAATAGCCATTTAATAGGAGCATCCTGCCAAAGGATAGCAATAGGGAATTTACTAGGATTTGAAGTATATAAAACAATGGATTGGGAATAATCTATGAGTACAAGTTGGATGTCACTAATTGTACCTTTAACAACTCTTAAGGCTACAGCTGCTTTAGGCATAAGAACACTTGGGGAAGTTGTCCTGTAAAATCTGAAAAAGATGCCGGGCACCGGTGGCTCACGCCTGTAATCCTAGCTACTCGGGAGGCTGAGATCTGAGGATTGAGGTTCAAAGCCAGGCAGGAAAGTCCATAAGACTCTTATCTCCAATAAACCACTCACAAAACCGGAAGTTGCACTGTGGCTCAAGCGGTAGAGCGCTAGCCTTGAACTGAAGAGCTGAGGGACAGCACCCAGGCCCAGAGTTCAAGCCCCATTACCAACCAAGAAAAAAAAAAAAAAAGAATAAAAAATCTGAAAAAGAGGTTGCAACTGCTTGGAAGTAATTTATAATGAGGGGTGAATCCAATTAATATTCCCTAATAACTTTTAAAAATGATTGAGAGTTTGCAATTGCTCAGTCCTTATTTTTAATTTTTGGGGAGTGACCTTTTGGTGGGAGATGTGATATCCTAGATATGAAAGAGGATGTTGTCTCTGAACTTTTTTAAGGGCTACAATCAAGCAATACAGCCATAAAGACTGCTATGTATCCTGAAAAATAAGATTAACCTGTTGCTCATCTGATGCTCCAATCAGGATATCATCCATGTAATGGATTACATAGGCAGAGGGGTGCTTTTTACATAGGGCTATATGGCCTTGTTCACAAAGAGTTAGCCTAGTGTGGGGCTGTTGGTCATTCCCTGGGGTAGCACTGTCCATTCATATCTATCATAAGGTTTAATCATATTAATACTGGAAACAGAAAATTTTTCCCTGTCCCCTGGATACAGAGGTATGGTTTAAAAAAAAAGCAATCTTTTAAATCCAATACCAATAGGGGAAAGGATAAGGGAATAGCTGTTGGTGAGGACAAGTCAGATTGCAAGGCACTCATAGGGAACATATGGAGAAGTCTCTCACAAGTCCTGGACACGTCTCCATTTCCCTGTTTTTTTTAAATAACAAAAATAGGGGTATTCCAGAAACTAGTGGAAGGCTTAATATGGCCTTGTGACAATTGCTCATGAACCAGAGCCTTGGCAGCTTCAAGATTTTTCTTAGGCAAGAGCCACTGATCTACCCATATGGGTGTTGAGGTCTTCCAATGTATAGGTTCTGTATGTAAAGCTGCCATTATCAGTGGCCCTGTGGAAAACCCAAGCCCTGTCTGTTTAGGTTTGCAACAGGCTAGAAAGGTTCCAACCTTCCTTTTCCTTGTGATCTCACAGGGACATCTCATCACATCCTTGATTAAGCATTTGTTTTGGCCTCATGTCCTACAAATCCATGGTTTCTGATCCATCAGATGTCCTGTTTCATCTTGTGGGAGGGAGTGGTGTCATGCCTCTGGGATTTAAATCTTCACTTTCAACTTCTCTTGTTTTGTGCCTAGATGTTCCCCATCATTCGTGAGTTTTCTGACAGGTTGGTGGAAAACCTGAGACCACAAGCAGGGAAAGGCAAACCTGTCATGTTGAAAGAGTAAGTACTTGCGGGGCACTGGTGATGCACACCTGTAATCCTAGCTATGCAGGGGTCTGAGATCTTAAGATTGCAGCTCGATACCAGCTCCAGAAAAAAAGAATACACACACGCACACAATAAACTACCTCCAGGAAAGTCAGAATTGAAGCTGTGGCTCAAGTGATAGAGTGTTAGATTTGAGGGAGAAAAAAAAATTCAGGAACCGCGCCCAAGCCCTGAGTTTAAGCTCTAGGACCTGCACCAAAATACAGACAGAGCGACAGAGACAGGGACAGAGATAGAAACAGGGACAGAGCACTCCATCCTTGGCCTGCGCAAGCCCCAATCTATTACTTATTACAATCCATCACTAGCTACTATAAACCATTATCATCTACATAGTATTGGTAGCTGCAATTTGTCTGGGAAGGTGGGGTCTCTGTTTTCTGCGACTTGAGTTCCCAGGTGAGTCTGGCCCACCTAATTGTCCTGTCATCTCTAGCCCAAAGGTTGTAGAACCATTGCCTGGTAAAGACCTTAGGTGCAGGTGGGGGCGGGGGTGAGGCTAGATCCTTCTGATGACCCCTCAGTAGCTCTGTCAGAGAACAGCTTGTGGCTGTCTTGCCCTAACACAGGAAGTTATTCCCATTTTTTGCTGCTTGTGGAGCAGAAAGAAAAGAGAGATGCAAAAAGAAGTGCATGTTCTAATTATCCTATGAATCTCTCTACTTCGGCTTCTTTGGAGCCTACAGCATGGATGTGATCACAGGGACATCATATGGGGTAAACATCAATTCTCTCAACAACCCACAGGACCCCTTTGTGGAAAAAGTCCAGAGGCTCATAAAATTTGATTTATTGGAGCAGGTGGTTCTCTCAGTAGGTTCCTAGACCTCTCTCCCCTCCCCCCGCCCTTCTTCCTCATTAAAGAACAGTTCATTGAGATAAAATGCATTCATAGGTATAAGTATCTCATCAGAAACCCTGTACCTTAGTTGGGTGCCAGTGGCTCACGCCTATAATCCTAGCTACTCAGAATCTGAGATCTGAGAATCGTGATTTGAAGCCAGCCCAGAGCAAGAAAATCAGTAAAACTCTGATTTGCAAATGCAGCTATGATTCAAGTGGTAGGGCATCTGCCTGGAGAAAGAAAAACACCTAAGAGAAAGTACACGGCTCTGAGTTCAAACCCCAGTACCGACAAAAGAAAAAATGAGAGGGAGAGGAAGAGGGAAGGAAGGAAAGAAGCAAGGAAATGGGGAAGCAGGGAAGCAAAAAGGAGGGAAAGAAGGAAAGAAGGAAGGAAGGAAGGAAGGAAGGAAGGAAGGAAGGAAGGAAGGAAGGAAGGAGCCCCCTACCTCTTAGCTGTCTACTCTTGTTCTTACCTATTTTCTCACTATTATAGACACTTTCCACAAGTGTGTCTAGCTTCTGTATTATGCTTTCAAGTTTCATCATTTTGAGGCATGTGTTAGTACCTTATTTCTTTGTATGGCTGAATAAAATTCCATGGTGTAGACAGCAAATTTTGTATTTTCACCATGTGTTTATTTCTTCTTATTTTCTCCTGTAGTACTCTTTCCATTCCTTACACCCATTTTTGAGGCATCAAGTATCAGTATGTTTCCAAAGGATGTTACAGATTTCCTAAGAACTTCTGTAGAAAGGATGAAAGAAAGTCGCCTCAAAGACAAAGCAAAGGTAAAAGCTGCTGATGGTTACTTAAGGATATATGTAGTTTAAAGGTATTTGTCTCTAGATATGTGCTTTATGTAACTGTCCTTTTCTAAAGTTATATGAAAAAACTCTAGGTTGAGATCAGGAATTCTAAGACTGGAAGGGAGAAGGAAGAATGTAGTGGCTGGGAATGGAGATATGAAATATACCAGAAAGAAAGAATTCCAAATGGAATGATGAGAGCCAGGTACCTTTGGCTCATGCTCGTAATGCTCACTACTCAGGAGGCTGAGATCAGATCTGAGGATCGAAGTTTGAAGTCAGTCTAGTCAGGGAAGTCCCTGAGACTCTCCTCTCCAATTAGCCAGAGGTAACTCAACTGGTACAATGCCAACCTTGAGCAAACAAGGGACAGAAACCAGGTCCTGAGTTCAAATCCTAATACACACACATACACACATTGGATATTTCAGGCCATCTAATTTAAATTTGAGCCCCTCATGGCCTGTCTGAGTATCTGATTCATCTGGAGGGAGGAAGACAGCATTGAGTTCCTTCAGGTGTCACTGAAAAATTTGTAACCATTCCAGAATGGTGAACCGTTTCCAGACACTTGCTGTAAACCCATCAATTACCTGTGGGAATGGCAAGAGTTAATTCTGTGGGACTATCAATTAATTCTGTGGTATTATCAATTAAGAAGTATGCCCACAAAACAAAAGATTGAAGTCCTGGTGTTGTTCCTGAGCAAACGGATGTGATGGGAGAAGAAGCCAGATGCTACCTGGGCCAGGTGTCTGAGTTGAGAAACTAGAGAATGTCAGAACTAGGGAGAGAAAAGACCAAAAGTTGTTGGTGAAGACAGCTATCTTTCTTTTGGGAAAAGATCCTGATCCCTCTAAAGTTCATAGATGTGTATTCTTGTTCACTAGTGATTCAGGCAAAGATTTGTGGCCAGGCATTGGTAGCTCATACCCGTAATCCTAGCTACTCATGAGGCTGAGATCAGATCTGAGGATCATGGTGAACCATGGACAGGACAGGCCATGAGACTTATCTCCAATTAACCACCAGAAAACCAGAAGTGGTGTCATGATTCAAGTTTGTAGATAGGTAGCCTTGGGGGAAAAAAGCACAGGGGTAGTGCACAGGTACTGAGTTCAAGCCCCACACCTGATAAGAAGAAAATAAAAACTTGTGGAGTTACCTGGGTCATACTCACAGAAGGAGACTAAGCTCTGCTCTCTGATTTACTTCTCATTTCATGCCTTTGAAATCGGTTTGTCTTCTTTCCAGAACCAAGTAGATTTACTTCAGCTGATGATTAACTGCCAGAATTCCGAAGATATGGAGTCCCAAAAAGATAACAGGGAGTCCTTTGGAGTCTACTCACAAGGGAAATATGAAATCAGTTTTCTACCTAGAGGCACATTTTTGCAGAATTCCAGAACAACCCACACTCTGCTATTATATATGACAGCCAAAGGGAATCTCATGCTCAGTACCATGACCTTACATATTACATTTACAGCCAGGCTCCAGTGGCTTATGCTTGTCATCCTAGCTACTCAGGAAAGTGAGATCTAACAATCACAGTTCAAAGCCAGCCCAGGCAAGAAAGAGTGTGAGACTCCGATTTCCAACAACCCACCAAAAGGCCAGAAGTGGAGCTGTGACTCAAGTAGTAGAGCATTAGCCTTGTGCTAAAGGATTAAGGGACAGAGCTCAGGCCCTGAGTTCAAGCCTAGAAATGGCACACACACACACACACACACACACAAACATGTACACACACTCACAATTATTCTCTTCCTATCATTATTTATTTTGAAACTCAACTTCTCTCATGTTTGTGCCCTGAAAACCCTTTCAAGTGGGCTCCTGAATCCTTTCTTCTTCATATTTTTAAGCAGATGATATTTTAGAGAAATTTTAGCTTCATAGACAAATTGAGCTGAATATAAAGCGATTTTCCACATACTCCTGTACCTACATATGAATAATCTCTTGTCTTTATATCCAATCATATTATATTGATTTCTTTCTTTTTGAGGTGTCTACCAGTCTCAGGGATTGAACTCAGGGCCTGGGTACTGTCCTTTAGATTTTTTTGTTCAAAGCTGGCTCTCAACCACTTGAGCCACATCTCTACTTCTGGCTTTGGGGTGGTTAATTAGAGATAACAAGAGTCTGGTGGACTTTCTGCCTAGGCTGGCTTTGAACTTCAATCCTCAGCTCTCAGCCTCCTGTATAGCAAGGTTTACAGCAATGCACCACTGGTACCCGGCAGTGTATCGATTTCTACACCCTTAGATCATTATGGTTCCCTTACAGCCTTCAATGGAAAACATCCCTCATGTTCTTTTCTTTCTATCATTATTAGGGCATACTAGTTGTGGAATGAGGTTTTGTCATGATGTTTCGTATGCTCATGCAATATCCCCAGGCAAACTGATGGGGCCACACTGCTCTGAGGACACCTGTTAGATAGAATAAATACTGTCACAATCTGCTACAACTAGGGGCAGGACAATGATGGGAGACTAGGCCAAAGAACTGAGATTTGAGATGACCAGGGGACCCGAAGTGATTCTTGCTGTTGCCTCCTGAGACTCCATTAACAACTGTTATTATTAGGTTCAGTACACAAGGAGGGGACTGAAGATTGACTTCCTTATCTTAGGAAGGAGAGGGAAACAATTAACTTTCCAACATTACCACAGGCTCAAATCTTATCCCCAAAAGCTCTAACTTAAACACACTTAGGGCAGTAATTTTTACCTCTGTCTGCCTCAGCTATTTGACCTTTCCTGGACCAGCTCTCATCCTTCTGAATGCTGGCAGAGGTGGCATTTGGTCTCTTAACCCTTTCCAGGTCTTACAGCTTGGCTTCAGGGTTCTCACAGAATATGGTCTTTTAAATGACTCAGCCCTGAGTGGTGAACATGGAGAACTCAGAGAAGTAGGCAATGGTAGTGTAAACCTTTGGGAAACTGGATTCAACTTACTTTGTCCCTTTGGCCCCTGCCAGATGAGATGACAGGTTTAGGCTCCATTGCTTTTCTATGTCTTATCCATATTGGTGATTATTTAAATTATGATTGTGGCATGCTGTATATATTTTCATGGTGCAAGCATGATAATTTAGAAAAAAAGATTATAAAAGTGCACCAGAGAAAGAAACACAAAGTCCCAAGTCTAGAAATAGTGATTTTTAACAATGAGAGATAGATAGATAGATAGATATGTACATA
>NW_012267284.1:6993310-7024620 GCF_000151885.1 Dipodomys ordii
TCCCATTTTCTGGTGGTTAATTGGAGATAACCATTTGTTATCTCCTGAATGTTCCTGCCCGTTGGCTGACTTTGAACCATGTTCCTCAGATCTCAGACTCCTAGGTAGCTAGAACGACAGCCATGAGCCTTTGGCACCCAGCTGCATTTTATTTTTAAAGAACTGCTTACTTAGTAAGCTATAAAGTCTTCACTATCCCATGTTAGTTAATATTATGTGTGTGTGTGTGTGTTTGTATACACACACACATACACACAGAAAGGAAGAAAGAGGCAGATATAGAGGATAGAGGACTGACATATAGGTTGAATGATTGATTGATTTAGCCCTCTGTAATTACAGAGAGCTACAATTTACACCAGTATTTCAGCCACTTGTGGCTCAAAAACCTTTGCAAAATAGTAAACAATATTGAATATATACAGAAGTATTGAATATATACCAAACAGTAAAATACAAGTATTGTCCTGAATATATATTATATAACTATAAGTAATCTAGAGATGATTTAAAGTATATATCTGTCTTTGGCAAATAGTCTGCCATTTGTTATCAGGACCTTGAGCATCTATGGATTATGTTTTGTTGGATGCTGGAACTAATCCTCTGTAGACACTGGAAAGTGTGTGTGTGTGTGTGTGTGTGTGTGTGTGTGCATGCGCGTGCGCACGCACAAAATTTTGACTGTGTGTATCTGCCATCATTTATTCTATACTCACTGCATTTAGGTGTTGGGGTTTTTATTCCCTATGGTTTTTTATGCCATCACAATTATGCCCCCCCAACTTCCTCCAGATGATCACAGAAGTGCAGGCTAAGGGCCTAAGATGTCCTCGGCCTGAGGGTCCAAGCAGTCTTGCAGAGACCAGAGAGTTTGGGTCCTCCTGGCCCTTCCTTAGGTGTCTTGAGCAAGCTCTTCTGGAAATGTGGAGCCAGGGCAGGCTTTGGGCACAGTGTACAGTCTAGAAATAGTTTCATTGTTGTGTTGGAAAACACGAAGGTATTTTAAAAATCAAAAGACGTGTGATCTTAACCTCAATTGTCCCTGAACGGGGCTCTTCCTGGTGGCAGAGGCCTTGTCTTGTGGGCTGCGCTCTCCCTAGAGCCAGTATGAAGTATGAACCTCGCTCTGGTTGAAGGAAGGAGAGGAAATCAAACTGCAGATCAGAGAAACCTCTGCTCTCCATGCAGTGTTGCCTGTAAACTCATCACTTCTACATCCCCACACATCTAAACCAGACTGAAAACTTTTCTAGGGTGAGGGGATAGAAGCAGCATACAATTCTTTTTCTGTTGGTTACTTTTTTTCAATTTAATTTTATTGTGTTACTAAGGTGTTGTACAGCAGGGTTACCATTTCCTAAGTTAGATTATAGGTACATTCCTTTTGTTGCTGATGGTAGTAGTGGTATTTGTTTTTGCCTTGGGCTTTTTATATTTTTCATTTTTAGAGACAGTGCAGAATGGGAGAGAGGAAAAAATAAACGAATGCAATCATGCTCTTTAGAATACACTATAACTTGCAGTTCTTACAGCAAAACCACAGCAGGAGCCAGGGACTGGTGGTTCACACCCGTAATCCTAGCTACTCAGAAGGCTGAGATCTGAAGATCATGGCTCAAAGCCAGCCTAGGAAGAAAAGTCCCCAAGAGATTCTTATCTCCAATGAACCACCAGACAACCAGAAGTGGCATTGTGGCTCAAAGTGGTAGAGCGCTAGTCTTGAGCTGAAGAGTTCTGGGACAGCACTCAGGTCCTGAGTTCAAGCTCCACAACTGACAAAAAAAATGAAAAAACAAACCATAGCAGGATTTCATTGACCAATACTGTCTACTATTGCTTATGGAGTCTGAAGTTCAGCCACAAATAGCTGGGTCCTTGGGGTGTTCATGTTTTCCCCACATTTGTTGCCTCAGGTTCCAGGGAAACATCAATCCTTACCTCTACATGCCCTTGGAGCTGGGCCCAGAAACTGCATCGACATGAGGTTTGCTTCATGAACATGAAACATTTCTCTTGTCAGACTCATGCAGAATTTCTCCTTCTAACCTGGTAAGGAAACCCAGGTCAGTATACTTCCTAAATGAACAATATTTTATGGTAGTTGTTGAGGGCCAAATACTGGGGCTTGAACTCAGGCCCTCACACTCTCCCGAGTTATTTGCTCAAGGCTGGTGCTGTACGACTTGAGCTACACCTCCAGCTTTTTGCTGGCTAATTGGAGAAATGAGTCTTAAGGACTTTTACTATGCTGGACTGACTTGAAAATGTGATCTCAGCCTCCTGAGTAGCTAGGATTATAGGCATGAGCCACCAGTGTCTGGTTTTATGGGAGATTCATGTTTTTTGTTTTTTTTTCTAATTGAGAGGCCTTTTGTCAGACAAGTATATACTTGTTCATCTTTTAATATTTGATGAACCAAAGAATCTTTATTGTTGTTGTTGTTCCATTTCTTGGATTTCCCAATTTGGGAGCCAGATCTTTTGTTTGATAGACTTAAAGTAGGAAGCTTGTGTCCACTCAGTGCAGATTAGCCTGACATGGTTCTGCTGAGAGTCTTGAACCTGGGTGCATTTGAACTTCCTATCCCCTGGAGTTAGCCTGCATAGTGCATAATCTTGACATATAATGATCCTGTCATTGCGATATTTGAGAGGCTTCTCCTCTGCCCAAGCTTACAGAGGCTTCCCACAGGACAGAGTCTTGTTTTCAAGGCTCACATATTTAAAATTCTGCTCTTCCTTGACAGTGGAATTCCTGCCTGGGAGAGAGGACATAGATACATACATACATATGTACATAATAGATAAATACATAGATGATGATGATGATAGATAGATAGATAATTTCTACTTAATATATGGCTTTTAGGGCAGCTGTGTCACTTTCCTATTAAGTGTGCAACCAAGGAACTTAACTGTAAGAAAAAGGGGACCACTGGCATAGGTGAGATGGGACAGATGCTCTTCAGGTCCCCAGAGAATCTGTTTTCTAGACTAGAGAGTGTTCTTGTTCACAACGACATGCTTGTCTTCCCTGTTCTGGGATAGGGAGGTCGCCCCTCCACCACTGAAAGACCCACTCACAATATGCAGTACTCAGTGCAGCACTCAGAAATTCCCTGTTTCCCACGACCCTGGGAAGTCAAAGGAAGATGTTAGAAAAGTAAAAGAAAAGGGAAGGAGGGAGGGGGAAGAAGGAAGGAAGCCAGACACCAGTTGCTCATGCCTGTAATCCCAGCTTTTTTTTTTCTTTTTGTCCTGGGGCTTGAACTCTGGGCCTGGGTGCTGTCCCTCAACTCTTCAGCTCAAGGCTAGTGCTCTACCACTTGAGCCACAGTGCCACTTCCAGCTTTTCGGCTTTATGGGGTGCTAAGAAATCGAACCCAGGGCCTCTTGCATGCAAGGCAAGCACTCTACCACGGAGCCACCTTCCCAGCCCCTCCACCTGCTTCTTAATATAAAAAAGTTATGTATCACTTGAGTAAGATAATACCACATCATTGGTGCTGGTGACTTCAAGGAAATTCTGACCTCATTCTCCGCATCTATGTACTCCATACACTACTCAATACATACCTTGTGAAATGAACTCAGTCCTAGCTATTCCTGAGTCTGGGATCTGAGGAGCATCGTTTAAGCCAGCCAAGGAAGGAAAGTCCATGAGACCTTTATCTCAAAAAGCACAGGGACAGTGCCCAGGCCTTCAGGTCAAGCCTCAAGACACACACACACACACACAACACACACACATACAAGTAGGAATGAAGGAAAGAAGGAAGGAAAAAAGAAAAAAGGAAGGAAGAAAAAAGAAAATAAGTAAAGTTCTTGAAATCTCTTCCATCATTAAATTGCTTTAGCTCAAATGGAAAACGTGACTGGATTATTTAGAATTTGAAAACTGTTTATGTAATTGAAATGTATGATACTTTCTCAGGGTTATCTGACAGAGCGAACAAATCCAAAATGAAACTTCTTATGAGTTTTCAAAAATGTCTTGCTTCAATGGCTAATAATCTGGCTTAAATATTGTGTGTTTGTGCTCCAGTCCTAGACTTGAACTCAGGGCCTCGGTGCTATCACTGAACTTTTTCCTTCAAGGTTAGTGCTCTACCACTTGAGCCACAGATCCCCAACCAGCTGTAGGGTTGTTAATTTGAGATAGCTTCACAAACTATCTTGCCTGGGCTGGCTTCAAACCATGATCCTCAGATCTCAGCCTCTTGAGTAGCTAGGGTCACAGGCATGAGCCACATCATCTGGTTGGTTAGGAAAATTAACATATTTTTTACTCCATATCTCTTAAAATTGTGTCGGTAAAATATCATAATATAGATACACATATTTTTTCCCAATGAACAGGTAGAAGAATACCATTAGCACCCCAATCTTGACAGAGCTTAACAAATGAATAGAAAAAGTTCAACACAGAAAATGTCAAAACTAGTTGTCAGTCATTATTACCTTTAATGTATCTTTCTTCTTTGCTTCTGTGGTTGGAGGTGTAAGGCTGATCACTTTCTCATTGTGCTTCATTAACTATTGTAGATTCCTGTGAAAATAAGGAAGCAAAGAATTCTTTAACCAGAAAAACCCATTGTCCTAAAGATATTGTCAAGAGATGGCACCTTAAGTGGAGCATGATTTTCTGCAAAGAGTTTTCTGATGTGTTTCTCAAGGACATTGTGTCCAAGAGCACTAGAAAATCAATTGATTGTATATGAGAGAGGAAAGAACCCCTCAGAAGTGAAGCCAGGCTTGATCTTTTATGGTGAATTCGTGACCAGCAACTCTGGACATTTTCAAGCTTGTTCAATGACTGTGTTGGCTTTTATCTACTGGGTGACATAAAGGAAGTGACTTCTGGTTCCCATGGGAGGATTTCTTTCTACTCTGTCATTATTGCCATTCTTGGAGCTCTGATCAAAGAACAGACATTGGTCACTACTCCGATCAACAAGTAGTCGGGAAATGGAGAACATTTGTGCTGACTCTGGTGGCAAAAACCTATCTCCAATGTTATCTTTACATCATTCTATAATAAGAATGGTGTTGAGAAAGTTATACTACAAAAGTTATACTACAAAAACGATTATTGTAGCCAGGCACCAGTGGCTCATACCCATAATCCTACTACTCAGGAGCCTGAGATCTAAGGATCCAAGTTCAAAGTCAGCATGGGGAGGAAAGTCCATGAAACTCTTATCTTCAATGAACTACCAGAAAACTGAAATGGTGCGGTGGCTCAAAGTGGTAGAGTGCTAGCTTTGAGTGAAAAAGCTCATGGATGGGTCTGGGAAGTTGGCTCCGTGGTAGAGTGCTTGTCTCACATGCATGAAGCCCTGGGTTCGATTCCTCAGCACCATATAAGCAGAAAAAAGCTGGAAGTGGCACTGTGGCTCAAGTGGTAGAGCGCTAGCCTTGAGCTGAAGAGCTGAGAGACAGAGCCCAGGCCCAGAGTTCAAGCCCCAGGACCGGACCAAAAAAGCTCATGGATAGTGCCCAGGTGCTGAGTCCAAGCCCCAAGACTGACAAAAAAAAAGTATGAGAATGAGGCCTTCCACCCACATGAGGCACTGGATGAGGATATTCCATTTTTATCATCAGAATCAGTGATTTCATGGTGTCTGTTGCAAATCTCCAATTTGATTATTTATCATCCACAGAGTTAATCCACAATGTCCTTCCTCATTGAAGGAGTATCACCTGTGTGATGCTACCATTTTTTTTGTTGTTGTTGGTCATGGGGCTTGAACTCTAGGCCTGGGTGCTGTCCCTCAGCTTTTCAGCTCAAGGCAAGCACTCTACCACTTGAGCCACAGTGCCACTTCCAGTTTTCTGAGTGGTTTATTGGAAATAAAAGTCTCACAGACTTTCCTGCCCCAGCTGGCTTTGAACTGTGATCCTTAGATCTCAGCCTCCTGAGTAGCTAGGATTACAGGCATGAGCCATTAGCACCTGCCTTGATGTTACCTTTTTTTTTGGGGGGGGGGTCCAGTCGTGGGGCCTGAACTCTGGGCTGGGCGCTGTCCCTCAGCTCTTCAGCTCAAGGCTAGCGCTCTACCACTTGAGCCACAGCACCACTTCCAGATTTTTTCTTTTTACTTATGTGGTGCTGAGGAATCGAACCCAGGGCCTCAGGCATGCAAGGCAAGTGCTCTACCACTGAGCCACCTTCCCAGCCCCTGATGTTACCATTTTTAAGTTCATATTTTTGTACCACTCTACTGAAAAGTGTTGTATTCATTTTGATGTAATGTTTCTATCTCTTTACTCCTCAATGTTCCTTTGTAGTCTATTTCCAACTCGCAACTGTGTTAACACAATGAACACTGAATAAAGGTAGTTGCTTTTGGTCAACTGATTCGACAGTAATGTTAAAAGAACTCCCTTAATTCAAACAGCATCCTTTCTTCTTCCATTCCATTCCTTTCTTTCTGTGCTTTCTCTTCTCTGTTTTTCTTCTTTCCTCATAAGCTAGTCTTAAAACTTCTAGAGCACACCAAGGAGGTGGTAGGTACATCTTGCTGTGGAGAAGGGTGTGTCATGATGGCTTCAAGTCAGAGATCCAGTAGGACTTGGAACTCCTCCACATGGAGCAGGGAGCCTGGCCTGGATATGGGAACCCAAGAAAGGTGAATTGGAGCTATGCAGATTGGTGGCCTGGTAAATGGTAGCCCTGGCCTCAAGAGGGTATGAAAAACTCAGGAAAGGTGGGAGGACATAGAAGAAGTGTTGTCCACATGGATGGGAAATGGATCAAATAATAAAATATATCAGAAACAATGGAGGCCCTTTTACCTCTGCTGATAAAGGTCACTTTTTTTGCTCCAACTATTTCTGTATTGAGATTAAGTGATTACATAAATTTCACAGTACTGTGGCATAGTTATACTTAGCTAAAGCCGCAGACACATTTTAACCTTCACAATGATAATCATCATTATCTTACTCTACAAAGCTTACGAACTCTATGAGCTTTAACAATAAAACTAGTTCTTCCAAATCCGGTGATCTGTACCTTTCTTTCCTGTTGCATAGTGTCAGCTGTTACCTCTTTCTCTGTCATTCCCTCCTTCCCATTGCTGCCCTCAAGTTGCTTAGTGCATTTTCATCAAGGTCCAATGTAGCTGATGTAGCTGAAATGTATTTTCCCCCATTTTGCCTTCCTTTACGGCCAAGGATGACAAATATTTCCTCACGTTTCTTTACCATTTTTACCTCTTCTTCTGAGAAGTCTCTCTTTAGCTCCCTTGCCCATTTAGTGATTGATTGTTGGATTTGGGAGGGATTAGTTTCCTGAGTTCCCTATGTATAATAGACATTGTATATAGGGAATATATCTGATATATCACTGGTAAATATCTTTTCCCAATTGGTTGGCTGCCTTTCTAGTTTGGTAGCCATGTCTTTAGCTGTGCAGAAATTTTTAATTTAATCTCCAATATGTCATACCTCTGGGACTCTGTTCAAGAAGTTCCTGCCAGCTGGGCGCTGGTGGCTCACACCTGTAATCCTAGCTACTCAGGAGGCTGAGATCTGAGGATCGCGGTTCAAAGCCAGCCCGGGCAGGAGAGACCGTGAGACTCCTATCTCCAATAAACCACCAGAAAACCGGAAGTGGCGCTGTTGCTCAAGTGGTAGAGTGCTCGCCTTGTGAGCTGAAGAGCTAAGGGACAGCGCCCAGGCCCAGAGTTCAAGCCCCACGGCCGACCAAAAAAAAAAAAAAAGAAGTTCCTGCCTGTGCCTATGAGTTCTACTGTCTCCCCTACTCTGACCTACAGTAGTTTCAGGGCTTCAGGTTTGATGTTGAGGTCCTTAATCCATATTGAGTTGATGTTAGTGCATGGTAACAGGCTGGGTCCACTTTTAGTTTTCTGAATGTGGCTGCCCAGTTTTCCCAGCACCAATAGTTGAAAAGGCTGTGTTTTTTTCCACTGTATATATTTGACTCCTTTGTCAAATATCAGCTGACTGTAAGTATATGGTTTTCTTTGTTTTTTTGTTTGTTTTGTCAGTGGTGGGGCCTGAACTCTGGGTCTGGGCGCTGACCCTCGGCTATTCAGCTCAAGGCTAGTGCTCTATCAGTTGAGCCACAGCATCACTTCTGGCTTTTTCTGCTTATGTGGTGCTGAGGAATCAAACCCAGGGCCTCATGCATGCAAAGCAAGCACTCTACCACTGAGCCACCTTCCCAGCCCCAAGTATGTGGTTTTATTTCTGGATCTTCTAATCTATTCCTTTGGCTTTCTGGTCTATTTTTGTGCCAGTACCAAGCTGTTTTTGTTATTATGGCTCTTTAGTAGAGCTTGAAATCTGGCATTATGATACCTCCTGCATTGCTTCTTTTGCCTAGAATTGCTTTGACTATCCTAGGTCTTTTGTTCCATATGAATTCTTGGATTGTTTTCTCTGTTTCAATAAAGAATGTCATTGGAACCAGGTGCCAGTAATCCTCGCTACTCAGGAGGCTGAGAGCTGTGGATTGCAATTCAAAGCCAAACTGTGCAGGAAAGTCCATGAGACTCTTATCTCTAACCACCAGGAAGCCAGAAGTGAGCTCAAGTGGTAGAGCGCTAGCCTTGAGCTGAAGAGCTGAGAGACAGCTCCCAGAACCAGAGTTCAAGCCCCTTGACCAACAAAAAATGAATGTCATTGGGATTTTGATGGGAATTGCATTGAATTTATATATCATTTTTGGCAGTTTAGCCATTTTCACAATATTGATATTTCCTACCCCTGAACATGGAAGGTCTTTCCATTTCCTGGTGTTCTCTTTGATTTCTTATTTTAGGCTTTCTATAGTTTTCTCTAAATAGGTCTTTTACATTTGGTTAGGTTAATTCCTAGATATTTTATTCTTTTTGAGGTTATTGCGAATTGTGTTGTTTTCTTGATTTCCCTTTCTCCTTGTATATTGTTGGTATAGAAAGGCAACTGTTGTTTTTTGTTGTTGTTGTTTTGTTTTGTTTTGTTTTTGTCGGTCGTGGGGCTTGAACTCTGGGCTGGGGTGCTGTCCCTCAGCTCTTCAGCTCAAGGTGAACACTCTACCACTTGAGCCACAGCACCACTTCCGGTTTTCTGGTGTTTATTGGAGATAAGAGTCTCACGGACTTTGCTGCCTGGGCTGGCTTTGAACCATGATCCTCAGATCTCAGCCTCCTGAGTAGCTAGGATTACAGGTGTGAGCCACCAGCACCCAGCTAAGGCAACTGATTTTTGTGGGTTACTTTTATATCCTGCTATGTTGTTGAAGTGGTTTATTAGTTCTAGGAGTTTGGCAGTGGAGTTTTTTGGGTCACTTAGGTTTAAGATCATGTCATCTGCAAATAGGGATGGTTTTATTTCTTCCTTCCCTATGTGGATCCCTTTAATGTCCTTTTTTTTTTTTTTTTGCCTTATTGATCTGGCTAAGGATTCTAGAATATATTGAAAAGGAGTGGAGAGGGTGGGCATCCTTGCCTTGTTCCTGATTTTAGGGGAATTGGTTTTAGTTTTTCCCCAATTTAGTCTGATGTTGGCTATTGGTCTGTCATATATGACTTTTATTGTTTGAAAGAATGTTCTTCTATTCCTATTTTCTCCAGAGCTCTTAACATGAATGGATGTTATGGTCTGTCAAAAACCTTTTCTGTGTCAATAGAGATAATCATGTGGTTCTTGACCTTCACTTTGTTGATGTGATGAATTACATTAATTGATTTACATATGTTAAAACAGCCTTGTATCTGTGGGATGAAGCCTACTTGACCATAATGTATGATTTTTTATTTGTTTCTGGATTCTTTTGGCTAATATTTTATTGAAGAGCTTTGCATTTGTGTGCATCACAGAGATTGGTCTGTAGTTCTCTTTTTTTGTTGTTGGATCCTTGCTTGGTTTGGAGATGAGTATGATATTGGCTTCATAGAATGGTTTGGGATTGCTCCCTCTGCTTCTATTCACTGAAGAGTTTGCGGAATATGGGTATTGGTTCCTCTTGAGAAGTCTTACAGAATTCTGTGGTGAATCCATCTGGGCCTGGGCTTTTCCTTTATTGGAAGATTTCTGATTGCTTCTTCTATTTCATTGTATGTTATTGGCTTATTTAGTTGATTTATCTCTTCTTGGTTCCGTTTGGGCAATTTGTATTTCTCTAGAAATTCATCCATTTCTGTTAGGTTTTTCTTCTTTAGAGAGTATAGATTATGGAAAGAGTTCTTTATGATCATGTGATGTTTGTTGCAATTTTTCCTATGGCATCCCTGATCTTATTGATTTGGGTCTCCTATCTTTTTTATTTGTTAATCTTGCAAGAGGTCTGTCAATTTTATTAATTTTATCAAACAAAAGCTTTTGTTTCATTAATTTTAGTTTTTCTAATCTCTATCCCATTAATTTTAGCCCTTATTTTGGTTATCTCACTCCATCTGGGTTCAATTTTTTAGGTTCAATTTTTTTCTTGCTTTTCTAACACTTTTAGTTGCATCATGAGATTACTTGAACTGCTTCTGTTTTCTTGATGTGTGCAGTCAGAGCAATAAACTCGCCTCATGAGACTGCTTTTGCTGTGTCCTTTCATTTTTTTGCTGTGTTTTTTCATTTTCATTGAATTGTAGGAACTTACTAATTTCTTCTTTAATTTATTCTGTGACCCAGGTATTATTCAGTAGCATGCTGTTCAACCTCCATATATTTAAGTAATTTCTGCAGTATGCTTTATTGCTGAGAACTAGTTTGATTCCACTATGGTCAGATAGAACACAAAGGATTATATCAATCCTCTTGTATTTGCTTAAATTCTTTGTGTGAACTATGATATGATCTATTTTGGAGAAAGTTCCATAGCCTGCTGAGAAGAATGTGTACTGGGTGGAAAACTCTGTAGATGTCTGTTATGCCAATTTGGGATATGGTATCTTTTAGTTCAGAGGCTTCTTTGCTTAACCTGTTTGGTTGACCTGTCCTTTGGTGAGAGTGGGGCATTAAAGTCCCCCACTACTATTGTATTTGGTTCTATCTTGTTCTGTAAGTCTGAGAGTATTTGTTTAATGTATTTAGGTGCTCCATTTTGGGGTGAATATAAATTGATTATTGTGATATCCTCTTCTCAGATTGTTCCCTGAATTAATATGCAGTGACCTTCTTTGTCTTTTTGTACTGATTTCATTTTATTTTATTTTTTGTCAGTCATGGGGCCTGAACTCTGGGCCTGGGCACTATCCCTCAGCTCTTCAGCTCAAGGCTAGCACTCTACCGCTTGAGCAATAGCGCCACTTCTGGCTTTTTCTGCTTATGTGGTGCTGAGGAATCAAACCCAGGGCCTCATGTATGCAAGGCAAGCACTCTACCACTGAGCCACCTTCCCAGCCCTGTACTGATTTTAATGAGAAGTCTATCCTGTCAGATATCAAGATGTCTTCTTGCTGGGTGTATTCTCATAGAAGTTCCTCTTCCATCCCTTCACTCGGTGTTTGTTTTTATCTTTGGCTGTGAAATGGGTCTCTTGGAGACAGAAAATGGATGGTTCTGTTTTCTGATCCACTCTGCAGTTCTCTTTCTTTTGATTGATGAATTGGGTCCATTAATGTTTATGGTTATTACAGAGACATGCATTATGTTTCCTATTATTTTCCTGCTTTGCTGAATTTTGCATCTTTCCTTTTCCTGTGCTAACTAATCTAGTAGTTTCTGTCTAATGTGGTTCCCTGATCTTGATTGTTTTCTTCAGATTGTATTCCTTTTTTGTAGTGCTGGCTTATTGTTCATGAATTCCTTTAATTTTTCTGTTATTAAAATTTTTAGTTTCTGTCAAATATGAATGCTAGCTTCAGTGGCTATACCAGTCTGACTTGGCAGTTACTGGTTTTCAGGGATTGGGTGGTACTTTTCCAAGATCTCCTTGCATTGAGGGTTTGTGTGACGAGGTCTGCAGTGATTCTGATTTTCTTCCCATTGTAGTATAGCTTTCTTTGATTTTGCAGCATTTAAAATCAACTGTTTGCTACTCAGGACTAGTGTTTTTACTATGATGTGTCTAGAAGTGTTTCTTCTAAGATCCTGTTTGCTAGGTGTTCTGGATGCTTCTATTATGCAGGTGTGGTTTTCACATTTAAGATTGGGGATATTTTTCTGTAATAACCTTATTGAATAAGTGTTGCATCCCTCTATTCTGGTAATCCTCTTTTCTATTGATCTCAATTATACAAAGATTAGATTTCTTGGCATTGTCTGCCTGTTTGGACTTCCTTTTGGTAAATTCTGAGTGTTTTTTCCCATATCTGTGACTTTCTTCTCCAGCTCCTCTATTTTATCTTCAACTCCTGATATTCTATTTTCCATCTCATTTGTTCTGTTACCTATGTCTTCCATTGTGGTCTACATTGTGAAAATTGAATCATTTATGGTTCTTATATTGGCTCTTAACATGTTAATTTCATCTTTTATTGAGGTATGTGCTGTGTCTATTTTTTATCTGCATTTCTTTTTTGAACTCGTGGAAATCCTTTGAAATTTGAACTTTGTGCTCTTGGAATTGCTTTTGGAATTCCACTTTTATTTATTTGGCCAATTCTGTCATCGTCTCTTTAAATGATTTTTTTGTCCTCTATTTCTTCTTCACTCTCACTGGAGTTCTTTCCTGGATTGCTGGTGTGTGCACACTCAGCCCCGGGCTGGCTGAAAGGAATTCTGTCCTGTCTGCAGTAGGGATTGAGCTGGTTAAATTCAGGTTTCCAGGGTATCCTTGGCTTCAGAAGGGTTGGGCTTCCAACAGGTACACTGAATTTTTGTGTGTGGGGGTGCATTGACCCTGGATCCTCCCACCTGCCATGCCGCCAGTGGCCAGCTTTTTGGCCACCTCTTGGGCCACCTCATTTTATGCCTGTGTGGATTCTCTTCCCACTGTCAGTATGTTTACACAAACCGCAATTTTAAACTGGGCAAGAGTTTCAGTGGTTTCCTCTAGGTGCTAGGGCCTCCCAATAGGGGTGTGCTGTCTGTTAGGTTTTTAAAAAGAGGTAGCCGATTAAGAACAGCACCACCCACGTGGTATGCAGGTAAGGGGTAGGTTTATTTATTAGATCTGCTGGGACCAGGCAAGGTGGGCACTCCACGCGTCTGGACCTGGGTTAGGTCTGATATAGGGTAGGGGTGGGAAAAGGTGTGTCCAGGTAAAGGGAAGTGGGACCAGGTAAGAGGTGGGACCAGGTAGGAGAAAGATGTGGCCACATCAGATTCAGATGTGACCTCAGTGGATGCAGATGTGACAGTCCCAGTTGCCTAGGTGTCCCAGTTGCCTAGGTAATGCAGGTACTGGGCGGAGTCTGCTCACCATCCAGGAATGGACCTTACACTGTCCACATTGCCATGTATCGTGCTTCCGTCCAGGGGAAGCAGTGCCCACCTAATGGATGGCCACCTGCATGACTTAAGGTATTATTGGTCCCCTGTGTAAACCCAGAAAAGGCCTTATCTCTGCCCCATTCTCTCTCCCCTCACTTTGGCCCCAGACTCTTGATCTCCAGGCAGGAGGCTCTTGGCCATTTGATGTCTGACTCATCCACAATCCAGAAGCCTTCAGGACAAGGTAACCAGCCACAGTCCATGGTGGAGGCACCCCGACCCAGACCCCAGGACTCCAGAAGTCCCTCTCTTCCTGTCTGTGGGCTCCCCAGGATTTCAGGAATCTCTCTCTCCCTTGCTTGACCCCCTGATATCCTTTAATTAAGACTTTTGGGGACACCCTTTCCTAATTATTGGGATCCATCCATTTGCCTCCCAAAGCCCTGGGGATGCCTGGAGCAAAAGGATAGGCCTTGTAGTCTTACCAGATTTTCCAAAATGTGTCCCAGAGTCATCCCATTAGCTTGCCCATGGTCTAATCTTAAGGATCTTGGGCTAACTGATTTACAGTCAAAGAAAACTGACTTGTTTGTCTACCAAAATCTGGCCTCACTATCATGTAAACAATGGCCATCATTGGCCTGAATTCAGAACCTTGGATTTTACTCTTACTGATTTAAACAATTCTCCAGTGAAACAGCGAGGGGTCCGAGGCCCCCTATACCCAAACCTCCTCTACCTCCACTCCAGAGACCGCCCCTCCCTAACTCATCCTGTTCTGCCCACCAGGTCCTTCTTGGACTGCTCTAGAGAACCCCCTCCACTCTGCTAGTCTTGTTCTGCCCACCAAATCCTTCTCTGACCTCCACTGCAGAGCCCCCCCCCACTCTCATGCCCTCTTCACTAAATCCTTCTCTGCCATAAGCCTTCCAGCTATCTCCTCTAGAAAAGTAGCTTTCCTTGTCTTGTAGCAAGCTCCATCTTTCTTCCCTCCCTCTCTCTGTGTCTCTCTGTCTCTGTCTGTCTCTGTCTCTCTGTCTCTCTCTCTAATGACCTCCAGACTAGAGATCATACCATCAAATTACCTCCATTCCCACTGACAGCCCTTCGACTTGTACTCTTGAGAATGAGTCGTAGAAAGAGTCCCAGGGACTACTACTAGGTTCCCTCTTAAAGACTAGTCATCTAGGATCAGAGGTTCCATAAGAAGTCTTTTCTCCATCCTTGCTGTTGTAACTACTTTCTTCCTTTCTACAGCCAGGTCAGATTCTCTAAATGCTGTCAAAACTGTCTGTCTTGTGTGCTCCAAGCACACTCCCTCTGTCGACTTCACCTTGGCTCCTGCTTGCCTGCCTGAGTGGCCCACACAGAGCTTGGGGTGGGTGCAAGCCTCCAAAGGTAAAGCAGCTTTCTTTGTCTTGTAAATGTAGTGACAGCATCAGGCTAACAGCCTGGCTTGACCTCCAAGACTGACAGTGGCTCTGTCTGACTTTTTTTTCTCCTTTTCCCCACCCAAAAACCCTATAATGGGAACAGTTAGACAGGTAGCATACCCAAAACAAACCCTATCTTTTTTGTCAGACACTAATACATTACTTTTTTCTTTCCAGAGTCTACTCACTTAAGAAATCTGGATGCTTAATTTCTCTCTTAAGACAAAACTCCTCTAGCAGGCTGGAGGGACCCAACTTCTGCTAATTTTCTGCAGGCCCTGGAGATTGATACCCACCTAGGAAGAGCCAAAGTCCACGTGGTGGATTTTCCTGTGACTGCCACTCTCCCATCAAGCTTTAGCAGAATTGGCTTAAAGGTTTTCTGTTCTGATTATTTTGTTTTGCGTTGCCTTTTTTTCTAGTGTTGGCCACATGGTTCTAAACTTCGGCCAGTTTTCATTTAAAAAAAAAAAAAAAAAAAACCTAAGCATGCTTTAAAACTTTTGTGCACAAGTGTGTTGTGAACATGTTCAAAGTAATCTCCTTGTAATACATGAAAATTGTCATCATGGTTAAAAATTTTTCCCTTTTTGACTATAATTGTAGCTAATGTGAACCTTGAGTAAAAGGAATTAATTACCAAGTGTGCTGCTTGTTAGAAGGAAAAATCTTTATAAATTCTATAAATCTATAAAAATCTATAAAATTCTTTATCAACAGAAGTAGTAAAAGGAATGAGACTCAGCCCCACTCCTAACTAGCTGTGATGGAGAAAAACAGTAAGGAAAAATTTAAAGAATATCTTGAAAAATAGAGCTTATAAGTAAAGTTAGAATGTAATTAAGTTGGCTGTGATTTACACTGAAAACTAGCATCTCATTCTGTATGTCCCATCTATGAAACTAATTGTGTAAGCCAAAGTTCACTTAAGTGTTTATCTTTCAAATGCATACCTTTTAACTCAAATTCCATTTTCTCCTGTTTAACATGTAAGCTGCCTTGGCTATAGAGCTAAAAGGACACTGACTCCTACATTCTTCATTGTAATCACAAAGGCTTAGGGACACCTACAATGTCAATGTCTCAGAATCCTAAGGTGTCATAAGCAATTAAGAATAACTATATTTCTATTTGATCTCTTTATTGCTTTAATTGGGAATAAGGGGCAATCTGTGGATGACAGTTCAAAGCAAACCCAGGTAGAAGAATCCCTGAGTCTCCATCTCCCAATTAACTAGCAAAAAGCCAGGCTGGAAGCATGGTTCAAGAGACTCATCTCTACCCAGCAAAATTCTGCAAGTGGTGCTGTGGCTCAAAGTGATAGAATATTAGCTTTGAGCAAAAGTGCTCAGGGACAGTGCCCAGGCTTAAGTTCAAACACTGTGACTGACAAAAGAGATGCAACTGGAACAAGACATCTGAGCAATGAGCACTTAAAACCATAAGACAAAGTTAATCCTAGAGTAAGAGGAGATGGTGACACATCCCAAATAGAGTTACCCTTTCAAAATTAACCAGAGCTGGATGATCAAAAGAAAATAATTAATAAGCTTGCCCATTTAATGCCCATGCCTGTCTACCTTCTAACTGGACATGAACTTACATTTTTGCCTTTGCTATTTACAGGAACTGATCAAGACCTCTCATAAGGCCCCCCAGTCCAGCCATTCAGAATGGCTATGGGCTCATACTCAAAATAGAACTTTTCTGGCTTGTGCCCAAAGTGTGTTTTCCTGTGTCATTTATATCAACTGGCCCTGCCACCTTGTCAGCCTTTTGCCTGATCTCACCTTTTCAAAAATTTCTCTTTAACAAGATAACAGCCCTCACTCAGGACACTACTCGGGAGCAAATCAAAGCCATCCTATTACTTCAGGAAACCAGAGTCTTTGCTTATATTGCTCCTCTCTCAGCTCAATCTTTATTATGTATCCAAAGACTCTATATGAAGGCTCTGACTCTCCCTTCTTGGCCCAATCTTTTTATGTATCTAAAGATGGAGTACGAAGGATGGACTCCAGCCTTATTCCCCTAGGAAAGGAAAGCACCAGGTGCATGCTCACGTATTTGTCTGCAGGCAGGTCATTATGACCTTGGCCCTCAGGAGACAACAGCCCCCCACCCCAGGTGGAGCATTCCACTCTGTGCCCGGCCAAGAACACTCCCTGGGCCCCAAATAAACATAGCCTTTTTAAAAAATATTTTCTGCTTCTTGTTCAGACCTATATAAGCTCAACCCAAGATCTAGTCACTCGCACAACAAACTCATGGGAAGGCCTGTGCCCCTTGCTGGCAATAAATAGTCCTAGTTTGTTGAGGATCAACTCTGGCCTATTCCATTTCTATTTTCCTCCATTTTCCTAACACTCACTGGTTCATAATACTCAAAAGAGTTAATGCTTACCTCGAAAGTCAAAGACAAAATAAAGAAGTGCTCAGGACCCCAAAGAAGACTTGAAAAACTAATCACATTTGGGATGTTCATTTCTGCTACAAAAGAACTTACTATGAGCTGGGTACCTGTGGCTCACACCTGTAATCCTAACTCCGCAGGAGGTAGAGATCTGAGGATTGCTGTTTGAAGCCAGCTCAGCCAGGAAACTTTGTGAGATTCTTATCTCCACCAAATTTAAAAATAAAAACAAAAACAAAAAAAGCCTGAAGTAGTTCTGTGGCTCAAGTGGTAGAGCACTAGCCTTGAGCAAAAGAAGCTGGGGCAGGGGGGCGTAGCACCCAGGCCCTGAGTTCAAGCCCAGGACACCACCCTTGACCCTCCCAACACACACACACACACACACACACACACACACACACACATATCTTACTGTGACAAACTAGGAGACAGTTATTGAGATCTGAGCACCAGGTGGCAGTGCTGTGTCAGTGTTTACATCCTGGTTTTGAAGGTTGTGTCTTAGTCACATAGGGGAGTATTGCCATTTATAAGAACATAAGAAGCCAGTGCTAATGGCTCACGACTGTAATCCCAGCTACTCAGGAGGCTGAGATCTGAGGGTTGAAGTTCAAAGCCAGCCTGAGCAGAAAAATTCTGGGAGACTCTTATCTCCAATAAACCACCAGAAAACTGGAAGTAGAGCTGTGACTCCAACTGGTAGAGTGCCAACCTTGAGCAAAAAAGCTCAGAGACAGCTCCTAGGTCCTGAGTTCAAGCTCCACAACCATCTTCTCCTTCGCTTCCTCCACCTCTTAGTCTTCCTCCTCCTCTTCCTCCTTCTCCTCCTCCTCCTCATCTTCCTCGCCTTCCTCCACCTTCTCCTTCTCCTCCTTCTTCTTCATTTTCTTCTTCATGACAGAACTGGTGCTTGAACTGGTCACTGTCCCTCAACCTTTTCTGTTTAAGCTAGTGCTGTACCACTTGAGTCACACCTCCACCTCTGTCTTTGTTTTTTGTCTGTTTTTTATCATTCAAGATAAGAGTCTCTCCACCTTTCTTACCTAGTCTGGCTGTAAACCATGATCCTCAGATCTCAGCCTCCTTATATGAAAAAAAGTGTTCTATCTGTCAAGCCAGAGTGTATTTGGTATTGTTTATTGATATTTCCTGGAATAATTTCTTTTTTTAATTCAATTGTAACTATTATCGGTATTGCCTGTTACCATCTTGCCATGTTAGGGAGATAAATCTTGAATTGAAGGAGTTAAAGTAATAAACTATAATTGCTAAGTGAGAAAAATAAACTTTTGACAGGAATTAAGGAATGGCCCCTTTCTACCCTTGTTAGTGGATTGTACTTAGACTGTGAGTCTAGCTCCTTAGCAAGAAGGAGGGACAGTTTGAATTGGAATAAAAACCTAGCAAACTGCCCTACATGGTGTGCCTGCCTAGCTCTGCGTAGATTAATGGCATGGCAACTTTTTGCCCAAAAGTAAATTGCCTTGGTGAAATCTCCTCTCTCTTATGTTTCTATTCATTTCCCACACCAGAGGGTCATGCATTTCTAACAATGAGTAGCTAAGATTACAAACACGAAGCACCTTTGCCTTGGGGCCCATCCTGACTCCGTAGTTTTTTCCACTTAGAAAATGGTGGCCATTACTAAAGCTACCAGCGCAACTATATTTATTGCTGCATTATTTACCCTAGCTAAGATATGGAACCAACCCAGATGCCCCTCACTAGATGAATGGATCAAGAAAATGTGATATATATATACACAATGGAATTCTATGCCTCCACAGAAAGAATGACATTGCCCCATTTGTTAGGAAATGGAAGGACTTGGAAAAAATTATATTAAGTGAAGTAAGCCAGGCCCAAAGAAACATAGGTCCCATGGTTTCCCTTATTTGCAATAACTAGTACATGTCTGAGACAAGCAGAAAAGGTCAGAAAGGTTGATGTTAGGGAAATGAACCCCAAGATAAGTATTCAAATGTTTTTTTCTTTCATGTGATTGTTTCTAACATACTTAAAAGATGATTTCTTTGTTGCTTTGTATGTCCCTCCCCCACAGTATAACCCCCGCTTTCACTATATTTGATGTTAGTATAATTTGTGGAGGGGAAGGGAGAAAACAAATCATTTAAATAGGGATACAGGTGGACCCATTGGGACAATGAGATGTATAAGTCGATATATAAGTCGTTATGTCGAAAAACGAACTTTACAACTTTGGTGGGGGGGGGAGAATTGGGGGGGGATGGGAAGGAATGGGAAGAGGAAACAAAGGAGGAGGCAACAATGCTTGACAAGAAATGTACTCATTATCTTGCCCATATAATTGTAACCCCTCTGTACAGTATTTTCACAATAAAAAAAAGAAAATGGTGGCCATTTGCATATCTTGAGCCTCACTCTCTGGGCTCCATTTCATCATCTAAATGTCCCTCGGGTGACAGTGTGAATAAACTATCTTTCTCAGGTTGAGGAATTTATAAATATTTTGCCTACTAAACAGGCTGTTTATAAATAACCCAATTAAATAGGTTGCTGTAAAAAGGATGGAGGACAGATTGCCGCATAATTGCATAGTAAACAAGGGAATTAACAGAAAAAAACTACCAATTTGCTTCTATTTGGTCACATTTTGAGATTTATCACATGAGCTCTACTTTTATAAGTTTTAGTTTGTATCATTAGGACATTTTCATACGCTTTAAAAGTTTTAGTTTACTTCATTGTATATTTCACACATACATACTATATTTTGATCATATTTATCTTTATTACCATATTTTTTCATATTCATCTCACTACTATCTTTCTCCACAACTCCTTTTGGCTCTCCCTCAGTCAAAATTTTTATAACCAGGCTCTTTTACTTACCTTTTACCTGTTTGTTTATTCAGGACTTTGCTCTTACTAGACAGGTGCTCTACCACTTTAGCCAACTCCCTGTCCTTTTTGTGTTAGTTATTGGTCTCCTGATTTTTCTTCCCTAAGAACATGGTCCATGCTCCTCCTAGTCACATTTCCAATGTAGCTGAGAAGTACCAAGGGTGTCACCCAGCTAGCTATTGTTTGAGTTGGATTCTCACTAATTCTTTGCCTCAGTTGACTTCAAAACACAATTCTCCTGATCTCTTTCTCAGCATATCTGAGGTTTCAGGTGTGAGTCATTGTGCCTGGCTTAATTTTTGCAACCTAGATTTTGTACACGAAAGGAAACATGTATTTTCTTTAATTTGAAGAGTCTGTTGTGTTTTACCTAAGCTGATGATCTCCAGTTCCACCCATTTTCCTGGAAAATGACATCATTTTGTTGTTTATGGCAGCAGAGCACTCCACTGTGTGTATGGGATGCAAGTTTTCAATATCGTCTGTTGGAGAGGCTGTCTTTCTCCTACGTATGCATTGACTGCTTTACTGAGAATCATGGCTGCAGCTGCATGACTCTGTTGTATATTCCACTGGGTTTACATGTCTGTCTTCATGCCCATACTATGCTGCTTTGGTTATTATCGCTCTATGATATAATTTGAAGGCAACTATTATAGTACCTTTGGCACTTCTGGTTTTTCTCAGGTTGCTTTAGCCATTTAGGGACTTTTGTGCCTCTGTACTAATTTATTTTGTTAGTCATAGGGCTTGAATTCAGGAACTGGACTCTGTCCCTGAGCTCTTTTGCTCAAGGCTAGCACATTACTACTTTGAGCCACAGTTCCACTTCCAGTTTTTGAGTAACTAATAAGAGATAAGAGTTTCATGGAGACTTTTCCACCTGGGCTGGCTTTGAACCACAATCCTCAGATTTCAACTTCCTAAGTAGCTAGGATTACAGGAATGAGCCACTGGCACTAAGCTCCTCTATTCTAATTTTAAGATGGTTTCTTTTGGGGGGCCGGGAAGGTAGCTCAGTGGTAGAGTGTTTGCCTTGCATGCCTGAGACTCTAGGTTTGATTCTTCAGCACCACACAAACAGAAAAAGCCGGAAATGGTGCTGTGGCTCAAGTGGTAGAGTGCTAGTCTTGAGCTGAAGAGCTGAGGGGCTTTTCTCTGGTTAATTGCAGCTAAGAGTTTCAGAGGCTCTCCTGACCAGGCTGGCTTTGAACCATGATCCTCAGATCTCAGACTCCTGAGTAGCTAGAATTATAGAAATGATCCACCAGTGTCTGGCTTCTCTGACATGTCAATGTACTCACTTATAACTATTAACATCCCTTTTAGAACAGACTTTTCTTTAACTCATAAGTTTTTGTATGGGCTGGGAAGGTGGCTCAGTGGTAGAGCGCTTGCCTTGCATGCCTGAGACCCTGGGTTCGATTCCTCAGCACCTCATAAGCAAAAAAGAAAAAACCAGAAGTGGCGCTGTGGCTCAAGTGGTAGAGCACTAGCCTTGAGCTGAAGAGCTGAGGGACAGCGTCCAGGCCCAGAGTTCAGGCCCCACGACTGGACCAAAAATAAAAAAATAAGTTTTTGTATGCTATATTTTTATTTTCATTTGATTCTAGGAATTTCTGGATCTCTTCCCCGATGTCTTCAATGTCCCAGTCATGATTCATGAGTTTACTATTCAATCTCCATGTTTCTGTAGTTTTGTAATTTCTCTTGATGCTAAGTAATTTCTCTTGATGCTAATATTTAATTTTATCCCATTGTCAGTTCATAAGACACAGTGCATTCCATTTTTGTGTATTAAGACTTGCTTTGTGAGGGCTGGGAAGGTGGCTCAGTGGTAGAGTGCTTGCCTTGCATGCATGAGGCCCTGGATTCGATTCCTCAGCACCACATAAGCAGAAAAAGCCGGAAGTGGGGCTGAGGCTCAAGTGGTAGAACACTAGCGTTCAGCTGAAGAGCTGAGGGACAGTGCCCAGGCCCAGAGTTCAGGCCCCACGACTGACAAAAAAAAAAAAAAAGACTTGCTTTGTGGACCAATATGTGATGTATTTTTTTAATTCATAGGCTTCTGAGAATAGTGTGTATTATATCTATACTGGATGGAGTAGGCTATAGAAGTATTAAGTCTATTCATTTGGTGGTGAAATTTAACTCTGATATTTCTTGGTTGAGTTTTTGCCTGAATTATCAACCTATTACTGCAAATGGGGTATTGAGGTTGCTCATATGTATTGTTATTAATTCCTAATCTGTCCATTAATGTCTAGTAGTGTTTTATGAAATTGGGTTGCTAGGCATGGTGGCTCATATCTGACATCCCAGCTTCTCAGGAGATGGAAACTGGGAAAATCATAATCCAAGGCCATCTTAGGCAAACAAGAAAAATAAAAGAAAAAAATTAACATAACCCATATCAACCAATAACTGGATGTGGCAGAATATGCCTGTTGTCCTAGCTATGTGGAAAATATAAGTATTAGGCCCACAGTCTAGATGCCGTCTGAGAGGAGGAGGAAAGCATAAGACACTATTCAGCTCTTGATCATGTCCCAAAGTTACTGAGTATTTGGATAGTGCTTGTTTATTTTTTCCTAGGATGACCTGGAGTTCACATCAGGAGAGAAATTAAGAAACACCTGAAAGGCCATTAATAATCATTTACCAAGTGTCTAAGTGGACAGCTTGTCTGAGTTCTTCAACTATAATAGGCATGGGAAGGCCCTTCTACTGGTTGTGGCTCTGGTCCCACCCACTTCCTAGCAAATAAAATTCTATCCCGGATTATCAAATCATCACTGGAAGAGGAAGAGAAACTTGGCAGGCACATCTCTGAAAGGAAGCTTTCAGCTGAAAGAAGATCTCAAAGGAGAACATAGAGGAAGCCTGGCAATGGGCCCAACCACAAACTTTTCTGTGGAAACTTGGATGCTCCTGTTTATCACCCTGCTGCTCCTCTATCTGTGAGTAACTGTCTGTCCTTCTGTCATTTAAGACTTGGGAGGTTGATCAGACTCCTCTTCATTGTCTCTTGACTTCACCCAAGGGGAAAATATGGAGAGGAACTTGATTAAACAATGGCAAACCCCTAAGTGACTAGTATTGGTCTTACACTAATTCCTTGGAGGAAAATAAAGCATTCTCTTTTGCCAATAACAACCATCCATCTATGTCTATGTCAGGTTTTACTGAGAATATTTGGTCCTACCAATTATCTTCCAATGGATTCTGCCTAATCAATCAGAATTCACCAGAAGCAAATTGTGAACAACAGCCCCCTCCCTCCAGGTACAGATGCCACACCAAAGCTCCAGTGTCTAGAGCAGAGGGAGATGGCTTAGACTTGCATCTCATTAGGTGCAGGTGTTTAGGTGTTTCAAATGTTTGAAGCTGAAATACACTACAGAAGTCACTCTTGGTGCAGTTCATTTGCTATGCAGCTGTGATGAAGGTTTCTGGCAGCTGGACAAAGAACACTACAAACTCTTAAGACAAATGGAGCAGACCAGGGCTATCCACACTGTGTATTTGAAACAATGCCAGTATTGATGCCAACACAATGTGAATGCAATAAAAGTGATGAGCCTCTTCATTTGTATCAAAAGTTTCTAGCAGAGCTGGGCAACCGTGGCTCATGCCTATCATCCTAGCTACTTAAGAGGCTGAGATCTGAGGATCATGGTTCAAAGCCAGCCTGGTCAGAAAAGTCCCCATGAAACTCTTATCTCCAACTAACCACTCAAAAAAACAAAAAAAAAATGGAAGTGGCTCTATGGCTCAAAGTGGTAGAGCACTAGCCTTGAGCACAAAGAGGCTCAAGGACAGTACCCAGACCCTGAGGTTAAGCCCCACAGCCAACAAAAGGGAAAAAAAATGTTCCTAGCAGAGTGCCTAGTCATACCTGTCATCCTACCTACTCAGGAGGCTGAGATCTGAGGACTGCGGTTCAAAGCCAGCCCGGGCAGGAAAGTCACTGAGAGTCTCTAACCACCAGAAAATGGACCTGTGCCTCAAATGATGGGACACTAACTTTGAGCACAAAAGTTCAGGGACTGAATTCACGCACCAGGAACACACACATAAGTTGCATCACTGTTCCAAAAAATGAGAGGAGCTGGATAGAAATTGGAGAATTCCCCTTGCCGGCCTCGGCCTTTATATGGTACCACGTGACATAGATATTTGGTGAGATCTTTCATTAGAGTCAACATTGGTCCAACATTAACCCCATTGCTCGTCCTCATAGAAAAGCTCATGGAAATGTGAACTTTCAAAGAGAGAGAAGCTCATCTAATTAATTTGTCACACTGCAAGATCTTTCACTGGGGCCACATTAACCCCATTGCTCGTCCTCACAGAAAAGCTCATGGACGCCTGTAATCCTAGCTACTCAGGAGGCTGAGATCTGAGGGTCACAGTTCATAGCCCAGGCAGGAAAGTCTGTGAAACTCATAAACCACCAGAAAACTGGAAGTGGCACTGTGGCTTAAGTGGTAGAGCGCTAGCCTTGAGCTAAAGAGCTCAGGGACAATGTCCAGGCCCAAAGTTCATGACCCACGACTGACAAAAAAAGAAAGAAAGAAAGAAAGAAAAAGTTCATGGAAATGTGAAAGCTCAGAGAAAGAGAGAGACAGACAGACAGACAGATAGACAGACAGAAGCTCATCTATTTGCCCAACTGCAATACCAAACGACTAGGCTGGGAATCACCGAGGCCACTTTGTTTTTTTTTTTTTTTTTTTTAATTTATTTTTGGGTCCAGTCGTGGGGCCTGGATTCTGGGCCGGGGCGCTGTCCCTCAGCTCTTCAGCTCAAGGTTAGCGCTCTACCACTTGAGCCACAGCACCACTTCTGGCTTTTTTTTCTTTTTGCTTACATGGTGCTGAGGAATCAAACCCAGGGCCTCATGTATGCAAGGCAAGCGCTCTACCACTGAGCCACATTCCCAGCCCGCCACTTTGGTTTTGATAACTGATGCCCAAGCTCCTCCTAACTACTCTGACAGAAAGAACTCAGTGTTTGCCTGAGTACTTCCAGCGAGTCCTTCCAACATACATCTCTCCATATCATTGTTCCTCTTATTTTACCACATTATTAAGATGAACTGAATATTTGTACTCAATATGTGGAATATCTACTGCCTTAAAGGTAAAACTCAAAGGAAGAGGATATAATCTTGCATCAAACACTCAGGACCATTTTTGTGCCTCCTTGTTTGATGGTGTATAATCTTTCAAAAAGAAGGAACTACTAGAAGCTGTAAGATTACAGTACCTGGCTGACAGCCTCTTTCCTTCTTTCCCCTATCTACCTTGACTCAGTCATGCTGGAGTGAAAATTTTGGCAATGTCCACAACCCCCCAGATGTAGAAACCCAGATATGTTACATGGGACATTTTGTACATATACAGGTGACTTGCCAAGTCAATAAACCAACTACTTTATGTCTCACTATTTGTTAAATGTGGGAATGCCAAGAATTATGTTTCCCAAGTGACTATCACCAATTCCATGACTGGAAGTGATTTCCTCATCAGTTTTTGGTATATGACTAGCTTGGGAATCTCCACATTGTGCAAGGGTCACCTAACTAGGTAGTCAGAGGAGCATAAAACACTCTGGAAGTGAACCAGGTACCAGTGCTCATGCCTGTAATCCCAGCTACTCAGGATTGCTAGGCTGAGATCTGAGGATCATCCTTTAAAACCAGCCAGGGCAGAAAAAAAAAATCTGTGAGACTCTTATTTCCAATCAACTTCCAGAAAAGGTGGAAGTAGAGCTGCAGCTCAAGTGGTAGAGCTCTAACCTTGAGCAAAAACAAAAGCTAAGGGACAACACCCAGGCCCTGATCAAACCCCAGGATGGGCACCAAAAAAATGCCATGGAAGAATGCAACTGTGAATCTCCTAGAAGAGTTCCTGTTGTGTAGTGAGAAAATGGCCACATTTTGAACGGTAGAATTTTGAAGTCTTTATTAAAAGGTCGGCAACTGCATGGTGGACTCCTGTCTCAAAGACCAGCAGCCAACAATTCACTGAACACTGTTGGAAAACTGAGCAATGAAGACCAGAGGAGAAAGAAAGAACAAAAATAATAGAAACAAACTTCATCTCCAGTGGAGAGCTGAAATGGGATGCCATGGTGACTGGATTAGAGCCAGAAGACCGGAGACAGGACACAAACATAGAGACATGTGGCATGGTGGCATGGCGCCTGATCCTGGCCTAAACAGGGTTGCGTCAGGGGACAGGGTCACAGGAAACTCAAGTCCTAGGCACAGGACTGACAGGTTTAATAACCAATCAGGGGTTGGAAAGGAGGCTCAGTGATAGAGTGTTTGCCTTGCATGCATGAGGCTTTAGGTTCAATTCCTTAGTACCACATAAGCAGAAGGGGAAAAAAAGCAGGAAGTGGCGTTGTGGTTCAGGCCCCCCAAGACTGAAAAAAAAAAAACAAACATCAGCCAAGTACCCACCTTTGCTTCCAGGGATTCAGGCACGCCCATTGCCTGGGACACAAAGGCTTCTCCTTCCCCCACCGTACAGACAAGACGCCAGACCCTACCATCCACCATGTGGCCAAGATGGCAGACCCAATCTCCCCACTTCACTCCCATTTGGGGACATTTATTGGGTGTTCACTACAAGACTGGAAACACAGGCAATAGCTCTTCTGGTCAATCTTAATGACAGTGGGAGAGAAATGAGTGACCCCAAGGATTGCTTTTGGCGGCTTTGTTGCTCTGTGGAACCTCCACGTTCCCTTCCTCTCTGCCCCCCCTTAGTGACCTTCCTCCCCCTTTTGTACAAAGTCACATTGTTGTCACCTGCCCTCTTTTTTTTTTTTTCTTCTCCTTACTAGATATGGAGTCTATTCAAATGGTATATTTAAGAAGCTTGGAATTCCCGGCCCCACGCCTCTACCTTTTTTAGGAACACTTCTGCACTACCGCCAGGTAAGGGGGGTTCATCTGATGGGTCTTAGGGTCACTCAACCATCAAGATCGGAATCCAAATAGGATCAAGGTGAGAATAAACCCCTAAGGTAGATACAGGCCCTGCAGTGCCCAAGGCCCCAGGCTGGGTTAGCTGACAGGGAGGCTGACAACTGGGCTGGGCTGCTCCAGGCTCTAGGTGCTCAGAGGGGAGGAGACTCATTGTTCTGAAATTTTAATCAGTTGGCTGATAATATAATATCCAGCTTCAGACCCCAGTGAGTGACAACAGCCCACAGGTTCTGCGACTGTTACGACTCTCAAACAGACATTAGACCCAGGACCCTCAGCTTCACGGTAACCATGGTGATGGCTCTCAGCCACTGCCACCACTGTCACCATTGTCATGCCCAGATCCTGAGGGCCCTTGCTCCCCACAGCAGCTAGCACTGTTACGTCTTCTGTGCCTGCAATGTCTGCGCTGCTGGGTTCTTTAATCTTTTATTTTGTTATTAAATAACTAGACAAAGAGGCTACAATTCCATAAGTCAGGTGATGAGTATAAAGCATGCTAATCAATGCCACCAACTCTTGTTTTTTTTTTGTTTTGTTTTTTTGTACCAGTGCTGGGACTTGAACTCAAGGCCTGAGTGCTATCTCTGAGCTTTTTTGTTGAAGGCTGGTTGGCATTCTACCCCTTGAGCCACAATTCCACTTCTAGCTATTGGGTGTTTAAATTGGAGAGAAGTATCTTGGACTTTCCTGCCTGGGCTGGCTTTGAACTATGATTCTCAGATCTCAGTTTCCTGAGTTGCGAGGATGACAAGTATGAGCGACTGGCACCCAACCAAGCCTTGCTTCTTCTTCTTCTTCTTCTTTTTTTTTTTGGCCGGTTGTGGTGTCTGAACTCTGGGGCTCGGCCTGTCGTCAGCTCTTCAGCTCAAGGCTAGCACTCTACCATTTGAGCCACACCACCACTTCCAACTTTTTCCACTTATGTGGTACTGAGGAATTGAACCCAAGGCCTCATGCATGCAAGGCAAGCACTCTACCACTGAGCCACCTTCCCAGCCCCCCAAATCTTGCTTCTTAAGGCTTGGGACCTCCTTGGGATTCTTCCAGAAGCCAGGATCCACAGGAGGGTCTTCATAGACTCTCCCTTCAGCCTTGACTCTCGAACCTTCTGTCAGACTGTACCTGTGCTCCTCATGGTTACTGCCGGGCCATTCAAGAGATTCAAATCACATGGGCCCCAATGACACATGGGTTGTGACTTTCAGAAAAATAAAATAGATTTACAGGGTATTTTTTTCCCTCTCTTTCTCTCTCTCTTCCCAGGGTGTGTGGGATTTTGACGCGAAATGTTATAAGAAGTATGGGAAATTCTGGGGGTGAGTATTCAGCAAACTTCCCTTGACTTGTTAGCACACAGCTGCCTTCTGCAAGGAGGACAAGGCCAGCCCAGAGCCTTCCACCCACAGTGACATAGGGAGAGGATTTGGGCCCTCAACTCACCCGGGTCCTGAGGGTCACCAGGTGTCATGGTCAAGGGTCAGAATCAGGTGGAGGATGTTGATAGATTATGACTTTTCTCAAAACATTGATGGACCAGGAATTTCTGGACTCATTAGAAAGTGTCTTTTTACTTCTCTTTTCCATATTTCTTTTCCTTCTTGGGTCCCTTTTCCTTACATATGATTCATTAATTATGCATAATGTGTCAATTATGTATTATGTATCAGTTGTGTATCGTGTCATTTCAAATATGTATTATTCTAGTACATATTTATAAATATATGCAGGACATGCTGTCCTTCAGTTATAGAGTCACTTTTCATTAAATTTGAAAAATCCCTCCTAGACATTTTAGAATGATTGCATGCTTTTGGAAGAAAGGCTGGGAGACAGAAGTCAATAACTGGGGGAAACATGCATCTCTCTGCAAGCAGAGGTTTGATTCATTTGTCTCTTGTCTTCCACAAAGACTCTTTAGCGCAAGTTGCACAAGAATCTCTTTGCTAACCTCATCCTATTGACTTTGAAGACTTTGACTTTGACATGGTTTGTTTTTGTTGTTTCTTAGTGTGTATTAATTGTGCAAAGCCAGAAGCTTCATTATGATCTTTCTATAAATGCATGAATATGCCATAATCACATTAACCCAGTCTGTCATTTGTTTAAAATTTTTATCTTTTTATTTTTTATTTATTTTACTTTTATTGATGTATGTATTTTTGTGCTAGTGCTAGAACTTGAATTCAGAGCCTCACCCTCTCACTTGGCTTTTTTTGCTCAAAGCTGGTGCTCAGCCACTTGAGCTACACCTCCAACTTCTGGCTTTTTGCTGGTTAATGGAAGATAAGTCTCAGGCACTTTCTGTGTGGGCTGGCTTTGAACCCTGATCCTCAGATCTCAGCCTCCTAAGTAGCTAGCATAACAGGCATGCGCCATCAGCACCTGATGGTGCATGAACTTTTTATTTTTTTTTTTTGTCGGTCAGGGGGTTTGAACTCTGGACTTGAGTGCTTTCCCTACACTCTTTAGCTCAAGGCAAACACTTGAGCCACAGCACCACTTCCAGTTTCCTAGTGGTTTATTGGAGATAAGAGTCTCATGGAGTTTCCTGCCCAGGCTGGCTTTGAACCATTATCCTCAGATCTCAGCCTCCTGAGTAGCTAGGATTACAGGCGTCAGCCACCGGCGCCAGGCGCATGAACTTTTTAATTTGCCATTAAATTCAGTTTGCAGGTGTTTATTTGAGAATTTTTGCGTCTATGTTCATCAAAGTCATTGTTTCACAGCTTCCTCTTATTTATTTATTTTTTGCCAGTCCTGGGGCTGGAACTCAGGGCTTAGGTGCTGTCCCTGAGTTTTTTGTGTTCAAGGATAGCACTCTCCCACTTGACCACAGTGCCACTTCTGGCTTTTTCTGAGTTTAGTGGAAATAAGAATTTCACAGATTTGGAGCTGGGAAGGTGGCTCAGTGGTAGAGCGCTTGCCTTGCATGCATGAGGCTCTGGGTTCAATTCCTCAGCACCACATAAGCAAAAAGAAAAAAGCCGGAAGTGGCACTGTGGCTCAAGTGGTAGAGCGCTAGCATTGAGCTGAAGAGCTGAGGGACAGCGCCCAGGCCCAGAGTTCAGGCCCCACAACTAGACCTCCCCCCCCCCGCAAAAAAAAAAGAATTTCAGATTTTTCTGCCAAGGTAGGCTTTGAACCATGACTCTCAGATCTCAGCCTCCTGAGTAGCTAGGATTATAGGCATAACCACAGGCACCCAGATTTGTCTCTAATGTTAATTGATGCATTTTTTCTCTTCTTTTGTGTTTAATTTAATTAAAGGTTTCTTTCAATCTTTTATCTTTAAGAGAAGCAACTTTATTTCATTAATGCTCTGAATTGTGATGTTGGCTTATATTTTATTAATTTCACCTTTGGTCTTTATTATTTGTTTCCTTCCTCTAATTTCAAGATTGTCATCTTCTTGGTATTCAAATACACTAAGTATCTCATTGGGTTTCTGATTTGACATGTCACTGCTTTTAATGTAAGCACTGATACTTGTAAGCATCTATCTTATCCCCACTTTCATTGGATCCTACAAATTCTGTTATGCTGTGTTTATTTTATGAAATTTGAGTGGCCTCAGTGATTAGGAGCTTGCTGCATATCAGACCTTAACTTGACCTTGTTACTGTATATACTTTACATTGCATGTGGATTTTTTTTTTTTTTTTGTCGGTCATGGGGCCTGAACTCTGGGCCTGGGCACTATCCCTCAGCTCTTCAGCTCAAGGCTAGTGCTCTACCACTTGAGCCACAGCGCCACTTCCGGCCTTTTTTCCCCCTGCTTATGTGGTACTGAGGAATCGAACCCAGGGCCTCATGCATGCAAGGCAAGCACTCTACCACTGAGCCACCTTCTGAGCCCATATATGGAATATTTTTAACATCCAAGTCTGAATTCCTAGGAATGCCTCTAGAGAATCTAGCTTATTAGGTTTAACCACCTCTGTTTTTCCTTTCCTTTTTTTTTTTTTTTGGTTGAGGTGGGGACTTGAACTCAGTGCCCCGTACTTTCATTCGTTGGCTGACACTCTACCAACTGAGCCATGCCTCCAACCCCTCTGTTTTCTCAATACAGGTTGTATGATGGTCCGCAGCCGGTGCTGGCGATTACAGATCCAGACATGATCAAAACAGTGCTGGTGAAAGAATGTTACTCTGCCTTCACAAACCGCAGAGTAGGCATCCATTTTTTTTTAGCTACAAGTACTTATTTCATATATATATATATATATATATATATATATATATATATATA
>NW_012267284.1:7025517-7044901 GCF_000151885.1 Dipodomys ordii
GAAGGAAGGGAAGGAAGGAAGGAAGGAAGGAAGGAGAGAAAAGAAAAGAAGGCATGCCTGTTTAACAAAAACTCAACAACTCCAAAGACCCCGGAAGCTTATGTTATCTAAAAATGATTTTTGCTTTACAGTCTTTGGGGCCACTGGGCTTCATGAAAAAAGCTGTCTTCATAGCTAAGGATGATGAATGGAAAAGAATACGAGCCTTGCTAACTCCAGCGTTCTCCACTGGAAAACTCAAAGAGGTAACAGACTAAGATGACTAATTGGAAATTTACAGAATGATGGTCTGGGCTGTAGCTCACTGATAGATTATTTGTCTAAGATGCAAGAGTCCCTGGTTATGATACCCAGGACTTCAGAATTGGGTAAATAAATAAAAAATATATAATTATATAAGCTAATAGATATACATATATATGTGTGTGTGTGTGTGTGTGTGTATATATATATATATATATATATATATATATATATATATATATATATATGGAAGCTGGGCAGAGTAGCTCACACTTGTAATCCTAACTACTCAAGAGGATCATGGTTCAAGGCCAGCCTGTTCTAAAAGGTTATAAGACCCCTTTTCAACCTGGGCCTGTCATTTCAGCTGCATGGGAGGCTGAGATTCAGAGGAAGATCACAGTTCTAAGTCAGCTGAACCAAAACCTTTTGCAAGACTCTAGCTCAACAGAAGCTGAGCATGGTGATGCATACCTCTATCTCAGCTATGACCAGAAGTGACAAAAAGGATCAAGGCGGGGGAAAAAAGGCTGAAAGTTTATTTTAGTGGTTAGAGCCACCTGCCTAGCCTGAGTTCAAACCCTATACTATAAATTAAAAAAAAAAACTTATAGAGGATTTAGGAGATTCCTAGAGAAAGAAATAATAGTTGCAAGAAATATATTATTTGAGTCCTAAATTCCTCAAAATGACTCTTCGCTTCTAGGTACTATGATAGATAATGTATATTTCATTACTTCATTCTTGGGAAACTCGCATGCTCTCTGGGCCCGAGTTTCCCCACACATATCCAGAACTTTATTTTGTGTCTAGATGTTCCCCATCATTGAACAGTATGGAGACACGTTGGTGAAGAACCTGAGACGAGAGGCAGAGAAAGGCAAGCCTGTCACCATGAAAGAGTGAGTGGAGACATAGGTATTGGGGCTCTGTATTTGAGGATCACATGCCCTCAGTTTCCAGTGAATAGCTCAAGACTCTCCAGTTTGGGCTGGGAAGGTGGCTTAGTGGTAGAGTGCTTAATTAGTATTCATGAAGCCCTGGGTCCAATTCCTCAGTACCACATACACAGAAAAAGCCAGAAGTGGCACTGTGGCTCAAGTGGTAGAGCGCTAGCCTTGAGCAAAAGAAAAGCTCAGGGACAGTGCCCAGGCCCTGAGTCCAAGCCCCAGGACTGGAAAAAAAAAAAAAAAAGACTCTCCAGCTGTTTGCAAGGGAGTAGCATTCCCCCAGCAAATCCCTCCACTGAGCAGACTTAAAGACAAATGTGGCATTTCAACTGCAGTAGACCAAGGGGCTGTTCCCAGAAGCACTCAGGGCAGCTGGGAAGAAAGTCTCACTGATCTTACCCAGGCATAAGAACCACCTTGCCTTTGTGCACACAAATGTGAGACACAAAAGGATTAGAGGGAGAGATGGAACTGTTCATTTCCCATGTCTCTATTCTCTGCTCAGCATCTTCGGGGCCTACAGTATGGACACAATTGTTGGTACATCCTTCGGTGTGAGCATTGATTCCCTCAACAACCCACACAACCCCTTTGTAAGAAAAGTCAAGATCATCTCACAATTGAACTTCTTCCATCCATTTGCTATTGCAATAAGTATGTGCTCCACTATCAATTCCTTTCTCTCTTTTCAAATTACCATCCAATGAGGATCTAAGTCGTCACCTACTTGAAAATCTAAAATATATAGTTTTTGGTACATTAAAAGATAATGTGTGTAGCTCATGCCTGTAATCCTAGCTATTTAGGAAGCTGAGATCTGATGATCATGATTTGAAGCCAGCCCAGGCAGAAAAGTCAGTGAGACTCTTATCTCAAATTTACCACCAAAAAGCCAGAAGTGGAGGGATGGTTCAAGTAGTAGAGTGCCAGCCTTGAGGGAAAAAAAGCCAAGTGAGAGCTCAAGACCCTGATTTTATACCCAGTACTGGCACAAAAATTTGCCAAAATTCAGAAGCTTATATCTTTTAACCTTTTCTCTCCCAGGATATACCATGATTAGGTTACTCATCCATCAGGTGATGGACAATTCCTTGAACTTCTGCTTTGACTGTTGTGAAGAGAGTGTTGTTATAAACACTTCTGCACATGTTCTTCTGGGTACAGCTGGATCATTAGAAAATCTATTCTTATTAAGGAAGCAAGAAACTTTTTCAATAATAATTTCTGTGCCACTTAACATTCTCGACCAACACACATGAGTGCCAGCTATTTTCATAATTTCCACAACTTGATATGTTCACATCTTTTCTTATATCCATCATAGTGAACATGTCCAGGCATTTCATTGCAGTTTTGATTTGCATTGGGTGTTTTTGTTTTTTGCTGTGTGTGGGGGGGGGGAGTTTGCCAAATTTTCACTTGTTTTTGGTTTCAAGTTTCATTCCATGATACTTGAAGAATTTACATTATTTCTCTCCTGATACTTGTTCTTGAATAACATCATTAATTACAGCAAATGAATAGGTCTTTCTTCATCCAAAGAGATTTGATCCCAACAAATAAAAGGATAAGGAGCTAAGCACCCATGATTCATGCCTATAAATCCCAGATACTCAGAAGGCTGATTACTGATGATCACAGTTCCTAGCCAGCCCAGACAGGAAACTCTGGCAAACTCTTATCTCCAGTGAAACACCAAAAAGCCAGAAATGGAGCTGTGGCTCAAGTGATAGAGTACTAGCTTTGAATGAAAAAACTAAGAGACAACACCCAGGCCCTGAGTGCACAGTACTAGCCCAGTAACAGTACAAAAACAGGATAAAGTGGGTCAGGGAATTTAGTCCTGTTCTACTCACTGCTAATGCCAAGGACACTGCCAAGCTCGCTGCCATGGCTCTCTGGGTGATTTGCCTACGCTCAGCCAATGTCCTGAAGGCTGAGCAAAGGTCACAGAGGAAATGACTCCTGTTTGAGAGCCTGATGATTCTCCTGGTATTTTCTTTTAGAAAATGATTGTTTCCTGGCATTTTTCACTATCATCTCTGTTTTTCTTTCCCATTTAGCACTCTTCCCATTCCTTACCCCAATTTTTGAAGCATTAAATATCACCAGGTTTCCAAAAGAGGAGATTGATTTTTTTATGAAGTCCATAAACAGGATGAAAGAAAACCACCTCCATGAGAAACAAAAGGTAAACTGGTATGGCAAAAAGGATGACATGCACTTCCTGATTCTTGGTCAGACTGTGTCACATTCTCCTATTTTAAGGCACAGGATGTAGAGCAAGAGTGGTTTTGCATCATAGAGAGAGTAAATGAGTAAATAAGGTTAAGTTTGAGAATAGCCATTGAGAATGAATCAAAGAGAGGACATTGAACATTGTGTAACCCACATGATAAATTCTATGCTTTGGCATAAATAATGCTCTGGCTAACGTTTTACCATTTCCCTTATTTCAACAAATTGTCAAGGAATTTAAAAAGATCCTGTTTGACAGTTACTTCATTGTTGCTATAAATTACCCTTGATCTTAGTCTGAAAACAAATAATTTTAATCCCAAACCTCTTACCCATTATTTGACAAGATTACTCAGTGGATGGTCATCTCAGGTAGCTACTTCATTGTTGCTATAAATTACCCTTGATCTTAATCTGAGAACAAATAATTACAATCCCAAACTCTTACCCATTATTTGACAAGATTACTCAATGGATAGTCATCTCAGGCAGCTAGTGACATTTGGAGTCCTGTCCCTCTCCCTTTAATGGCCAAGTACTCTCTACCCATCAAGGTTACCAGATGGCTAATCCAGTTTACCACCATGTTGCCTGGAGAAATTGTGCCAGGTCTGGGAGGTAGACAGGGGCCTCAAGGTGTCAGTGAAAAATATATAAAATTCCCAAAAGCACAGAAGTATTTGAATGTGCTCAAACAAACCATTTGGTAGTATTTTCTAGAAATACTCAAGAGTATTACTGCATTTGACACCAGATGCTATTGGACAGGATTACTAAAATTTATTGCAGGAGAATGATTTGTTCCCAAATATTCAAAGATTGTTTTGTTCACTGATGTACCCTGCAACAAAGCTAGAATTCTTAGCTTTATTCAAAAAAAAAAAAAAAAGGCCACCAGGCACTGCTGGTTCATACCTGTCATCCTAGGTACTCAGGAGTCTGAGATATGGAGGATCACAGTTCAAAGCCAGCCCTGGCAGGAAAGTACATGAAACTCTTATCTACAATTAACCACCAGAAAACCAGAAGTAACCCTGAGTTCAAGCCCCACAAATGACTTAAATAAATAAATAAAAATAAAAATAAATAAGTGTCATATTCTCAGATGTGAGGCTCAACAGTACATTGCTGATTGACTCTCTCTATAATTTCCCTTCCTGGTTCCAGAATCGAATGGATTTTCTTCAGCTAATGATTAACTCACAGAATCACAAAAATACAGCGTTCCATAAAGGTAACTGAAGGTTATGTCATGATCTACAAATGGAAAATCAATGAGGGAGGAGGGTTCTGAGAATGTACAAGAGATTTTCCAGGAAAAAGCAATTTAGAAACATAGTTATTTGCAGACTACAACTGGTAACCAGAAGTACTTTTTAAATGTCATAAAGGTCAAAGTTCCAAGGGCAACTATAAACAAGCATTTCCTACCACCGAAGTCAATCAGTATGGATCACTGATATTAAAAACAAATGCCAAATCTCATTGTCATAGAAATCCACAGATGCAGAGCCTCTTCAGCAAATTTATACCTAGACATCTGGGCCAGAAGCACAGAGTCCCATGTTAATAATATTTCTTGGAAATACTGGTGGATGTGTGTCCATTAATTTAATCTACTGTAAAGTTTGGCTTTTCCTTCTTAATTAAATAGTAGCTGGGGGGGGGGGGACAAATCTCAGAAACAGCGTAAAAATCCCGTTCCTTCTCATACTTTCAGTTTTCTTTGTAATTTATTGAAAAATTATGGATTTTTTAAAATTGTTAATTAATATGTTAGCGATTTTTGACAGAAATCATTATTACTGAGATGACTGTTAAAAGAAGACTTTCTTGGGGCTGGGAAGGTGGCTCAGTGGTATAGCACTTGCCTTGCATGCTCGAGGCCCTGGGTTAGATTCCTCAGCACCACATAAGAAAAAAGCCGGAAGTGGCACTGTGGCTCAAGTGGTAGAGCGCTAGCCTTGAGCTGAAGAGCTGAGGGACAGCGCCCAGGCCCAGAGTTCAGGCCCCACGACCGGACCCAAAAAAAAGAAGACTTTCTTGTTCCACTAATTATTTATATATTTATGTTTGGCACTAGACTGCATGGCAGATTATTCCATGCTTCTTTATTTCAGTGGAATGTTACATTATTTTATTTTTTGTACTATGCCTTTTTTGTAAAATGTTGATCATCTCAGGAAGTCCATCACCTCTCTTCCTGCTTCCTCCATTCCCACTTCCTCTTCCTCTATTCTCCCTTCTCCTTATTTTTATTATTAAAGTGGACTATCTGGGTGCTGAGGCTCATGTCTGTAATCCTAGCTACTCAGGAGTTGGAGATCTGAGGATTTGGGTTCAAAGCCAGCTTTAGCAAAAATGTCCATTAAACTCTTATCTCCAACTGACCACCAAAAACACAGAAGTAGGGCTGTAGCTCAAGTGGTCGAGTGCCATCCTTGAGCACAAAAGCTCAGGATCAGAGCTCAGGCCCAGATTCAAACTCCAGGCTTGGCAGAAAATAATTAATAATAATAATAGTAATAATAATAAATAATAATTTTGCTTTTTTCTTGTTTTATTAGATAAATAGCAGAATGACAAGCAGTCTGAATTGCATACCATTGAATTTGAAAAATTGTATTTGTGTTTGTTATGTTCTACATTGACCTGCATTTCCTGAGATGTCTTTCCTCTCACCTTAGCTCTGTCTGATTCAGAACTCATAGCCCAGTCCATTACTTTTATTTTGGCTGGTTATGAGACCACTAGCAATGCTCTTTCCTTTGTTATGTATGCATTGGCCACTCACCCAGATGTCCAAAAGAAGCTACAGGAAGAGATTGATCGAGCTTTGCCCAATAAGGTAAGTAGATGGCACCAGAAGAGGAAGGAAGAGGGGAAGCCTTAACATGAATGCCTTTTCATTTTGCAAATAGAATGTGTCACTGCCTTTATCAAGTCTATGTAGAAAGAGATCAAGCTGGGTACTGGTGGCTCAAGCCTGTAATCCTAGTTACACAGGAGGCTGAGATCTGAGGATCAAGGTTCAAAACCAGCCTGAGCAGGAAAAACTGTGAAACTCTTATCTCCAATAAACCACCAGAAAACCGGAAGTGACTCTGTGGCTCAAGTGGTAGAGTGCTAGCCTTGAGCTGAAGAGCTGAGGGACAGTACTCAGGCCCAAAGTTCAAGCCCTATGACTGACAAAAAAAAAAAAAAAAGATCAACCAAAAAAGAAGCATAGGTAATGGATGCTAACTCAAAGAAATATAAAATCTTTAGGGATGTGGTGGCTCACACCAATAATCCTAGGTACTTGGGAGGCTGGTTCAAAGCCAAACTGAGAAGGAAAGTCTGTGAGACTTTTATCTCCAATTAACCACTAAAAAGCCAAAAGTGGAGACATGGCTTAAGTGGTAAGGTGCCAACCTGAGCCAAAAATAAAAAAGCTTATCTAAAGCAAGAGATCCTGACTTCAAGTCCCAGTATTGGAAGGAAAGAACAGAAAGGAGGAGGGGGAAGGAAGGAAGGAAGGAAGAGAGAGAGGGAGGGAGGGAGGGAGGAGGGGAGGAGGGGAAAGGAAAGGAAAGGAAAAAGGAAGGAGGAAGAAAAGACCTTTATAATATAGTGCTGATTCATCCATTAACTATTTACCACAATAAGACACAGCCACAAACCATCCATAGCCTGGTAATTGGCATTTTTCACTTGAGATGGCTGGACAGTTTTCTCTGCTGGCATTGCTATACATTCACTGGTCTCAGCTGACTCATCTCTGCCCACTCATCTTCACTGTGCAGTCATGTGACTAGAGGTGAAGAAGTCACATGTGACCCCTGGAGTCTGGAGCCCAAGGTCAACTTTTAACTTCTGCATTCTGAAAATCTTCCATTTCCCACCAAGGGATAAGCAAACACTAACCACACTGGCCTTCCATTACTGCCTCAGCTTGATGTGTGGGGCGTGAAGACCTCTGTCCTCTTGGGCTAGGCTGGCTGTTGTAGCTTGGGGGGAACAAAGGGGTCTTCTACTTGAAAAAAGGACAGCAATTACACACACACACACACACACACACACACACACACATCTTGAGAATAATGTTTCTAGTCTATTGATCATGCCCATTCACCCAACAAAGAAATTTCAAAACATGTTAGATTGTACTAAATACCTCCCACATTCATAATCTACTCCTCACACATCTCAGTAGACCATTAAGCAGGTCAAAGCACATTATTGCTATTAAAATTCCTTTATAGATACATTTACAAAGGTATTTTTACCAATATGAGTTATGGGGTTCTTTTTTTCCAAGATAGAGACTCAAACTCCATTTATTATGGTTTCGCTCATTGGGCAGGCACCCTACCACCTGAACCACACCTCAGACCCCAAGTTATATTTGTTTGAACTTCCTAACAAAGCAGTGTACTGCACAGATTGACTTGAAGCTGTTCATAAACCTTAGTTTAGGAGACATCCCTTCCTTTTTGTTTTACTTTCAACCTTACTTCTTTTCATTAGTTAGATATTAACTGTCCAAAAGAGATTTCACTGTATCTTTTCCATACATATATATAATGTATTTTGAGCCTATTCAAAACCTCTACTGTTGCTTATAATATATATAAAATACTATTACATATATTATATATATGAGATATATAATAATATATGTAATTATTCTTTCTTCCCAGGCACCTGTTACCTATGATACGCTTGTAGAGATGGAGTACCTGGACATGATAGTGAATGAAACATTCAGATTATTTCCAGTTAGTAGTAGACTTGAGAGAGTGTGTAAGAAGGATATTCAAGTCAATGAGATATTCATTCCCAAGGGAATGGTGGTGACAATTCCAGCCTATGCTCTTCATCGTGACCCAAAGTACTGGGCAGAACCTGAAAAGTTCCGTCCAGAAAGGTACAGCAACCATGGGAAAGGATTCTACTCTTCCAACAAGACACCTCACACAGATTCCCATGATCCTTAGTATAAAGGAGAGAGATGTGATTCTGCAGTTTTCTTGTCACTTTCAGATACTCCTTCCTTCCAAGTTTCTTTTGGGAGCTGGGCACCAGTGGCTCACGCCTGTAATCCTAGCTACTCAGGAGGCTGAGATCTGAGAATCACAGTTCAAAGCCAGCCCAGGCAGAAAAGTCCATGAGCTCTGATCTCCAATAAACCACTAGAAAACCAGAAGTGGCACTGTGGCTCAAGCAGTAGAGCACTAGCCTTGAGCTGAAGAGCTCAGGGACAACACCAAAGCCCCATGACCAACAACAACAAAAAAAAGTGTTCATTTGGAAATGTTATAAGCCATATATTAAGGGAGAAAAGATTGCTATCATAGACTGGCAGCTTAAAATAAGTATATTATTATGTTGTGTGTCCTTATGGACATTTTTCTATGAAAAAACAAATAGGTTATTATTAACAGGTTCTGGTTCTGGTGGCTCATGTCTATAATACTGAGTATCATGAATACAGTGGAGAAGGAAATTGTTGAAGAAGTAATAGGAGGATGAGAAAAGAGATGAGAACGAATAAGAGAAAGAAAAAAAAGCAGGGCACCAGTGGCCTATGCCTTTAATCCTAGCTACTCAGGAGGCTGAGATCTGAGGATCACAGTTCAAAGACAGCTGGGACAGAAAAGTTCATGAGGCTTTTATCTCCAATTAACCACTAGAAAACCAGAAGTAGGTATGGCTCAAACTCGTAGACCACTAGCCTTGAGCAAAAGAGCTCAGAGACAGCACCTAGGCCCTGAGTTCCAGCCCCTTTGCAAATAAACAACAACCAAAAAAAAATGTAGACTAAAAAGGAAAGAAAAAAGGGAAGGAAAACATAAATATAAGCATTTTCTCCCATTTTCTTTTTTTTTATTTTTTTATTATTTTTTTGGGGGGGTCTGGTTGTGGGGCTTGAACTCTGGGCCTGGACATTGTCCCTCAGCTCTTCAGCTCAAGGCTAGTGCTCTATCACTTGAGCCACAATGCCACTTCGGCTTTTTTTTTCTGCTTATGTAGTGCTGGGGAATCGAACCCAGGGCCTCATGCATGCTCTACCACTGAGCCACCTTCCCAGCCCTTCTCCCATTTTTTTAAATGAAAAATGGCCAACAAACAATGAGTGGGGGCTGGAACCTTCAGTCTTTCTTCAGTCGGTTTCATTTCTGTGAGAGCATATCCTGCATCCATTTTAGATTTTATAGTTACAGTCATTCTTTTTCTGAAATTCAACAGCTTATGTACGGGGGTTACAGTTCACCATGTCTATGTAAGTGTTGATTGCAGTTCACCATGTCTATGTAAGTGTTGATTGCTTCTTGTTCAAGATTCGCTTCATCCATCATTCTCCCCCCTCCCCTTTGACCCCTCCTCCGACCCATTTCTATTCCCCACTTCCTCTATCAAACATGGCCATTGAGTATTCCTGCTGTATTTGTGTCCTATCCCCATTTTCATTCATTCATCTCTTCTCTCACTCCCTTCTACCTGATGATCTCATTTCAGCTTCCTGGTATGCATTTTGCACAACTATCTGTTAATAGTTCAAAAGATTTACTCCATGGAGTTTCACTCCTGTATGTACTCGACCATATAGAGAAACATATGTGTCTATGCGGTTATATGGGAGCTTGTATTTTAGGTCTAAGAGCCACATAGGAGAAGAAACAGGTTCCCTGTGTCTTTCTGGGCCTGGCTTACTTTGTTCACTAGAATATTTCTTAGGGGCATCCATTCTCTGCAAATGACATAATTCCATTCTTCTTGATGGCTGCGTAAAATTCCATTTACATACATAGAGATTATATACATATATACATTATGTAGATATCATTTGTTGTGGAACATCTGGTTTATTTCAATAACTTGGAAAAATAACTCCGTTCAGATACAAGAGGCATTTAGAATACAAAACAGACCAAATCAGGATAAACCTCTCCATGACATATTATAACTCAAAACAAAGAAATAATTGTTTATGTTTTTAAAACAGCATTCATCTTATCTGGTCTCAACAAGACCCAGAGCTCTTGTAAGTGAAAAGCTCAAGGAAGGATTTTTGCTTACAATTCTCATGATTACATAATCACAGCAGAGTTCCAATAATTAGCCCACCAAAAAAATTTTCTCTCTTTGACTTTTTTTTTGGTACTGATTCTGGGCCTGGGTACTGTCCCTGAGCTGTTCTGCTTACAGCTGAGAGTTCTACCCTTTGATCCCCAGCTGCACTTCCAGCTTTTTTTGTGGTTACCTAGAAATAAGTCTCATGGGCTTTCCTGCCCTGATTGGCTTTGAACCACAATCCTCAGATCTCAGACCTCCTGAGTAGTTAGGATTACAGGTGTGAGCCACTGGTATCTGGCTTCTAATTGACTTTTTGAGGGGTTCAAATAAGAACCTCGGACATATACCCCTTTGGATTTCTGTTTTACTAACTTGTTTTCACCTACCAGGTTCAGCAAGAAAAACAAGGATAGCATTGATTCTCGCATATACTTGCCCTTTGGAGGTGGACCTAGAAACTGCATTGGAGGACGATTTGCTCTCATGACCATGAAACTTGCTATTGTTAGAGTACTGCAGAACTGCTCCTTAAAAGCCTGTGAAGAAACACAGGTAAAACAGTCAACTTTCAACCTGAAAGATGCTCTTTGCACAGAATTGTTCTGGCTCTATTTACCAAAATACTGTACTCATTCATATCTTAATAATTTTATATTGGTCAATGTATCCATTTGGAGCCAGTTGTAAACTTAAAAACGTTCTTCATTTCTAGAGTTTCTACATTTGTGACCTTAGATAGACAAGACGATCGTGATTATACAGTACAGAGTCCAATAAAGACTCGCATAACAAGATTAAGTGAAGTCTCACAGAACTTGCCCACATCTTGGAGTTGCCTTTCATGCCAACTGGGGAGTGATTTGTGCAAAAAAATCTTGAGGGGCGACAATTACTTCATCATTATATTTAGTGGTTTAACACCACAATAATGAATGCTCTCTTATAATGGTATTTCTCAACCGCTGACAATCTAATGGATCAGTATGAGAAATCATGATGGCTGGGTTTTCCCAGAAAAATCTAAAATAATTCACAAGAATGTGACTTTAAAATATCCCCTCTGGCTATCTTGTGTGACCATGTTAAGAAGCATTGCTGTAAAGTATTTCTGACAATTTTTTTTAAAGGCAGGCTGGGAAGAAAATCTGTGAGACTCTTTATCTCCAATAAACTACCCCCCAAAACCCAGAAGTGGGGCTAGTTTTATAACAGCATCCAGGCCTTAAGTTCAAGTCCCAGGACCAGCACACATACACACACAAATTAAACCAAAAAAAAAGCTGAATGGTCTTTCAAAAGTAATGCCCAGTAACCTGCCTTTTTTTTTTTTTTGCCAGTCTGGCACTTGAACTCAGGGCCTGGGCACTGTCCCTGATCTTCTTTTTGCTCAAGGCTAGCACTCTATCACTTGAACCACAGCGCCACTTCTGGCTTTTTCTGTTTATATGTACTGAGGAATCGAACCCAGGGCTTCATGCATGCTAAGCAAGCCTTTTACCACTAAGCCACATCCACAGCCCCCTTTTCTTTTCTATTTTATTTTTGGGGGGGTCAGTCGTGGGGCCTGAACTCTGGGACTGGGCACTGTCCCCTCAGCTCTTCAGCTCAAAGCTAGCACTCTACCATTTTGAGCCACAGCACCACTTCCAGCTTTTTCTGTTTATGTGGTGCTGAGGATTCAAACCCAGGGCCTCATGCGTGCAAGGCACTGAGCCACTGAGCCACCTTCCCAGCCCTTTTTATTTTATTTTTAACATTGAGCCCTTTTTACATAAAATTCACATTTCAAAACCTGTAAACCAACCTGATTTTATTTCAGACTATTGTAGAATGGGTGTTTTATAAACATTTTGTTCAAGAAATAGATGGAAGAATGCTTTTACTATCTAATCTTGGTATCCTTTATGGAATACATTGAGAGGACCTGCATTGTATAATTCTGGAAGTCGTTTTTATATGTTTTATAAGGCATGAGCATCTCTAATATATCTTTTCTACTTTGTTCCTATTGGTGGTGATGTTTCACCAACGTATTTCTCCATATGCTTTTGTTTGACTATTACAGGTGCCCTTGAAATTACACAAGCAATCACTTCTTAAACCACAAAAACCCATTGTTTTAAGTGTTATACCAAGAGATGGGACTACAAGTGAAGCCTGAAGGATTTTTCTTACTATTCTTTAAGAAGTCTGTGTCCCAGAATGCAGAAACTCAGTTCACTCTGTGAGGAGATGGGCTAAATCAACTACATATGATGAATGCTGAATGATGTTCCTATCAAGCATCATGTAACAGAATGTCATATAAAAGAATGAATGAATGAGCCAGTATAACATAGACTATTCCTCTTTTTTTTCTTTTTTTTTTTTGCCACTGTGGGGCTTGAACTCTGGGCCTGGGCGCTGTCTCTGAGCTCTTCAGCTCAAGGCTAGCACTCTACCACTTGAGCCATAGCACCACTTCTGGCTTTTTCTGCTTATGTGGTGCTGAGGAATCAAACCCAGGGCCTCATGCATGCAAGGCAAGCACTCTACCACTGAGCCACTTTCCCAGCCCCAAACTGTTCCTCTTTTTTATTCTGGGTGTATCTCTATCCACCCCAACTTAGCACCCCTAACACCTCCTCTGATGGAAGAATAAGCATTTCTCAACATTTTTTTTACCAGTCCTGGGACTTGAACTCAAGGCCTAGTCACTATCCCTGAGCTTTTTTTGCTCAAGGCTAGCACTCTACTACTTGGAGCCACAGCACCACTTCCAGTTTAAGGGTGGTTAATTGAATATTATGAGTCTCACAGACTTTCCTGACCCAGCTGGCTTTGAACTATGATCCTCAGATTTCAGCCTTCTAAGAGTAGCTGGGATTACAAGCCACCAGCACCCAGATAACAATTTTAACCTTTAATTGGGACAAGAGCTTCTTTGGTAATCATATGAACGAACATGAACCAACTACTTTGGTATGCAGTGGTCCAGGGCCTCCAGGAATATACTATGGAAGCTGGGGGTGGGGTATAGTTTATGAGAGATAAGAGTCTCACAGACTTTCCTGCTTAGACTGGCTTTGAACCAAAGCCCTCAGATCTCAAACTCCTGAGGTGATTGATCCTAAAAGAATCAGCTCTAGACTAATCAGCAAGAAGCTTGAGGCTGGATATGGCCCTTGGATAACTCAGTGGTCTCTATAGTGTCATAGGGACATCTCTTGTCTTTGTTGCCATGTTATCTGATCACTTAAAATACAATATAAAAGCTAGGCCCCAGTGGCTCATGCCTGTCATCCTACCTATTCAGGAGACTGAGATCTGAGGATCACAGTTCTGCCCTAGCAGGAAAGTCCATGACACTCTTATCTCCAATTAACCACCAAAAATCTGGAAGTTAAGTTATGGCTCAATCAGTAGAGTGCTAGCCTTGAATGAAAAAGCTTAGACACAGGGCCCAGGCCCTTAGTTCAAGCCCTAGTACTGTCTTTCTCCCTCTCTGTCTCTGTCTCTGTCTCTCTCACACACACATACACACACATTTATATATATATATATATATATATATATATATATATACACACACACACACACATATATATATTTATATGAAGATAAAACAAAGAGTATAAGGGAAATAATGGGATTTGGCACTCTGAGATATTCTACACTCACTGCCTTGATCTAGCTCCAGAACATACTTACTAATCTAAAAATAAATTCCAGCAAACACTAAGCAAGGAAGTGTGCTGTGGCTCAAATGGTAGAGCGCTAGCCTTGAGCTGAAGAACTGAGGGACAGCGCCAGGCCCAGAGTTCAAGCCCCACAACTGACAAAAAACAAAAAAAAATAAAAACAAAAACACTAAGCAAATATTTCTTCCAATATCTTATTGTCTACATTTGGCCAAGATAAAGAGTAAAGATTTCTTCCAATACAAAATCTTTTTTTTTTTTTTACTCTTTCTCTTATAAACCAAAAATATTTGTGTAGCAATCACAGGACCAAAACCAATACAAATCTTACGTCTTACCCACAGAGAAAAGAGACATCTCAAAGCCAGGTGCTGTTGGCTCATACCTGTAATCCTAACTACTCAGGAGGCTAAGATCTGAGGATCACAGTTCAAAGCTAGCCCAGTCAGGAACATCCCCATGAGATTCCTCTCTCCAACGGACTCCCAAAAAACCAGAAGTGGTCCTATGGCTCAAAGTGGTAGAGTGATAGCAGTGAGTGAAAAAGCTTAGCCCCACAACTGAGAGAGAGAGAGAGAGAGAGGGAGGGAGGGAGGGAGGGAGGGAGAGATCTCAAAGAGGCTGAAAACAGGTATATCTCTCCAAAATCAATAACTACTTAGAAAAGAACCAAAAGAGAAACACACCGATATTTATAATATTTGTGTAAGCATATAGTAATAGCAATAAAGGTTGTTGTATACCTCTACTAGGAGATGAGCTTGACTTTGAAAATTACCTCTTATAAAAGTCTTTCTTTGTTTTTTCCTTTGCCCAACATTACATAATCTAATTTCTTTTTAATTTTGTAAATGATTAAAATACTTGAGTCTGCTATCCTAAGATTAATAGAGGGACATAAAATTGATCCAGGCTGGAGATGTGGCTTAGTGCTTGCCTAGCATGCATGAAGTCCTGATTTCCATTCCTCAGTACAACATCAACAGAAAAAGTTGGAAGTGGCACTACAGTTCAAGTGGTAGAGTATTAGCCTTGAGCAAAAGGAGTTCAGGGCCAGTGGCCAGATCCTGAATTCAAGCCCTAAGACTGGAAAAAGAAAAAAAATAGTCCACAAACCTCCTAATCAGTAACCTCGTTTTGATCAAAATCTGAAGGTCCTCAAATAACATCAAAATGTGAGCCACAGACATGCTCATCTTTTTCTTGAATTAAAAAAAAAGTTTACTTTTCACAGAAACCATGTGTTTATAAAGAGGATTACAAGACTGGCCCATTACATGAAGGTTATTTGTCATTATAGGAATGTTCTTTTTTTAATACTTTTGTACCAGTACCAGGGCTTGAACACAGGGCCTCACACATTCACTCAGCTTTCTTGCTCCCAACTGGCAATCTACCACTTGAGCTATGTCTTCAATCCAATATTTGACTGATTAATTAGAGATGGAGCCTCAACTTTTCTGCCCAGACTGGCTTTGAACCTCAGTTATCTAGATCTAAGCCTTCTTAGAAGGTAGGATTACAGGCATGAGCTATTAGCACCTGGCTAGACATGTTTTAAAATGAAAGAAAACATCTCTTGAATGACAATGATGTCTATAGAATAGCTGGACATATGACTCAACATACAACTTTCCTGCTCACTACTCCCCTTACCTTCTCATAAAAACATCTACCACAAATTCCTAAAATGGTTATTAGTACATGGTCTGGCCATTCTCCCCAGCACAAACTCACCTCTTGAGTATTGGCTTTTGTAACAACCAGTCAGACTTGGATTCAATAATAATGATGATAATAATAATGTCACCTTTCTGTACCCCTTCAAAAGCCAATAATAATCAGTATGGTAGCTGCATATGAGTAAAATTCATATTACTGTTTATCCAAATTCTTGGGGCCCATAACCTGAGTTTGGCTTCATGAATGTATAAACTTGACATACTTGGGCAAAATGTCCAGCCAAGCTGTAGGGATACAAAACAAGACAAACAGCAAAGCAATCATCCTCGGTGGAATGGGAAAGCTCAACAATTGATGGTTAATCCCAAAGCAAATGGACATAGCAACCAAAAATGCAAACCATTTCCACTTGCTCATCTGAATTTGGAAATGGGGAGAAAGCTGGAATGTTTACAGAGGTGATAACAACTTTCAACCAGATTTTCATCAATGTGACCAAATACCTAAGAGAAAAAAAATGATTTAAAGGAGGGGAAAAAATTTCCCTCCCCTACAGGAGGAAAAATTTTGATTGGGGCTCATGGTTTCAAAATTTTCAGCTCATATTCCTTGGGCCTGCTGTTTCTGGTGCCAATAGTGAGACAGAACATTTCTGTCAGTAAAGTAGGGTGAAGAAAACCATCTCACCTCATGGCAGCCAGGAAAGAGGGGGAGAGAAAGAGAGAGAGAGAGAGATGCTTTTACTAGCACACTTTCTCCTTTTCCCCCTTTTTTTCTATCTCTGCCTTTGCCACATACAATTCAGGGCAGCCTTTCCCTCCCTCTACACACACCTTCCTATAAAAATCCTTATAACTGTACCCAGAGACATACTTTATTAATCCCCTAGGCACTTCTCAACAGCATCAAGAAAACAATCAGAAATAATCATCACCCAGTCTCAACAATATTCTTCCTCCACAGATGCCCCCCTGAGGCTGTATGAGTTTATTAACTAGTAAGGGAGAGAGAAATATAGAAATGTACTGTACCTTTCACTTCAACATCCAGAACAGTAGAACCCAGGAAATCTCATGGAGAAACCAGGCTTCTGTACTGACTAGATGAAACCCTCACCATCTGAAACGAATAAATTTTACCCAAGCATCTGCTACATTTTTATTATTTGCTATTTACCTATCCTTGAAGGTCATCAGGACTAGGTGAGGCATTGAAATGATCCAAGGTTATGGTTGAAATATGTTTCCTGTTTCCTGTGTCTTCTTTGGTTCCCCAAGGTTGAGTTGAGTGTTGCTTTTATGTTCTCTCTCTTATTTTCTCTCTTATTCATCTTAGGGGTTTTTAGTCTGCTGAGTTGGACATGTTTGATCCTTGCTGCATGCTGATGCTTCTTCTATTTTTCTTGGGAAGTTTATTTTTTCCTGAGCTCTCCTTTGTGACTGTCTTTCTTCCTCTTTTTTAATAATTTTTTTCTCTTTTAATTTTATTAATTTTATTTATTTTTTCTTTATATAGTACTGAGGAATGAAACCCAGGGCCTCAGGCATGCTGTGCAAGCACTCTACCACTAAGTCACATTTCCTGCCCCTCTTCCTCTTCTGAATGGGGTCTCCAGTATGGTTTGCCATACTACTTAATGGGTATCAATTACTTTAGTTCATGCTTATCTTAGAAGGTCCTTATTCCTCCATCAGTATTGGAGATATATTGTTCTGTGCCTTTGAGGCTTGGTATGTTTCTGCTGAAAGATCTGAGGTGATGCTGTTAGGTTTACTTTTGTAAGCAAGTTTGGGGGTCAGGGCTCATTTGTAGCTCTCAATATCTTTTTATTGCTCTCTAGTGTTGGCATTTTAATATAATGTGATACAGGAGGTCCTTTGCTGGCCATGTCTATTGAGTATTTTGTATGTGGATTTCCATTTCTTCCCAAAGTTTGGGTGAAATATACAATCATGAAATGGGTTTTCTATACTCTTAGTTTGTATCTCAACTCTTTCTGCTCCAGAGATTCTAAAGTTTGGTCTCTTGCTTGTGTTCCAGAATCTTTGAAGGCTGTGGTCATGCTTGTTCTCCCCACAACCCCTCTCTTTCGCTGAGTACAGAATTTCTGCAGTCTTACCTCAATGTTTTATCTTGTGCTTGTTCTAGTCTACTAATGATGCCTTCTGCTCTGTGTTTTATTTGTGATTTACAGAGGTTCTCATTTCCAACATTTACATTCAGTGTTTTTGTCTTTGTTTTTGTTTCCAGAATCTCCTTGTCCTTTGCTGAATATCTTATCTGTGTTGATTACTTTCTTGAACTTATTTCCTTTCTTAAGTTGTCTGTTTGAATCTTCTTTAAGAGCTCTTTTATAACTTTATTTTGCTCTTTAAAATTTTTTAAAATATAGTTTTATTGATATAATTATGGTGTTATACAGAGGGTTATCATTCACAATTCAGGCAATGTATACATTTATTATTTTTGGGAGGTGGGTCAGTCATAGGGCTCGAACTCCGGGCCTGGGCACTTTTTCTGAGCCCTTTTTGCTCAAGGTTAGTTCTCTATCACTTTGTGCCTCAGCTCCACTTCTGCTTTTCTGGTATGGAGATAAGAGTCTCACAGAGCCAGGCGCTGGTGACCTGTAATCCTAGCTACTCTGGAGGCTGAGATCTGAAGATTGCAATACAAAGCCAGCACAGACAGGATAGTCTGTGAGACTCTTATCTCCAATCAACAACCCAGAAAACAGGAAGTGACACTGTGGCTCAAGTGGTAGAACACTAGCTTTGAGCTGAAGAGCTCAGGGACAGTACTCAGGCTGAGTTCAAGTCCCATGTCTAACAAAAAAAAAAGAGTCTCACAGACTTTCCTGCCCACACTGGCTTTGAACTGCAATCCTCAGATCTCAGCGTCCAGAGCAGCTAGGATTACATGTGTGAGTCATGAGAGCCTGGACAACATGGGTTATTTATGTTGCTGTTTCTGTGTGCTTTATTTTTTTTTGGGGGGGGGGATAAAGGAGGAGTGCAGAAAGGGAGGGAAGAAGATGAACAAATGCAATCATGGTATTCAGCATATACTATGTGGAAAATGAACTGTGCAACTTGGGAGCAGGGATGGCAGGGGGAAATTGGGAGAAAGCAAAGGATGGAGTAACATTGTCCAAAAAAGAGGTGTATATGTCAGATGTGGGGAGCCCATGCCTGTAATCTAGCTACTCGGAAGGCTGAGATTTGAGGATTGCAATTCAAAGGCAGCATGGGCAAGAAAGTCTTAAGACTTGTACCTCCAAAAAACTACCAGAAAAGCAGAAGTGGAGCTCAGGCACAAAGTGATAGATAACTAACTTTGAGCAAAAAAGGCTCAGAGACAGCGCCCAGGCCCTGAGTACAAGCCCTATGACTAACCCACCCCCCAAAATAATAAATGTATACATTGCCTGAATTTTGAAATGATAACCCTCTGTATAACACCATAATTATATCAATAAAACTATATTTTAAAAAAGTTTAAAGAGGGGCTGGGAAGGTGGCTCAGTGGTAGAGC
>NW_012267284.1:7045081-7050708 GCF_000151885.1 Dipodomys ordii
CAAAAACAAAAAATTTTAAAGAGCAAAATAAAGTTATAAAAGAGTTCTTAAAGAAGATTCAAACAGACAACTTAAGAAAGGAAATAAGTCCAAGAAAGTAATCAACACAGATAAGATATTCAGCAAAGGACAAGAAGATTCTGGAAACAAAAACAAAGACAAAACACTGAATGTAAATGTTGGAAATGAGAACCTCTGTAAATCACAAATAAAACACAGAGCAGAAGGCATCATTAGTAGACTAGAACAAGCACAAGATAAAACATTGAGGTAAGACTGCAGAAATTCTGTACTCAGGGAGAAAGAGAGGGGGGGGGAGAGGGAGAGGGAGAACAAGCATGACCACAGCCTTCAAAGATTCTGGAACACAAGCAAGAGGCCAAACTTTAGAATCTCTGGAGCAGAAAGAGTTGAGATACAAACTAAGAGTATAGAAAACCCATTTCATGATTGTATAATTCACCCAAACTTTGGGAAGAAATGGAAATCCACATACAAAATACTCAATAGACATGGCCAGCAAAGGACCTCCTGTATCACATTATATTAAAATGCCAAAGCCGGCCACCAGTGGCTCTAGCTGGGCACTAGTGGCTCACACCTGTAATCCTAGCTACTCAGGAGGCTGAGATCTGAGGATCACGGTTCAAAGCCAGCACGGACAGAAAAGTCCATGAGACTCTTACCTCCAATAAACCACTAGAAAAGCGGAAGTGGCGCTGTGGCTCAAGAGGTAGAGCACTCATTTTGAGCTGAAGAGCGCAGGGATGGTGCCCAAGCCCAGAGCTCAAACCCCAAGACCGAAAAATAAATAAATAAATAAAATGCCAATACTAAAGAGCAATAAAAAGATATTGAGAGTTACAAATGAACCCTTACTCCCAAACTTGCTTACAAGCCTTACAAGAGTTCAATCCATAGCACCACCCAAAAACAAAATTAATTTATAATTCCTTAGAGCACTATCCTTGAGCAAAAAGCTCCAAGACAGCACCTAGACCCTGAGTTCAAGTCCCAGAACCAACAAATAAAAATGAAAATAATAATTCTGGATGAAGAGCTGGCACTCTCTAGTAAGAGGTCCAAGAATGCTATGGGTAAGGCTACCTCCTCACCCTTTGACAGACGATTCAAGAGAGAGGAGTCACTATATGGTACAACTCTGAGTTTGTCCCAAGAGAGGTTTGCAAATTGTACCCATGTCATCCAGGCTGGTATTCTTCTAGCAAAATGGACTGCAACGCAGCCAGGGTTCTCTAGTTATGGCTGGCTGGGGGCCAGGGGTGGGGGGACAGTACCTCCAGTATGGGGTGAGCAAATCATACCCTCACAAAGTTTGCATTCTCCATCCCATTATACTGGGAAAAGGTTGGGGAAGGGGAGTGGGCAGCTCCAACCTGGTCCTTAGCAAAAGTTTCCCTTTGTGTCTAGTGTAGATATAAAATGATGTTCAGCTTCTCTGCGTGTCACCCCAGCTCTGTCTCACATTTATTGATGTCTTCCTAAGTCACTTGCCTTTCCATTGTAGCTACATCACTAGGTCCTATTATCAGACTCACAAAGACAGGACTATCAGGAGAGCTTTACATCTCTCAGCTCCGTTATTCCCAGAACCCATCATGAAGAAACACCCCTGTAATCTGAGCTGCCTGGAAGGGAGAAATAGGAGGATCATGCTATGAGGCCAACCAAAGGCAAAGCAGGAAACCCCAACTGAAAAACTAAAAACATAAACCAACTGGTATAATGATTCCAGCCACAAATGCTTGCCGAGCAAATGCACGCCACAGAGTTCAGTCCCTAGCCCCACCCAAAAACAAAATTAATGATTCCCTAGTACTCTACAAATAAACTGATATAAGTCTCCATCAGGTTCGAAGTCCAGCAATCACATTGGAATCATAGAACTGTCTGATGACCACGTCACTTATGTGCTGCTCAAAGAAATCTTCAAGATTTATCTAGTTTGCATGATAAGTTATACAGGACTCGAGGCACTAACACACACTGAAACCAAAGGAGGGTGTTCTTAGGGAGGAACACAATGGTGCAATCAATACCTGTGGGCATCCAATACAAAATAATATTTATGAAAATGAACTCCAAGAAATGGAAGCAAGAGGGGGTTTTTTCTTGTTGGTATTTTTTTGTTTTATTTTCTTTATGCCTTGTTTGTGCATCTGTCTTTGGAAGGATAAGGCGGAGGCACAGAAATGGAGGGGCAAAGGATGAATAAATGCAACCGTGGTACGTACTGGACACTATGTTGAAAATGAGCTATACAACTTGCAGGTTGGGATGGGAGGGAAAAACTGGGAGAGAGCTAGGGAAGGAGTGACATTGTCCAAAAAGAAATGTACTCTTTACCTGACTTATGTTGCCTTTATAATAACAACAAAAAAATTAATTTAAACTTTATTGTAAAGGTGATATACAGAAGAGTTACAATGACAGAAGTCAGGTAAGGAGTAGATTTCTTTTTGAACAGTGTTACCCTCTCCCTCATTTTCTCCCTCTTAAAAGATTTACCCAGATCAACTGAAGGAGCTTCGTCCTCTTCCACGCTTTATTCTGAGCAAGGACAGTCCTTGAGTCATAGAGTATCTCACCTCAACACTTTTCTCAGAGCCTTGGCGACATCCTTATTGCGGAGTGTGTAGATGAGGGGGTTGAGGGTGGGGGTGATTATACTGTAGAACACAGACCCGACTTTGTCCTGCAGTGGGGTGTGCTGAGACCGGGGCCTCATATAGGAGAAGATGGATGCCCCAAAGAAGAGCGCCACCACCGTGAGGTGAGAGCTGCATGTGGCAAAGGCATGCCTCTTCCTGCCAGCCGAGCGCATGTGGACCACGCTGTGCAGGATGAAGGCATAGGAGGTGGACACCAGGAGGATGGGGATGAGGAGAAGGATGAGGCTGCTGGTGTACACAGTGCTCTCGTAGGCAGTGATGTCGGCACACACCAGCTTCACCACTGCCGGGTACTCACAGTAGAAGTGCTGGATCTCCCGGGCTCCACAGAAAGGGAAATGCATCAGGACCACAGTGTGGATGAGGGAATTCATGGACCCTCCCAGCCACGACATAGCAGCCATCATCAGAACTACCCTTCTGCTCATGAGCACAGAATAACGCAGAGGGTGACAGATGGCCACATAGCGGTCGTAGGACATGAGAGTTAAGAGCAGGCACTCAGCACTACCCATCCACAGGTAGAGGAAGTGCTGGGTCCCACAGCCCACAAAGGAGATGGATTTCTTCCCAGAGAGATAGTTGGCTGCCATCTTGGGGATGGTGGTGGACACGTGCATCAGGTCCATGAGGGAGAGCTGGCTGAGCAGCAGGTACATGGGAGTGTGCAAGCGGCCATCTACACAGATGAGGAGGATGGTGAGGGAGTTGCCACCCACTGCGATGAGGAAGACAGCCAAGATCAGGGAGAAAAGAAAGAGGTGAGCAAGGGAGTCATCCAAGAGGCCCTCGAGGATGAAGTCTGCCAGGAAACTGTGGTTCCCCGCCCACATGTCCACGTTCTCATTCCCTGGGAAACAGAGTGGGGAGGAAGATGAGTGACACCAGAAATCCTGGGCTCCGGCAACCTGACAGTCACACAAGCATTGCCCCTCCCTTTTTTGTGTGTGCACGTACTGGGACTGGGACTTGAACTCAGGTCCTGGGAACCCTCCCAGAGCTTTGTTTTCTCAAACTTAGTGCTCTACTATTTGAGCCACAGCTCCCCTGGTGGCTTTTTGCTGGTTAATTGTAGATAAGAGTCTCAAGGAGCCGGGCGCTGGGGGCTCATGCCTGTAATCCTAGCTATTCCAGAGGCTGAGATCTGAGGATCACAGTTCAAAGCCATCCCAGCAGGAAAAGTCTGTGAGACTGTTATCTCCAATAAGCCACCAGAAAACTGGAAGTGGCGCTGTGGCTCAAGCAGTAGAGCGTTCACTTTGAGCTGAAGGGACAGTGCCCAGACGTAGAGTTCAAGCCCCATGACCACACACAAAAAAAAGTCTCAAGGACTTTTCTGCCAGACTGGCTTCAAACCACAATCCTCAGATCTCAGCCTCCTGCGTAGCTAGGATGACAGGCATGAGCCATTGGTGCCCAGTCACACATTCATGGCATGAAATGATGATGTTCCTTCTATCCAGCCATATTCCAAAACATTGTCTGTTGATGTTTTGAATTTTGATTGACATTTAATCTCATTTTAACACCACATTATTAACCACATAGTAAAAGAAGTATTTTAAAACATGGAATTAAAGCTGAGCACTGGTGGCTCACACCTGTCATGCTAGGTACTCAGGAGGCTGAGATCTGAGGATCATGGTCTGAATCCAGCCTGGGCAGGAAAGTCCTTGAAACTCTTATCTCCAATGAACCCCCAGGAAACAGGAAGTGGTGCTGTAGCTCAAAAAGGAAGAGCACTAGCCTTGAGCTAGTAAGTTCAGAGACAGCATCCAGGCCCTGAGTTTAAGGCCCACAACTGACAAGAAAAAAAAAAAGATACAAATCATCCCAAATTTAGGGGCTTGGGTTGCCCTACCAGACAAGGAAGCATGACCAACTGCAGACAAATGAAATGTGAAAGGGGAAAGGAAAATTGATGACTATAAGTAATATACCAACTAAAACCATGTGAGCAATTAATAAAATAAAAATATGAATAATATGTTCTGGGTGCTGGTGGCTCAGACCTGTCATCCTAGCTACTCAGAAGCCTGAAATCTGAGGATTGTGGTTCGAAGCCAGCTTGGGCAGCAAAGTCAGTGAGACTCGATTGCAATTAACTTCCAAAAAATCCAGACGTTGAAATGTGGCTCAAAAGGTAGAGCACTATTCTTGAGCAAAAAAGCTCAGGAACAGCACTCAGGTCCTGAGTTTAAACCCAGTATCAACACACACACACACACACACACACACACACACAAATTAATAATATGGACATTCCTTCCTTATTTAACATGAACATTACATATTAATATTATATAAACTGTGTTGGCTTCATATCTTGTAATTCTACATAAAAAAAGGAGTATTAGCCATATATGTGTGGCTCATGTCTGTAATTCCAGCTACTTAGGAGACTGAAGTCTAAGCATCACAGTTTGAAGCCAGCCAGGGCAGGAAAGTCTGTGAGACTCTTTTTATTTTCTTTTTTTTTTTTTGCAGGGGGGGGGGGGGGGTCCAGTCGTGGGCCTGAACTCTGGGCCTGGGCGCTGTCCCTCAGCTTCAGTTCAAGGCTAGTGCTCTACCACTTGAGCCACAGCGCCACTTCTGGCTTTTTTTTTCTGCTTATGTGGTGCTGTGGAATCGAACCCAGTGCCTCATGCATGCAAGGCAAGCGCTCTACCACTGAGCCACCTTCCCAGCCCATCTGTGAGACTCTTATCCCCAATTAATCACCAAAAAGCTGTACATGGAACTGTGGCTCCAGTGATAGAACACTAGCCTTGAGCACAAAAGCTCAGGAACAGCACCCAGGGCTTAGGTTCAAGCCCCAGAAGTGGCAAAAAAATTGTCTGCATTTAGACACAAAGGATGATATAAGAAATATGTATAAATGCCAGGTGGGCATGAAAGAAAGAATATTTTACATACCTAAAATAAACCAGATAT
>NW_012267284.1:7051938-7053671 GCF_000151885.1 Dipodomys ordii
AGGCTGGTACAGCACCAGCCATGAGCAAAAAAAAAAAAAAAAAATTAAAGCCTAACAAGAGTGCAAGGCCTTAAATTCAAGCCATGGTACACACACACACACACACACACACACACACACACGGAATAATCTAACAGTGTCTTCTATGCTAATAAATGTTCCCAGGACATCTTAAGCCCCAATCTTTTCTTACCTGGAAATTCCTCTTCATAGACTTGTGGCCTTCACAAGCTTAGACGTGAAACCGACCACGTAGCTGGTCTGACAAAATAACCATCTTTCTATTCTGGCATTGAAGTCAGAGCCTCTGGGTTTCTTAGGCCAGCGTGCTGTCCCTTAATTCATGCCTCCAATGCATATACTGCCCTTCCACCACCCAAACCATCTTTTGGTGACTTCCTTCTCTCACCCTGGAGGTCTCCATTCATGTCAGCATGGACACAGACCCTGCCCACACAGTCACCATGGTTTGCAGTAATAGCTCCCTTGTCAGAGCAACAAGACAGATGGCTTTCTCCTACTCCCACAATCAGTGCTCACATGTTGAGCCCATAGCTGGGCAAGATTATGTAACTGAACTGCTCTAGCCCCTACTAGTTGGCCCTTGGAAATAGGAAGATGTTTTCTCTGATTCTAAACATACATTTGTGCTGAGTATTAGTGGCCCACACCTGTAATACCACCTACTCAGGAGGCTGAGAGCTAAGGATCGTGGTTCAAAGACAACCCAGGCAGGAAAGTCTGTGAGACTCTATATTTTCAATTAACCACCAAAAAGCCAGAAGTGAAGCTGTAGCTCAAGGGGTAAGTGCACTAGCCTTTAGCAAAAAAAAAGAACTCAGGGACAGTGCCCCAGCCCTGAGTTCAAGCCTCAAGACTGTTACAGAAATAAAATAAATGTACATTTGAGCCACTTTTCCATTACCTGACCTGGACAATAGAATTGCCCATAGATGTTATCTGCTTGAGATACTAAACCCAATACTAGCTTAATCATCACAGTACTAGCTTAACACAGTACTAAACACAGTACTCACTTGATCATCAACATCTAGAGGAAAAAGAAAACCTGCTTTGGGTTTTCTGCAGTTAGTGATCATAAGGAACTCACTTCCTATCCTTTCCCTCTTCTGTATTTAATAAAATTGAAAGGTGGAATTTTTACAGTCAGAAAGCACCCAAGATTTTCTCCACAGTTGTCAAGGAATAAGAATGAGCACAGACTTGGCCTGGCACAAGCCAGCTGTGAGGAAGCTGAGAACCATCTTGGAGAAATGAAAGCTGCCCACTGCCCACAGAAACCTCTGATGCCAGCGGAAGCAAACGGGGGATCCTAAATAGATGGTCCCAGAAGACACATCCTGGGTCTCCCCTGGGAACCAGCACCCAAGATACCAATAAACTGTGCAGCCACTAAGATATGCATCCCCAAATGTCTTTATTGCCATGGGTTTTGAGGGAGTGAGGGTAGGAGATATTTCTGGGAGACTGGCTCTGGAGTTCACATGGGAATACTCACTCCAGGGCCCAATTAACCACGCCAGGCAGACAAACCGTCCTCAGGGTCTAAGTTTTGTTTTCATGTTGAAATCCAGGTCCTTGTTATTATTTCTCACTCAAGCTTTGCCAGAAGACAATTTGAGAATCTGATCTCACACCTACTGGGGCCTTTTGAGTTTTCCCAGAGGAAAGAACTCAAGAAATGGAAGCAGGTAATTGCCATCCTTGCACAC
>NW_012267284.1:7060026-7063014 GCF_000151885.1 Dipodomys ordii
TGCTTATGTGGTGCTGAGGAATTGAACCCAGGGCCTCAGGCATGCAAGGCAAGCGCTCTACCACTGAGCCACCTTCCCAGCCCTCCTTTTATAATTTTTATTTACATATATATTACAAAATAAATTGTAATGTCTCCACTGCCCGGTCTGATTTCAGTGCTTATTTTTCCTTCTCTGTTTAGTGACAGATTTCTGTTGATCTTAATGAAATAAATCATAAACCAACCCACAGAGTAATAAATGTCTCATGGGGGGAGGGGAGACTGCACTAACACAAATGTGTCAAAGGTCACATAAAGCTGATCACCAGATGCCTGGCTCCACAGAACAACTGATTCGTTCAAAGTACAAGATGCCAAAAATAGCCTCCTAAAAGACAGGCCCACATACTTCGTGTCACCAGTGACCCCAATTTATCTCAGGCTCCTGTCACTTGTGTAAGTAAGTACCTGGTGGCAAAAGAGGCCACTTCTCATGCTGAAAGTACATGCTCAGGACTTTTTAGAGATGGAGATTTCTTCCACTGTGCCTGAGGGGTGCCCCCTAGAGGAGAGACCAAGGATGCACTCTTTAATTTTGGCAGATACAACCATATAATAAAGAACCATCTCTAAATTGGGCTTTGAAAGAAGTTTTTGTTTTGTGTGTGTATGTGAGAGAGAGAGAGAGAGAAAGAGTCCTATGGCTGGAACTCAGGACCTGGGTGCTGTCCTTAAGCTTTATGCTCAAGGCTAATGCTCTACCACTAGAGCCACAGCTCACAGCTGGCTTTTTGAGGTTCATTGGAAATACAAGTCTCATGGACTTTCTTGCCGGGGCTGGCTTTGAACCACAATCCTCAGATCTTGGCCTCCTGAGTAGATAGAAATACAGGCATGAACCACTGGTACCCAGCTATTTAAGAAGTTTTTAATGAAAGTCTGGGCGCCAGTGGCTCACACCAGTAATCCTAGCTACTCAGGAGGCTGAGATCTGAGGATCACAGTTCACAGCCAGCCCAGGCAGGAAAGTCCATGAGACTCTTATCTCCAATTAACCACCAGAAAACCAGAAGTGGCGCTGTGGCTCAAGTGGTAGAGTGCTCGCCTTGAGCTGAAGAGCTGAGGGACAGCGCCCAGGCCCAGAGTTCAAGGCTCACAACAAACAACAAAAATAAAAAGATGACTTCATACCTGCGTCTTCTAAGGTTTCTCCCTTATATTTGCCAGGACTTGGTTTTCCATGCCAGGATCTTTTTTGTGGTCTTTGTTCAGTTTCAGCCTGGTGCTCACCATCTTGCTGGGGAAAATGCCCGTGGGCAGTGGTGCCACTATCCTTCCCCTGCTACACACATGCGGTGTGGATGACACACTGCTTCCTGCAAGCCTGGACTGCTCTGCCCATTCTATGACCCTCCCAGTATACAGTCTCCAGTGTCCTACACAGGCTGCGCCTTTCCAGCCCTTGGGAAGGGCATCGCTGCCACACTGTACTGCTGTGTCTTGGGAAAGAGAAGAAGATATCATCCTCCTATGGACATGGGAAGGTCAAGGAAATGCCTTCCATGACTTCTCTCCCTCCACTCTTCACACACCGCCCCTTCCATCAGAAGTGAAAACGGGATTGAACTTCATTCTGGCCCCTCCTGCTTCAGTAGTAGTTGAAAAGAGGAAGCACTGGGCTTAGATTCTTTTACTTTCGAATAACTTCACAACCTTCCTGACCCTCCCATAGTGGAGAGAGAGGAAGGGAGGGAGGGAAGGGAGGAAGGAAGGAAGGAAGGAGAAGGTGAGAGAAAAAGAGAGAAAGAAAAGGATAGCAGAAGAATTCCCACTCTCTACAATCTAGAGTGTTTGGCAATTGGTGCAAAAATCCTTGTACCTTCAAGAAAACCACCTAGACAACATAGGTTTTTGTGTTCTTCTTTCTTTCTTTCTTTCTTTCTTTCTTTCTTTCTTTCTTTCTTTCTTCCTTCCTTCCTTCCTTCCTTCCTTCCTTCTTTCCTTCCTTCCTGCCTGCCTTTCTTTCTTTCTTTCTCCTTTTTGGTCCAAGACCAGGACTTGAACTCACTACCTTCCCCTTTTGCTTTGCTCATTGGCTAGCACTCTGTCAACACCCCAGTTTTGCAGTATGTTATGGTCTCGTCTGTTCCCAGATCTCAAACACATTTAGGTCCAAATCTCTAAAGCCTTTTAAGGTTTGAAAATTTCCAGTGTAAAGAGCTACATCTGCTGTGACCAACCCATTTTGAGGTCCTCCAGCATTTATCACATTTAAATGAGATAATTGCTTTTTCAAGTGGAGTTTGTAACCTGCAGTAATTCTTAAAAATAACTGTGCAGGGGCTGGGAAGGTGGCTCAGTGGTAAAGTGCTTGCCTTGCATGCCAGAGGCCCTGGGTTCGATTCCTCAGCACCACATAAGCAAAAAGAAAAAGAAAGCAAAAAAAAAAAAAACCCAAAAAAAAAATAACTGTGCAGCCTTCTATTAGGAAAGATTGGCAAGTCTAGTTCTATATAGGGCAATCATATCAGATTGGGTGTGATATCTTGATATAATTAGGTTCAATATAAATTTGTGTGATGTAATTAGGTATGATATAGTTTTGTATTGTCTTCATTTGGAGATTAAATATAATTTAAAGAAATGTGTATGAGGCTAGGTGTTGGTGGCTCACACCTGTCATTTTAGCTACTCAGGAGGCTGAGATCTGAGGATTGCAGTTCAAAACCAGCCCCAACAGAAAAGTTCCCATGAAACTCCTATCTCCAATTAACCACTAAAAAACTGAAAGAGGAGCCATGGCTCAAAGTGGTAGAGCACTAGCCTTCAGCAAAAGAGCTCAGGGAGCCTGGCGCTGGTGGCTCACGCCTGTAATCCTAGCTACTCAGGAGGCTGAGATCTGAGGATCTCGGTTCAAAGCCAGCCCGGGCAGGAGAGATCGTGAGACACCTATCTCCAATAAACCACCAGAAAACTGTAGCTCAAGTGGTAGAGCGCTCACTTTGAG
>NW_012267284.1:7063064-7078054 GCF_000151885.1 Dipodomys ordii
ACCAGAAAACTGTAGCTCAAGTGGTAGAGCGCTCACTTTGAGCTGAAGAGCTGAGGGACAGCACCTAGGCCCAGAATTCAAGCCCCACGACCAACCGAAAAAAAAAAAAAAAAAAGAGCTCAGGGACAGTGCCCAGGCTTCAAGCCCCACAATTGACAAAGAAAAGAAAGGAAAGGAAAGGAAAAAAAAAAAAAAGAAATGTGGGTACTGGGAAGGTGGCTCAGTGGTAGAGTGCTTGCCTTGCATGCATAAGGCCCTGGGTTTGATTCCTCAGCACCACATAAGCAGAAAAAGCTGGAAGTGGCGCTGTGGCTCAAGTGGTAGAGCGCGCTAGCCTTGAGCTGAAGAGCTGAGGGACAGCGCCCAGGCCCAGAGTTCAGGCCCCATGACTGACAAAAAAAAAAGAAAGAAATGTGTTTGGGTGCCAAGTTGATACTGAACCAAGTAATTGTAATTGTGTACCTAATTTGTGGCTAATTTGTGGCTTTCAGATTACCTGGGGTCAAAACTAGGATTTTTCCATTTAATTGGCCAAACTTCCCAATCTTCTGATTAATGAATACTAATCAGAAGGTGATTTGAGTTTTATTGTGAAGCGTGACTCAAAGAAAACTCAATCATTTAAATTCATGCTCTAAATGCCCACCCTATCTTTCCTTGGGTTTTTCTTCCTAAACATTTCCCTTAGATCGCCACATATTCCAGATTATTTTATTGCATTTTAAATCAAAGAACACAGACCTGGGTGCATACTTCAAGGCATAATTTGATCAAAAAGAAATCACTTCTTGTTTTTGGTCATTGTGGGGCTTGAGCTCAGGGCTTGGGAGCTGTTCTGTTTTTTTTCTGCTCAAGGCTAGTGCTCTACCACTTTGACCCACAGCATCACTTCCAATTTCCTGATGATTAACTGGAGATACGAATCTCACGAATTTTTCTGCCCCTGTGGGCTTTGAATTGCAATCCTCAAATCTCAGCCTCCTGAGTAGCTAAGATTAGAAATCACATTTTTTATCTCTCTGAGTAGTAATGCAGTCTAGGATTTCATCTTTACATCTGCAATCTTACAATGACATTTTCATAGTCATTTTCTGTAAACTAAGAAAGTGACCTCCCCCCTCCTGATTATTCTAACTCTATTGAGGGACCTATACACGATGCATAATTACACATCACATACACTTAATTACACACACACACACACACACACACACACACACACCACTTCCATTGCTCTCCTTGTGAATATCCAACTTTCTCTGTAAATCTCCAAAGCAGAAGCTTTTATCATCTGACTCTTATCTCTCTCCCTCCCTTAGAAAACCATACAGGAAGCAAGGTATCAGTGGCTCGCACCTGTCATCCTAGCTACTCAGGAGACTGAGATCTGAGGATTGCAGTTCAAAGCCAGCCCAGGCAGAAAAGTCCATGAGACTGTTATGTCCAATACACTTCTCATAAAAGGCTGCAAGTAGTACTATGGCTCACGTGGTGGAGCACTAGTCTACGACACAAAGAAGCTCAGGGACAGTGCCCAGGCCCTGAATTCAAGCCCCAGGACCAGAAGAAGGAAAGAAGGAGAGAAAGGAAGAAAGAAGAAAGGAAGGAAGGAAGGAAGGAAGGGGAGGGAGGGAAGGAAGGGGAGGGAGGGAAGGAAGGGGAGGGAGGGAAGGAGGAAAGGAGGGAGAAAGGGAGAAAGGGAGAGGAAGAAAGGAAGGAAAGAAAGAAAGGAAGGAAGGAAGGGGAGGGAGGGAAGGAGGAAAGGAGGGAGGGAGAAAGGGAGAGGAAGAAAGGAAGGAAAGAAAGAAAGGAAGGAAGGAAGGAAGGAAGGAAGGAAGGAAGGAAGGAAGGAAGGAAGGAAGGAAAAGAAGCCAAGCCAGACCCAGTGGCTCATGCCACTCAGAGTCTAAGATCTGAGAATCACAGTTTGAAGTCAGTCTAGGCAGAAAAGTCTGTAAGACTCTTATCACCAACTAACCAGAAAAAAAAAAAGCTAGAAGTGGAGCTGTGGCTCAAGTGGTAGAGCCCAGCCTTGAGTGAAAAAGCCAAGCAAGAGGGCAAAGCTCTGAGTTCAAGCCTCAATATTGGGAAAATAAATAAATAATAAAATACATACAGCCGCCATCAATATTTATTGAGCCTGCCAAGAGAGAAGCAGGGTTTACAGAGACTTCTGATAGCTGCCTCCTAAATCAAGCCCAGGACAACCACGATATTGATGGGAGACAATTCTGGTGAGAAGAACCACTCAGGAATTCTTCAAGGAAATGCTTTCCCCAGCATGGATGTCAGCCTCCATTCCCTGGATGTTTTGAAGAAGATCCAATCATAGGCTTTCCTTCAGGCAAGCTGAGCATCTTTACAACAACCCTACAAAATAAGAGATCAAGCAGGAGCTGAGACTTTTATGTAGGAGGAAAGCCCCTAAGTGGAAAGGTAAGCGGTACTATAGACTGACATTGTCATTCTGGTTCACTACAAGGAATAATCCATTGACGAAGATGGATGGGTATTGACTGATTGATTGATTGATTGACTATTGATTGAGAGATGAATTGTGGGCAGGAATCAGAACACATCTGCCTGGAAATTTGTTATGGACTTCTTATTCCCAGAAGGCTGTGAGACCTGTCCTCGGTGGAGAAACACCATCAGTATGGATGATTCTGTCCCAAAAAACAGAGATTGTAGGGGCAGAGAGAGACAGAATCGGAAGTCCTTCCCACCTGCTTCTTGAAGCTACTCTTTCATTTCCACCACCTGGAGACGATCGGCCGGTTCCTTGGGTCTGGTGGTGTTCTCCGGAGAGGAAAAGCAGCTAGCGGAGGCCGATCTGTGCTTCCAGATCCTCCACCATTTCCCCAAACCCACAAGTACAAGCTCCAAAAGAGTGAACAAGAGACACAGCCCACTGACCCCGAACATGGTCTTGAGGAAGATGGACTTCTCTGAGGGGCGGGACAAATGACAGGTGATGATGCCCAGGCAAGGCTCTCGGCGACATGAAAAGGAGTTGGGCATCTTGAACCCATACAGATGGTACTGCCCACCCAGCGCTGCCCCCTCGAGGACCAAGCGAGCCCCCAGCTGGGCCACGTAGGCCCAGAGCAGCCTGCGTCTCCCAGCCTTGGAAACATCTACACTCCCTTCTCCTTCACAGCTTACTTCCTCCTTCTTCACCTTCCCTGATTCTTCCCAGTGCCCAAGCACATGATACAGGGTGAAGGCCACATAGAGGGCACTGGGGACAGCCACCAGGATGACCTGGAAGGCCCCAAAGCGCAGTGGAGAGAGGGGCTGGAAGGCATCGTAACAGGCCTCTGTGCAGCCTGGCTCCTGGGTGTGGCACACGAATTCACGCTGATCATCACCATAGACTCCAGGCCCATTGACTGCCAGCAGCACCAGGCGGAATCCCAGCAGTACTGGAAGCAGGAGGCGCCCCACTGGGGTAGCGTGCCTGCCATCCTCAGCCAACAGCTGCCATAGGAGCCTTCCACACATCCTGTTGTGGGGCAAGATGACCAGGGTCAGTACAGGTGTGTTGCTCACTGGCTTGAGAAGGAGCTCCAGGTTCCATTGTCTGAGTACCCACAGCATAACCCAAGCTCTGTGCAGGTCAGTCACTGAAATTCATCACTTCACCCAAGGATGCTGGGATGACCAGGATCCCACAATCCCTTTCAAGAGCCTGCTTACAATGACTTAAAATCCTCTCATGAGGCCCCACCTTTTAAAGGTCTCCAGGACCCTGCTATACTGCCACCTTGTGGCCCAAACCTTTACATATGGACTTTGATAAATACCCAAAATGATTATTAAGTGTGAGCCACCAGTGCTCAACTCCTTCCTTTATTCTGTCTCACACTTCAGTGCAGATGGAATGGAGAATTCTTCCGGTAGGAACCCTTTGTCTTTCTTTCCCTCCCTTCCTCTCTCCCTTTCCCTGGCTCACAAGCGTGAGAGCCAGGTCACAGTGGCTTATGCCTATAGTCCTCGCTATCCAGGAGGCTGAGATTGGAGGATCATGATTTGAAGCCAGACCAGGTAGGAAAGTCCATGAGACTCTTATCTCCAAGTAACCACCAAAAACTAGAAGTAGAGTTGTGGCTCAAAATGGTAGAGTGCTAACCTTGAGTGGCAAAGCTCAGGGACAGAGCGAAAGCCCTGAGTTCAAGCCCTACAACTGACAGAAAGAAAAAAAAACAAAAAACAGGTAAACGGGCACCAGTGGCTCACACTTGTACCTATAGCTACTCAGGCAGCTAAGATCTGAGGATTACAGTTTAAAGCCAGCCCAAGCAGAAAAGTCCATGAGATTCTTATCTCCAATTAATCACCAAAAAGCGAGAAGAGGAGTTGTAGGCTCAAGTGGTAGACCTCCAGCCTTGGGCAAAAAAGCCTAGTAAGAGGAGGAGGCCCTGAGTTCCTGAGTTCAAGCCCAGAGAAAAGCATCAAAAAGAAGGAAGGAAGGAAGGAAGGAAGGAAGGGAGGGAGGGAGGGAGGGAGGGAGGGAAACTCTTGCCAGAGCTTCTGGCTTCTAATTGCTGACACTAACTAATGAAACATTAACAACATAACATAACAACATAAGTTGGCTTCTGACTTAGCATCTGAGCTCTTAGTGAAGCAACACCAAGAAACTTGAAGAGTTGGGAGAGGAAGGAAATCCTAGAGGTTGAACAGTTTTCAAATATCTAATCTGATTTTTTTTAATTCCATTATGAATTTGGTAAGAAATTTTCAAAGAATTTCATATTCTTTTGAAGGAGAAAACAACAACAACAAGATTTTACTAGTGACAGAATCCATTCTAGAAAATTAAGGGCTTCCTTCCAGGTGCTGGTGGCTCACTCCTTGTGTCTGATTAAGCAGCAAAAAAAAAAACAGAAATGGATTTGTGGCTCAAGTGGTAGAGCGCCAGCCTTGAACAACAACAACAAAAAAAAAACAAATGAAAGTGCAACACCCAGAGTTCAAGCCCTCGTACCAGCACAAAAGGAAGGAGAGGAGGAGGAGGAGGAGGAGAAGGAGGGGGAGAGGGAGAGGGAGAGGGAGGAAAAAGAACTAAATGGTGAAAAAGAAAAGAAGTTCCAAGAAATGCGGACCCAATCCCATCTCAGCCCACCTGGCCTAGAAAACATTCTGGATGCTTCAATCCCCAGGGGAACCATGAAGCAGCAACACAACACTAACCTCAGCAGGAAGGTAGAATGGCAGGCCACAAGTTCCTAGATCCTATCTGGTATTTAATAACATCCCCAGATGATTCTCATCCTTCCTTGGAGAAGCTGACTTTCCCCAAGAGCACAGGGCCACCCACCTGGGCCAGCAGCGGCGGCCCAAAGCCAGCGGCAGCCCCAGCCCCACCTGCAGCCCCAGCCCTGCACCTCACCTCCAGCTCTGCACAGAAGCACCCACCATGGGGAAAGAAGCATAGGGGAGTCCAGGGGCAGGAGTCAGGCAGGGTCGCAGCAATGGCCCTGGCCCTGCCTCCTGCTGCCACCCACTCCACCCCCAGCCCTGTTCATTCCTGACAGCCTCAAGGCTGCAGGGGGGGGCTGTGGAGAGGGGGGCCGGAGGAGCTCTAGAGAACAGCTAGCTTCTCTTTAGAGACTAAACTTCAGTTCCTCCATCAACAGCTTTTGTCAGTTACATTATTTCTACAGCAGTTGGGGGTGGGCTGTATTTTTTTTTTTACACAAAGCTGGTAGCTCACATCTGTAATCCTAGCTACTCAGGAAGTTGAGATCTGGAAATCAAGGTTCAAAGCTAACCCAGGCAGAAAAGATGGTGAGATTCTTACCTTCAATTAACTAGCAAAAAAAAAAAAAAATAGCCAAACTAGAGCTGTGGCTCCAGTGGTAGAGCACCAGCCTTCAGTGAAAAGAGAGCCAGGCACTGGCAATGCATACCTGTAATCCTAGCTACTCAGGAGACTGAGATCTGAGAATTGCGGTTCAAAGTCAGCCTAGGCAGAAAAATCCGTGAGACTCTTATCTTCACTGAAGTACTCAGAAAAAAAGCTGGAAGTGGTGTTGTGGCTCAAGTGGTAAAGCGTTTGTCTTAAGAAAAAGAACCTCAGGCTGAGCGCTGGTGGCTCACGCCTGTAATCCTAGCTACTTAGGAGACTGAGATCTGAGGATCTCGGTTCAAAGCCAGCCCGGGCAGGAGAGACCGTGAGACTCCTATCTCCAGAAAACCGGAAGTGGCGCTGTAGCTCAAGTGGTAGAGCGCTCGCCTTGAGCTGAAGAGCTGAGGGACAGCGCCCAGGCCCAGAGTTCAAGCCCCACGACCAACAAAAAAAAAAAAAAAAAAGAACCTCAGGGGCAGCACCCAGGCCAAGTTCAGGCCCCAAGACTGGCACCAAAAAAAAAAAAAAAAACAAGGGGCAAGCCCCAGGGCCCGGGTTTAAACCCCAGTACTGGCTTTGGGTTGGGGGGGGGGGGGGGGGGGGGGGGGGGGGGGGGGGGGGGGGAGTAAGAGGGAATGAAAGAGAAAAATAAAACCCAGAGGAGTAGTGACTCCTTCCCAGAGTTGCACAGCAACTCCTACCTTACCTCTGGGGTGTTTTCTCCTCTCCTAAGATAACTCAGGATTGGACATGCTACCATCTTCTAGGCAGCTGGAGTGAGCATGGCATAGCCAGAATGCCTGTCATTACCTTAGACAGTGGAGAGGGGGTCCAGGCATGGGCAAGGGCAGAGCATCTAAATCTTCCTCTCTGATCCAAAGCAAGCCTGGCGCACTGCGAGAGTCACTCATGGTGCAAACCCTGCAGCCGAAAACCCTGCAATTCCCCGCCCAACATCCCTCCCCCTGGGCTGCCAGAGGCCTAAATCCAAGCACAGGCCCCTTGATCCCAGGGTGGTCTCCTGTCTTCCAGAACAAACCCCTTCCTCCAGGAAAGAGTACTAAAAGACAGTGAAGCTATCCCAGGTGCCTTGCTAACCACCATGTCAAACACTAATTTGTTTGACCATCATTACAGCTGTAGGAAGTAGATATTGATGGCATCTTCCTGTTACACAACAGTAAGGACACTGCACGTGGTAGCACACACCTGTAATGCCAGCCGCTCAGGAGGTGGAGGTAAGAGGATCTTCATCTAAATCCAACTCAGCCAAAAAGCATGAGTCAGAAAGAAAGAAGGAAAGAAAGAAAGAAAGAAAGAAAGAAAGAAAGAAAGAAAGAAAGAAAGAAAGGAAGGAAGGAAGGAAGGAAGGAAGGAAGGAAGAAAGAAAGGAAGGAAGGAAGGAAGAGAAAGAGAGAGGAAGGAAAGAGAGGAAGGAAGGAAGGAAGGAAGGAAGGAAGGAAGGAAGGAAGGAAGGAAGGAAAGTAAAAGACAAAGAGGAAAAAATTCCCCTACAAAGTGAGGCAGTGAGTGAAAGAGGCTGGTGGGAGCCAAGCATAGTCCCAGAGTCACATTTTCCTCCTCTCCTGCTCACAGAGGAGAAACTGAGTCAGGCCTGCTCCATACATTTTTACTCACGGCATGCGACTCTGTTCTTGGAAACCAAGACCTTTGCCCTCACCATTCAGAGCTGTACCAAGCCACCAGAGGCCCTGTCTAAGGATCTGCTGTGGGGGTGGAAAGTGGGGAGACACACAAGGCTTAGGCAATTGGGACATTCTTTTTTCTCTTGATTCGTCAATGGTTCTATTTATAACCATCCAGGGCCAGGGGCAGGGTGGGTGTCAGAGTGGGCGGCTCGAGACGGTGCCAGGGGGCTGGAAGGAGGGGAGTTCTGCCTGATTATTGCCAAGCTGTTGTCAGGAGTGTAAAACACTAAGACAAAACTTCTCTTTCACAATCTCTTCGTGAAGGATTGGTGCCAGGAAAAAAGCCCCTGGTGGGGGGGTAAAGGGAGCCTCATTCCATTCCTTCATTCCACCCACAATGCTCTCCTTGTCTCTCCTCTTGAGGGAGGGGGGGCAACCTCCTCCCGCTGCCACAGGTTGATGTGGCAAAACCAGCCCACTCAGGAATGGAAGGAAAGATGGTGGTCTAGCACCTCTGTACCCAAGAACAATGGAAGCAATGATCTTTCTTTTCTTTTCTTTTTCTTTTTTTCTTTTCTGTCGGTCACGGGGTTTGAACTCAGAGCCCGGGCACTGTCCCTGAGCATTTTTTGGGGGGGGTCCAGTCGTGGGGCCTGAACTCTGGGCCTGGGCGCTGTCCCTCAGCTCTTCAGCTCCAGGCTAGCGCTCTACCACTTGAGCCACAGGGCCACTTCCGGCTTTTTTCTTTTTTGCTTATGTGGGGCTGAGGAATCAAACCCAGGGCCTCAAGCATGCAAGGCAAGCGCTCTACCACTGAGCCACCTTCCCAGCCCTCCCTGAGCATTTTTGCTCAAGGCTAACATTCTACCACTTTGACCCACAGTTCAACTTCTAGCTTTTTAGTGGTTCATTGAAGAGAAGAGTCTCATGGACTCTCCTGCCTGGGCTGGCTTTGAACCATGACCCTCAGAACTCAACCCTTTGAGTAGCTGGATTATAGGCGTGAGCCACCAGCGCCCAGCCATACACAAATGATTTTAGTGAGCACAAAGCTTTCTTTGCTCTGGATTGCAAATTACACTGCCATAAGAAGAACTGGCAATGGAAACTGGTGCTGGTGGCTCACACCTGTAACCCCAGCTACTCAGAACGCTGAGATCCAGTGAGGACCATGGTTCAAAGACAACTTGGGCAGAAAACTCTTAGACTCCATCTCTAAAATATAAGCAACAAAAGAGCTCCTGGAGACGTGTCCAGGTGATTTGGAGCCAGCTAAGCAAACAGAAAAAGCCCCAGGTGCTGAGTTCAAACCCATACGCATATGTACATAAATATATACCCACACACAAACACATGCACACTCACAAATACATACATACACAAATATACACAGTTAGGAAAATGGAGGGGAACAGAAAAGGAATAGGCCAGAGTCGATCATCAACAGGCCAGGACTGTTTATTGAGGAGAAGGGAGGGGCACAGAACTTCCCTTGGGTTTGGAGGTTGTGCCCGCGAGCTGGGACAGGAGCTGGGTTTTTATAGGAGGTCCAAGCGAGGAGGCAGAGGTTAATGAAAAATCCACTGGGTCAAGGAAGGTGGGGGCCTTTCAGTTGGGCCCACAATGGGATGTTTACAGCTGGGCTTAGGTGGATGGCCCTGCTTGTACTTCAAACGAGTTCACACAGACCTGGGATTTTGCCTGGCGTCTGTATGGGCCTGGGACAATAGGGTGGGGGTCAGTCCTTCACACACAAACACACATACATGCATAAGCATGCACCTTTGTGGACGTGCATGTACACCAATATGCATACCTATACACAAATGCACATGCATACAAACATGCACACACGCATATGCACACACAAACGTGCACACACAGAAGCATACACACAAATGTCACAACCCTCAGCCACCAGGGACAAGACAAAAATGGACACCAGACCATGGCATTGAGGTTTAGGGCATCAGGAGCCTGAAGTCTTCCACCAGCTGCAAATGTCTGTGACCATTTCACAAGGTATTTGAGTAGGGTACATGCATGCAGAGAATGAGGTCGCAATTTCCTTGAAGTCACCAGCACCAACCATTTGGTATCATTTTACTCAAGTGATAAGTAACTTTTTTATATTAAGAAGCAGGTGGAGGGGCTGGGAAGGTGGCTCAGTGGTAGAGTGCTTGCCTTGCATGCATGAGGCCCTGGGTTCAATTTCTCAGCACCACATAAGCAGTAAAAGTCAGAAGTGGTGCTGTGGCTCAAGGGGTAGAGCGCTAGCCTTGAACTGAAGAGCTGAGGGACAGCGCCCAGGCCCAGAGTTCAGGCCCCAGGACCAACCAACGAAAAAAAAGAAGAAGAAGAAGAAGAAGCAGTAAATCGTAGCTAGCACAGATTTTTGACCATCCCCAAGTTCCCAGAAAGCTTGGTGTGGAATTAGCACACACCAGGACAGGAATGTGAATTCCCTTCAAGCCAGCACTGATTGACCTTTCCAAGGAAACTCAGCGAGTCCTGGCAGGAGCCATTCCGTCTCCCAGTCCTTTCGGTCCTTTTGGGGGTCTTCCCACAAATACCTACATGCACACCCATACACACACCAACATGCACACCCTCACACACCCCTGACTCCCCCACTGAAACGCAATTCCGGATAGGCTGAAGGTTTAAGACCCTTGGGGAGACTTCATCTGTCAGAGCCCCTTCAGGAATCCGCAAACGGGGAGAGGGGCACCCCCTTAACTGAAATGCCGGGGGGTGGGGGGTCAGCACCCATCTCAGATCGAACACTGAGGGCCTGGGGCTTTCAAAATCCTCCCTCCCCCACCCCACCTGCTGGATGATGGGCTGTCACCCGCGGGGGGGGGGGGGACGGAGCTGGAGAGGCGGAGGCGCGCATGCGCGGCGGCCCGCCACCCCGACGCTCTGCAGTCGGCCTCCGCTGGCTCCTCTTCTTGCAAGGCATGAAACCGGGACATCAGTTCAAGGCTCCCTGCGTCACCTCTGCTCGGGAGAAGCCTCTGGGGTCGCCCAGTGCGTTGCGATCAGCGGCGGAGCCTCCGGACCTCGGGGCTGTGCACCATCGCCCCGTCCCTTCCTCCTTCCCCCGGGCCTGGGGTGCAGAGCAAGGCGCGTCCCGCTGGCGTTCGCGCGCCGCCTAGCGACCACTTTTATATCGCTCTGGTTCCAGTGGCCCTGGAACTGGGCCTTGGTGCCTTGTGTCCCCCCCCAACAGAGACAAGAGCCTAAGGGTGTGGGGTGTGGGGCAGGCCCCCGGGGACAGGCACTGATTCCAGAGTCCGTAGAATGCCCTGACACGGGCAGAAAGCAGGAGAGCTCTGGGTCAGGCAGGAGATCCACTGATGACCCCCACAGCCAGCAGCATGCTTGTCCCTGGGTGGAAAGTTCCCCAGGTCCCTAAATCTCCAGTGAGGATTGTGGGCATCCCGGATAAGTGCTCATATACACAGTAAGGTTGTCATTACAATCAAGAAGGGCTGAGCTTAGGGCCAGGCCCTGGGGGACCTGTCATCCTAGCTACCCAGGAGGCTGGGATCTGAGGATCATCGTTGGAGGCCAGTCCAGGGAAGGAAAAGTCCATGAGACTCTATAATCTCCGATTAGCCAGGAAAAAAAAAAACAGAAGTAGAGCTGTGGCTCAAGTGGTAGAGTGCTAGCCTTGAGGAAGGAAAAAAAAAAAAGCTCAGTGACAATGCTCAGGCCTTTAATTCAAGTCCCAGGACTGGCACATAATAAAATTAAATTAAATTGGGATTGGAAGCATAGTTCAGTTGGTAGAGTGCTAGTCAATGAGCAAAAACACCAAATCCAGGTACCAAATTCAAGTCCCAGTCTCAGACCTAAAATAAATAAATGAAATAAAATACTTAGCTTGCCAGGCACCAGTGGCTCACACCTGTAATCCTAACCACTAGGGAGGCTGAGATTTGAGGATCCCACTTCGAAGCCAGCCCAGGCAAGAAAGTCCATGAGACTCATCTTCACCAGAAAACCAGAAGTGGAGCTATAGCACAAAGTGGTAGAGCTCAGAGACAGCACTCAGACCCCCACCACGGACAAAAAACAAAAAAAAAACTTAGCTTGGGCAATTCAGGTATTTATAGTGTGAACTGTAAGCAGGCCTTCTTTTTTTCCAAAGAGGGTCAGTACCTCACCCCCTAATAATGCTCACAGCAAACACTACCTGGAGAAATGGCCTGGGTAGAGTTCAGACAGCATTCTGCATTCTTGACATGCCCCAGGAAGGATGTACAGGAAAGATTAAAGAGACCCACTGGCCTTTGCCTCTGTGTATCAAAAGCATCCTCCCCAGCTGACTCACCTCCATGTCTTCACTGGGTCAACCAGTTGTCTAAAGGGTTGGGGAAAGGTCAGGAAACTGATGGTTTCTATTGATTGGAGCAGGATTGCATTAGATCTTTAATGATCTTCATGGACTTAGAACACTGAATCAGAGGCAATCAGACTGCCAGTACCCCTCAGGGTGTGTTTAGGGGAAGGGGAGCCTGTAAGCCTGTGAATGCTGCTTCTCACCTACAATAAGGAAAAGGTAGGGTCCCAACCCCCAGCTCTATACCACCTGTCACACACAGAGGCCTGCCTCTAACAAGAACACAGAGAACTAAGGAAACAGCTCAGTCAAGGAGAAGACAATTTAAAACAAAACCCAAAAAACTAGCTGGACACTACTGGGTTATACCTGTAATCCTAGCCAGTTAGGAGGCTGAGATCTGAGAATCAGGGTTCAAAAATCATCCAGAAAGGAAAACTCATGAAACTCTTATCTCCAACTAGCCACCAAAAAGCCACAAGTAAAGCTGTGGCTCAAATGGTAGCCTTGAGCTAAAGAAGCTAAAAGACAGCACCCAAGCCCTGAGTTCAAGCTCCAACAATGCCTAGTAATTTTTAAAAATAAAATTCTGGCCAGGCATTGGTGGCTTATACCTTTCATCCTAGCTACTCAAGAAGCTGCAATCTAAAGATCACTGTTCAAAGGCAGCTTGAATAAGAAAGCCCATGAGATGCTTATCGCCAATTAACTAGCAAGAAGCCAGTGGTGGAGCTGTGGTAGAAAGTTGGCCTTGAGCAAAAAAAAGCTTAGGGACAATGCCCAGGTCCTGAATTCAAGTCCCAGTACCAGTACAAACAAAAACAAAATTCAAATTTGTTCATTTACTTTTTAATGTACAGGCATTCATTTATATTCCTCAGAACTAAAATCTAATAATCTCTTTTTTTAAGAGAGAGAGAAAGCAGGCTAACTGGCTTGAGCTTGTAAACCTAATTACTTAGGAGGCAGAGATTGAAGGAATCACAGTTTGAGGCCAGAAATTCACAAGACTGCATCTCAACCAAGGGCTGGACCTAGTGCTACACACCTGCTAACGCAGCTACAGTGCATGTACCCGTCATCCCCAGAGACACCAGAAAGCAAAAGTAAGAGAATGGCAGCCCAGGCCAGCCTGCGCATAAAATAAATCCTTTTTCTCAAAAATAACCAGTAGGGAGAGAAGAGGTCATGGTTCAAATGGCAGAGGGCGTGAAAACAAACATGAAGCCCTGAGTTCCACACCCCAATATCACCAAGAACTAAAAAGGGAATTTTCCTAGAGGGGAAGGGGAGAGGGGGAGTATGGTTTGACAATGCTCAGTCTTTCTACCAATCTCTTGGGTGACAAAGGACCGGAAGGACCACACATGGCAGCTGTCTGCTGCTCAACACGAACCCCTCCAGCCCACCGTCCTTCTGGCATCTGAGGGACGCAGAGATGGCAGATATCCCAGCTCTCAGCTAGAAACCCTGTGGCCAACATCCACCCAGCTATGGCAGTGGGTATTTTTTTTTTCCTGTCTGAAGAGGAGGATTCCATCCTAGCACTCTCATTGGCTGCATATGCACCTCCCCCGGGCAGACAGCCAGGTCCCAGGAGGAAATACTTAGTTCCTGCCCAGCCCTTCCGAACAGGGACAATGATAACCATGGTCCCTGTGCTGCTGTCCCTGCCTCTTCTTTTGGGTACTGCAGTCCCCCCGGAAACCCCAGCCGGTAAGTGGGTTGAAGCCAGGGTAGGTCCTGGAAAAATCCAGAAGGAAGACTGAGGACCCATGAAGTGAAGTGGCTGGGAAGGATGCGTAGCCTGCAGTAATGGGAGTGCATTGTTGCCAGCTTCACACTTGTAAGAAACATTCAGGGAGCCATGGAGGGACTCGCGCTAAAGAAGATCTTAAGGAGTCAAGCTCTGGAGGCTCATGCCTGTAACCCCAGCTACTCAGGAGGCTGAGATCTGAGGAGCATGGTTCAAAGCCAGCCCAGGCAAGAAGGTCTATGAGATTGTTATCTCTAAGTAACCACCAGAAAGTGGGAAGTGGATCTGTAGCTCAAGTAGTAGAGTGCTTGCCTTGAGCAAAAAAAGATAAGGGACAGTGCCCAGATTCTGAGTTCAAGCCCCTTGACGGAAGGGGTGGGGGGAAGCAAAGTAAAACCTCTTGGAATTCTGAGCTCCAACCTAGTGTTACCTTGTTTTGATCGATTCTGGGTCATTTCTTAAATTTTCCAGGAAAATCTTTCCTCCATACTTTCTACCTATATGTATTTTTCAGGGGAGTTTAGACAATGCTGCCATAATCCAGAAAGCTTTCAGTGACTTAACCTGATAAAAATGTGGATTTCACACTCACGTCAAGTTCAGTGTAGATGGAGCTCAGTTTTCTAGCACTATGCCAAAATCCCTGAGGTCATCAACTTATAAGGAAAGGTCGGTTTGGGGGGCTCATGGTTTTAGTCCATGGCCGTTAACTGTTGTTTGCTCTGCGATCAGACAGTGCACCACAGTGAGGAACTCAAGGTAGAGGGATTGCTCACCTCATGACATCCAGGGAATAGAGACAGAGCCAGAGAGAGGTTAGCTTTGTTGCTCTCACCTGTAATCACTACTCTGAAGGCTGAGGTCTGAGGATCTTGGTGGAAGTCCAGCTCAGGTGGACAAATCCAAGAGATTCTTATCTCCTTGTAACCAGCAAAAAGAAAGCCAGAATTGGGGTCATGGGCAAATGGTAGAGCTCCAGCCATGAGTGAGAGAGTGAAGCCCTGAGTTCAAGCTCCAATGTTAGCACACATATATGCACATGAACGTATACACGTACACACACATCCAGAGAGGCCAAGGTCCCAGCACAGACTGGAGACCAAGGCTTTGGGACAATACATAACCTAAAAGGAAGACAGACAGACAGAAGGAGCAGGTCAGCTCATAGAGCCTTGACTTAAAGGAAGACATAGGCTGGGAAGGTGGCTCAGTGGTAGAGCGCTTGCCTTGCATGCATGAGGCCCTGGGTTCAATTCCTCAGCACCACATAAGCAGAAAAAGCCGGAAATGGTGCTGTGGCTCAAGTGGTAGAGCGCTAGCCTTGAGCTGAAGAGCTGAGGGACAGCGCCCAGGCCCAAAGTTCAGGCCCCATGACCGGACCAA
>NW_012267284.1:7080054-7091488 GCF_000151885.1 Dipodomys ordii
ACTGAGATCTGAGGATTGAGGTTCAAAGCCAGCCCTGGCAGGAAAGTTCGTGAGACTCTTATCTCCAATAAACCAGACGTGGTGCTGTGGCTCAAATGGTAGAGCACCAACCTTGAGAGAAATAAAAGCCAAAGCAAGAGCAAGAGGCCCTGAGTTCAAGTCTCAGTACCAGCACCAAATAATAACAACAACAACAATAATAATAATAATAAAGTCAGGCATTTCATGATCAAATAAGGAGGGCCCAAGCCAGGCTTCCACCTTCCCTGACCTGTGTCAGGGTTTCTGGGAAGAGAGGGGCAGAAGGAGGCACAGAGAAGGAGATTACTTCGAGTCCTCAGTTTCCCCCATTTTATCCCTCTACAGACCCTCCTTCTGTACGGATCACAAGCCGTGTGGTCCCTGGAAGACACAGGATCCTCAAATGTCTAGCGTATGATTTCTATCCACAAGGAATCAGCCTGCACTGGAACCAGGCCCGCGTAGCCCAGGAGTCTGAATCAGAGAGCGTCATTCTGCCCAGCGGGAATGGCACGTACCAGGCCTGGGTGCTGATGAGGATTGACCCTCAGGACAGAGGCCACCACAAGTGCAGCGTACAGCACCCGGCCCTGCCCCAGCCCCTCACAGTGCAATGGCATGAGAGGTAGAGAGCCAGGGCCAAGGTGGAGGACTTGGTTGGCTCCATGAGAGAGAGGTGTCACCAAGGTCCCTGGGGAAGCAGCACAAAGGATGGCGCAAATCCAGGTGATAGATTTCAAGGCAGAAGGCTTGGAGATCACGCCCTCTGCCAAATATCACTCCCTTGTTTAACAAAATAATACTAATTGTCCCATCTGTAACCCCCCCTCTCAAAATCATCCCTTTGACGGAGCACTGAGGACTCAACGCCTGTCATCCTAACTCCTCAGGACGCTGAGATCTGAGAATTGCAGTTCAAAGCCAACCCCAGCAGGAAAATCTGTGAGACTTTTATCTCCAATGAACCACCAAAAAAACCGGAAGTGGTGCTGTGGCTCAAGTGGTAGAGTGCTCGCCTTGAGCACAAAAGCTTGGGGATAGTGCTCAGGCCCTGAATTCGAGTTCCAGGACTAACACACACACACACACAAATAGAATAAAATAATCATACCTTTGCCCAGCTTAGCAAAGAAAGCCATCTTTAAACTGAAACACTGCCCAAGTACGTGTCCATTTTTGTCTCGCATCCCCTTGGAGTCATCTGAAATTCTATCTACTTAAAGCAATGTATTCACCTTGGTTAACTTGACCTTGAATGGGTCTTGACCTTGAACGTGGCTCACACCTCCCTTCATCACGGCTTGGTAGTCTACTATTGAAGTGTATAGATGTGGCCATCACCCTAAATATATTCTGTGCCTCAGTTTCCCTAGCATTCCCTCTCTCTCTCCCTGTAGACACCACCCTCCACCAGGTTATCAGAAGCTACATGGGTCTGAGACCACAAAGAGCCCACCACCAAGAAATCAAGAACCAGCCCTGGCATTCTGGGACACCCACCCCCACCCCCAGATCCATCTGAATGAGTTATTCTTCCTCACGGACTCACTGCTATCCGCAGTATTAAATGCCCCAGGTCAGGGCAGAATCTTCACACCTGGTTTTTCTAGTAAGCCTCAACTGCCTATGCCTGGGCTGTTCCTTCCTACACAACGTCTTCCTTTATATCCTGTCAAGAAATAAGAGTAGTAAGAGTCCATGCTCGCACCCTGGGTTTACCCCCAAAATCAATCCCTCTGCCTGAGATGCATAAGAAATCCTTTCTAACTTTCAGAATTGTGAGTCAACAGCATCTGTCTTAATGACCAGGCAGGGAGGTCATGCCTGTAATCCCAGATCCTCAGAAGGCAGAAATGAGGAGGATTACATTGGGAGGCCAATCCTGAAAGGGGAGGAGAGGCCCTATCTGAAAAATAACTAAGGCAAAAAGGGGACAGAGGAGTGCCTTAAATGGAAGAGTGCCAGCCTGCCAAGCCCTGAGTTCAAACCCTAGTACAAAAAAAAGTCTTTCTTTAAAGCCTAAATTTAAAGGCTATACCATGTGTGTGTGCACACTGTTACTAGGGCTTGAACTCAGGACCTGGGTTCTGTCCCTGAGCTTTTTTTGATCAAGGTTAGCACTCTTCCACTTGAGTTACAGCTCCATTTTGGTTTTCTGGTGGTTATTTGAAGATAAGTGTCTCACAGAATTTCCTGAACAGGCTGGCTTTGAACTGCCATCCCCAGAGCTCAGCCTCCTGAGTAGCTAGGATGACAGGCATCAGAAATGACTTCCTTGGTGCATATGAAAACCACAATCTGGGAAGGTGGCTCAGTGGTAGAGTGCTTGCCTCTCATGCATGAGGCCCTGGGTTCAATTCCTCAGCACCACATAAGCAGAAAAAAAAAGCCGGAAGTGGCTTGGCTCAAATGGTAGAGCGCTAGCCTTGAGCTGAAGAGCTGAGGGACAGTGCCCAGGCCCAGAGTTCAGACCCCACGACCGGACCCAAAAAAGAAAAAGAAAACCACAATCCCCTCACCCAAACCTGTGTAAACAGTAGAGAGGTTCCAGGGAAAGTAGATTCCAGGAAGTAGAGGGTAAAATACAGCAACTGAGATTACAAAAGATGGTAATGCCTTGAACAAATAAAACAGAACAGAACAAACACTTTGGATAAAAGAGGAAAAGAAAGCAAAGTCAACATTAGCAGCCAGGGCCAGGGCATATTGGAATGTAAGGTCCAGCTCAAGGAAAGAGGGTTAGCAAAGGGGAGAGGAAATCTCAAATTCTACACAGATGTGGGAGAAGATGAGGACGCCAAGCCACTCAGAAACCTAGGGCGAACTTCCCAGACAGAGTCAGAATTCTAGGAGGGCAGAAAGCTTAAGACAGCTTGCCAAAAAAAGTTCAAAGATTGCTTCTAACCTCTGTGAGAAGTGTGAGGGGGAGTTGGGTGAGACCATTGAAAGGGGCACATAAGGACATTTAGAGACCCAGGAAACCAAATATGGACATTTCCTGCCCACCCAACAAAATATCACTGACAGATTTTCAATGACCATTAAAGAATTCTCCAAACTGGGCATCAGTGGCTCACACCTGTAATCCCAGCTACTCAGGAGGCTGAAACCTGAGGATCATGGTTCATAGCCAGTCCATGCAGAAAAGTCTGAGACTCTTTATTGTTAGTATTATGCTCACCTTTGGCTGTCGGCTCCACCCACACCTGGGCCCCTCCCATTCCTGGAGTTCCTGCCATACAGCTGGCCCCTCCCTCTCTCCACCCAGACCCACCTGAACTCCCATCTACCTCACTTCTGATCCCCCCCAGACCCTCCTGCTAGCTGGATGGTGACAGAGGCCATGAGCTCCCTCTTGGGGGAAATATGGCTCCTCTAATAAACCTTATAATAATCTTTCTCCTGTGCCTGCCTGCCTCTGTGTGGTCCCCTGGGATGGATATGTCCAATCCTCTTTCACTTATCCAGTTAACCAGCAAAATGCTGGATGTGGAACTGTACTCAAGTGGTAGAGCACTAGCCTTGAGCACAAAAGCTCAGGGACAGCATCCAGGCCCTGAATTCAAGCCCCAGTAAGTGGCACCAAAAAAAACCTGTGAACACACTAAAAGTCATTGAACCATATATTTTAAATGGGTGAACTGTACAGGTAAAGCTGTCTTTTAAAAAAACAAACACACACACAAAAAAACAAACAAACAGGGGCTGGGAAGGTGGCTCAGTGGTATAGAGCGCTTGCCTTGCATAAATGAGGCCCTGGGTTTGATTCTCAGCACCACATAGGCAGAAAAGAAAAAAAAAAAAAGCCAGAAGTGGCACTGTGGCTCAAGTGTTAGCCTTAAGCTGAAGAGCTGAGGGACAGCACTCAGAGTTCAGGCCCCATTGAGAGCCAAGTGTAGTAGCACATGCCTGTAATCCAAGTACTTGGAAGGCTGAAGCTAGAGAACCATGAGTTTGAGGATCATGAGTTTGGGCCTATATACTGAGACTCTGTCTCAAAGAAAAAGGAGAAAATTTTTAAAAGATCATGGAACTGATGTTGGTATATGTGGAGGGGAAGGGAAAAAACAAATCGTTAAAACAGGGATACAGGAGGACCCATTGCAACAATGAGATGTAAAAGTCATTATGTCGAAAAACGAACTTTACAACTTTGGTGGGGAGGAGGATGGGAAGGGGAAACAAAGGAGTAGGCTACAATGCTTGATAAGAAATGTACTCATTACCTTGCTCATGTAATTGTAACCCCTCTGTACAGTATTTTCACAATAAAAAAAATGCTCAAAAAAAAAAAGGTGGGGCTGGGAAGGTGGCTCAGCAGTAGAGTGCATGCCTTGCAAGCATGAGGCCCTGGGTTCGATTCCTCAACATCACATAAACAGAAAAAGCCGGAAGTGACGCTGTGGCTCCAGTGGTAGAGCGCTAGCCTTGAGCTGAAGACTGAGGGACAGCACCCAGGCCCAGAGTTCAGGCTCCATGACCGGCAAAAAAAAAAAAAGGTCATGGGACTATGGACAGAAGCCTGAGTAAACAAGAAAAGCTTAGAAGACAAAGTGGAAAATTTCACAACATGAGATAATTCCTGTTCTACAGGTCACAAATAGAGAGCTAGAGATGAAATGGCCAGGCCAACTTCATTTATGAATAATGCAGCCAGAACTTGGTCCCCACCACCACACAATTAGTGGGCAACTTTTTGTGAGGGGTGCTGGTCTTGGGTCTCAAACTTAAGAGCCTGGGCACTGTCCCTGAGCTTTTTTGCTCATGGCTAGTGCTCTACTACTTGAGCCAAAGCTCCAGATCCAGCTTTTTGATAATTCATTGAAGGTCTGAGTCTCACAGACTTTTTGTAATGCCCAGAGACTTGAAGCGCCTAAAAAGACCACCAGGGACCAAAGATCAATGCAAGCGGCAATGAGTCGTTTATTGACGAGCTCGAGCACGGACCCCTCTGTGCACTGATGTCCGAGTGCAGAGAGAGGCCCCCAGCTCAGGGTTACAGCACCTTTTATATGTTCTTTGGTAGGGGTAAGGCCTCAGTATGTATTGGCAACGAATCAATACACCACGCAGGAAATTTAAATCATAATTCTAGCGGATGATTGGCACAGTACAAAGCGGGAAAAGGGCTGGGGCTAATAATTGGTCAGCCTAGCGAGATGTTGTGCTCTAAACTAATTAGAGGGTACTTTTAGGGTAATTTAGAAGAAGTGGTTGCCAGATGGCCACTATCTCTGACCCCGACCCTGGGGGAAGTGGTTGCCAGGCAGCCACTATCTCCGATCCTAGGCCCAGAGAAAGTGGTCTGGAATGTGTCAGGTACTTTGTCAGGTACTCCCTGCCAGAGGGTCGTTAATTTCAGCTCCAGATCCAGGAGTGTCAGGGGCTCGAGGGCGGGTAGAATAGCAGCTGCACTCTTCAAGGTTTAGCAAGCATGTGTACAGAAGCAGAAAGGCAAGTTAAAGAAAGTACAAAATGGCAAATACCGGTCTAATACAAAATGGCAAATACAGGTCTATCTGGTTATATATATATATATCTCACGCTTCTCATTTTCTGCCCAGCATGTCTTTGAACCATGATCCTCAGATCTCAACCTTCAGAATAGCTATGATTTCAGGCATGAGCCACCAGGGCCTGGCTTCCTGGGTTATTTCAATTAACTGTCCATAAAGACCTTTCCAGGCTCAGAGCATGTACTCTCTGGACCACTGAGTACCCAAGCTTTATGCACACTCTTCTAACACTGTGCAAGCCAGCATCACATTTTCTGCTTAGGCTGCACAGACAGACAAGAACTGTGGTTTTCAGAATTCAGAAATATCTAAAAATACCTCCTTAGGTTCCATTGCAGTTTTGTACTATCGCCACTAGAGGGCACCATAAACCCTGCCACTGGTTGCTGAATTATGATTGGAGGGGCATCTGATCTTGATCTTGTATGCATATATGCACATGCCCAAATAAGATCTCTTTGTACACACTTTATGCTAATTTAATTTGTTTTAAAGAGTAGGAAGGAGGGGCTGGGAAGGTAGCTCAGTGGTAGAGTGCTTGCCTCGAATGCATGAGGCCCTGGGTTCGATTCCTCAGTACCACATAAACAGAAAAAGCTGGAAGTGGTGCTGTCGCTCAAGTGGTAGAGCAGTAGCCTTGAGCTCTAGAGTTGAGGGACCGCGCCCAGGCCCAGAGTTCAAGCCCCACAACCAACAACAAAAAAAAAGAAGAAGAAGAAGAAGAAGAAAGAGGAAAGCACCATAATGCTTTTTCACAGGGGCTTTCACAAGAGTCATGCACAAGAGTTCTAATTTCTCAGTCACACACTGGTGGCTCACACTTGTAATCCTAGCTATTCAGAAGGCTTAGATCTGAGGATCAAGGTTCAACACCAGCCCAGGCAGGAAAGTCGATAAGACTCTTACCTCCAATGAACCACCAGAAAACAGAATATGGTGCTATGGCTCAAAGCGCTAGAGCATGTTGGGAATATGGCGGCTTAGTGGAAGAGTGCTTACCTAGCATGCATGAAGCCCTGGGTTCAAGTCCTCTGCACCACATAAACAGAAAAGGTTAGAAGTGGTGCTGTGGCTAAAGTGGTAGTGTGCTAGCCTTGAGCAAAAAGAAGCTGGGCTGGGAAGGTGGCGCAGTGGTAGTGCTTGCCTTGCATGCATGAGGTCCTGGGTTCAATTCCTCAGCAGCACATAAGCAGAAAAAGCCGGGAGTAGAACTGTGACTCAAGTGGTAGAGCACTAGCCTTGAGCTGAAGAGCTGAGGGACAGCGCCCAGGCCCAGTTTTCAGGCCCACAACTGGCAAAAAAAGAAAAAGAAAGAAAAGAAGAAGAAGCAGCTCAGGGACAGACCTTGAGTTCAAGCCCCAGGAGTGGCAAAAAAAAGAGAGAGAGAAAGAAGAAGAAGAAGAAGAAGAAGAAGAAGAAGAAGGAGAAGGAGAAGGAGAAGGAGAAGGAGAAGGAGAAGAAGGAGAAGGAGAAGAAGGAGAAGGAGAAGAAGGAGAAGGAGAAGAAGAAGAAAAGAGAAAGTGCTAGAGCACTAGCCTTGAACAAAAAAGCTCAGAGGCAGAGCCCAGGTCCTGAGTTCAAGCCCCACAACCACCACCACCAAGAACAACAACAAAAAAAGTTCTTTCTAATTTCTCCACATCCTTACCAATATAGGGAAGGGAGAGTTTTAAATGATAGCCATTCTAATTGAGAATGGTTAGCTACCAGAGAATACTGAAAGGAAACCAGTCCCTCTCTTTGTCACTCCCTGAGAAACTCCCTTGAGTGCTAACTCCAGGCACAACCAATCTTCCCTGCAAGTAATTTGTGGTTAGTCTTAGTTAGGACTTCTCCCTATGGGTAGAAAAACTTAGGCTTAGTGATAACCAGACAGAAGCACTTACATTGTGGGAATGTGTATCCTTAGCCTGACCTTTGCCAAGAAAGGAAGGAAGGTGCAGTAGGAAGACCCCTACTCAGACAGCTAAGCCTGCCTAGTCATCCGGAGTGACAGAGTCCACCGCCACAAAGTTGCTTAACAAAAAGCAACTTTATTGACCGCAGCACAGACTCTGGAGCTGATACTACACCCTTGAACGGCCCACAAGCTAGAGTTTGTTGTTGTTGTTGTTGGTTGTGGGCCTTGAACTCTGAGCCTGGGCGCTGTCCCTCAGCTCTTCAGCTCAAGGCGAGTGCTCTACCACTTGAGCCACAGCGCCATTTCTGGTTTTCTTAGTAGTTTATTGGAGATAAGAGTCTCCCGGACTTTTCCTGCCTGGGCCGTGATCCCCAGATCTCAGCCTCCTGAGTAGCTAGGATTATAGGCGTGAGCCACCAGTGACCGGCTAAGCTAGGGCTTTTAAAGGCAAAATCCATGTGGCCAAATCTGGTCACATGCAGGTGACCAATGGGATTATAACTCACCAAAGGATTGTACAGTCATACCAGACCACACGCAGGTGGCCAATGAGGTTACAGTTTGTCTCATAATGGTTGTTTAAACCAGCCTATCACTTTGGTTTAAAATGGCTCCCTAATTTAGTGGGCAAAAGGCAGGGTTTACTGTAAGTGGGTGGTGTTGCCACTTTGAGTCAGATTTTAACTGATCTGTTTTATCAGTCAGTCTTTAACTGAACCATCAAGGGTGGGTTAGGTTGTTGAGGAGAGGGGGAACAAGATGCATTTTTTTCATTCAGGGAACTAGGCTTGTTGGAGCCAAGATACAGCCCTGTGATTAAGGTTGTTTTTCTAGTTTGAACCTTGTTTAAAGGTTCTTAGTCAGCACCCTTAAAGGTCAGTCAAAAATGGAGTCTTTGCCTAAAACAAAGGTAAAGCCTGGAATGGAGCTATACCAGCTTGAGTCTCCTCTCAGGGCCTACTTCGGAGGAAGGGAGGAAGGGAGGGAAAGAAAAAAAAAGACCTACTAAGTGTAAGGTCTACATAGGGTCACCTCCCTACCTCTTGGCTAAGTTTCAGTCACAGGTCCAGTGTGGCCACACCTGGCCACACCTCTTCCTGTCCCTGGCCTAGATAAGTCCTGGCCCAAGGGGTCGATTCCCCTTTTCCTTTTCAGCCATGCCTTTCCGCCATGCATGGCGGGGGCAGCAGTTCAGTAAATAAACTTCTTCTGGGGCTGGGAAGGTGGCTCAGTGGTAGAACGCTTGCCTTGCATGCATGAGGCCCTGGGTTTGATTCCTCAGCACCACATAAGCAAAAAGAAAAAAGCCGGAAGTGGCACTGTGGCTCAAGTGGTAGAGTGCTAGCCTTGAGCTGAAGAGCTAAGCGACAGTGCCCAGGCCGAGTTCAGGCCCCATGACCGGACCCTAAACAAACAAACAAACAAACTTCTTCTGTGGTGTTCTCTTCATCATCTACCTAATGAAACCTACGTATTTAATATACCTTACACTAAGATTTCATGCACAGGAGCCACATCTCATACATACATTTATGATTTCATGCATATATTATGATTCCCCCCCCCCCCCCAATCAGCCCATCATTACTACAAGCTCCATCTGGGTTCTGGCCCAGTTATGTCACTGAGCAAGTCTGCTTCTCTGATGGAGGGAGCCAGGATGTTAATCAGCCAGCCTGCAACCCCTCAGTTGACCTTTACACCTAGATGAGGTTGCTCTCACACACATTAGCCTTTCTTTCCCCTCCTCGCCCCTTCTCTTTTCACTCGTTTTTCCTATCCTTGGAGGTCTGAGTCCTTGAACCTCAAGAAACCATCGAGACGGGAGACCTCCGGGGTCCTAGAGAGGGCATCTAGGGACTATGGGGGCGGGGAGGCTCCGGCCGCACTTCCGGCCTTTGTTTCTCCTAGGCTACAGTGGCTTGCGGGGGTCAGCGGGGTCATCGTGGGCCGCGCCGCTCTGGTTTGGCCTTGGTATTGGGGGGCTGGGGGTGCATTGTGTTGTTGGGGTGGGGACCCTCGGCCTGTGGAGTCTTTCGTCTTTACTGTAAGAACACATAGGACACGATGGTTGACTTCACTGCCCAGCTTCAGTGGGGGAAAATAAATGAAAGTGTGGAGGGTTGACAGGAGCTACCCGGGCATCCCCGGGCTTGAAGGGGGTCTCTCCCCACCCTGGGACATCGCAGAGCGCGCAAGCATGATGGTAGATGCTCCTCAGAGGTAAATGTACCTTTGTAATCTATGCAAATATCTCATTGGGATTTTTTTTTTCTTTTTTCCTGCCAGTCCTGGAACTTGAACGCAGATCATGAGTACTTGGTTGGCTTTTTCAAGGCTCAAAGGTTTTCTCTGTGTGTGTGTGTGTATTTGTATGTATTGGAGCATGAACTCGGGGTCTTGTGCTCTGTCTTAGCTTTATCTCTCAACAGCTGGCACTCTGCTACTTGAGCCATACCTTCAATTCCAGCTTTTTGCTTTTTTTTTTTTTCTTTGACCAGTTGTAGGGCCTGAACTCTGGGCCTGGGCACTGTCCCTCAGCTCTTCAGCTCAAGGCTAGCACTCTACCACTTAAGCCACAGTGCCACTTCTGGTATTCTAGTGGTTTATTGGAGATAAAAATCTCACAGCCTTTCCTGCCTGGGCTGGCTTTGAACTGTGATCCTTAGATCTCAACCTCCTGAGTAGCTAGGATTACAGGCGTGTGAGCCTTTTTGCTTTTTAATTGGAGATATTTGAATTGGCTTTGAACCTCAATCCTCAGATCTCTACAGTCTTGAGTCAACAGCTCCCAGCTTTGGCTATGTTGGAGTTTGGTTTGTTTTCAGATAACTTCTCCCCAAGTGGGCTTTCAGACCATGATCCACCTATCTCCTGCCTTCTACATAGCTAGGATGACAGGTGGACACCATCACATCCATCAACTACTTGTATATCTTGTCTGTTTCTCAAGAGGAGAACTTGAACTCAGCCTCCTGCCTTAGTTTCCCAAGGGGTGGAATTTACAGGCATACACCTCCATGTCCACCTGCCTCTGAACTTCCCCAGCAACACCTCCCAGCACCACTTTCTGTCTGTAAGTGTAAGCATGACATTCTTTCTCCCCAGTGCAGCCTCCAAGATGGCCTCGGAATGGAAAAGGTGCCATACGGTAGTTCCAGAAGTTGCTGCCAAGCTCTATCCTGAGTAGAACAAGTTGTCGATTGTTGCTTTACCCTGCATTTTAACCCAAGTGCTAAGAGTCCAGTGGGTGGAGCTATCTGGAGAGGTAATTCTCAGCAGGCTGTTCTCCAAATCAGAGCTCTGTCATCAAGCAATAAAAACTTGTTTTCCCATAGTCTAGTCCCTGTCCAATGTCAGCTTTCAAATGATCCAGGAAAGAAATTTACCTTCTTGTTCCAAAGGACAGAACTGACAGTCGGAATGAAGAGTTGTTTGTGCCACTAGCAAATGTGTATTTGGACCAGTCAGCGCTACTTATTAAGTGTCCCCATCTCTCAGTGAGGTATAATAACAACTACTAAGTGAAATACTTGTAAACTGGGTATAATCTCAGCCCTTGGGAGATGGAGAAAAGAAGGGCTGTGAGCTCGAGTACAGCCTTGACATTGTCAATACATTGTAGCTGTAGCCAGATCATCTCAAAAAGGAAAACAAGGGGGCTGGGAAGGTGGCTCAGTGGTAGAGTGCTTTCCTAGCATGAATGAGACCTGAGTTCGATTCCTCAGTACTACATCAACAGAATAAGCTGGAAGGGGGGCAGGGGCCCAAGTGGTAGAGTGGTAGCCTTGAGCAAAAGAATCTGAGGGGCTGGGAAGGTGGCTCAGTGGTAGAGCGCTTGCCTTGCATGCATGAGGCCCTGGGTTTGATTCCTCAGCACCACATAAGCAGAAAAAAACGAAAGTGGTGCTGTGGCTCAAGTGGTAGAGCGCTAGCCTTGAGCTGAAGAGCTGAGGGACAGCGCCCAGGCCCAGAGTTCAGGCCCCATGACTGAAAA
>NW_012267284.1:7092023-7104762 GCF_000151885.1 Dipodomys ordii
AAGAGCTGAGGGACAGCGCCCAGGCCCAGAGTTCAGGCCCCACGACCGGACCCAAAAAAAAAAAAAAAAAAGTTTAACAGCTTTTTTTGCCTGGGCTGGCTTTGAACCACGATCCTCAGATCTCAGCCTCCTGAGTAGCCAGGATTATCAGCGTGAGCCACGCGTGCCGGGCTTGAGAAGTTTATTTTATTATGGAACTGCTGCCCCACTATGCATGGTGGAGAGCACAGGCTAAAAGGGGTGAGCTGAAGTCCACCTGGGTTTAAGGAGGGAAGGGGAGGGAGACACTGGATGTGGATGTTACCTCAGGGAAGGGGGAGGTGACTGCCTCCAGGTGACACAGTTCTGGGGGAGGGGGGACTTAGCTAAGAGGAGGGAGGAGTCTGTCTCACCTTCCTGTGGCAGACCTTCCAGATAGATAATAGGTAGGTAGATAGATAGACAGATAGATAGATAGGAGACATACTCCTTATCACACTGGAGTCCAGCAAATGACAGACATTCACATAGGATGTGTTTACCTGGCAAAGAAACAGAATATAAGGCAGCAAAAATAAAAGGATATAAATTCAATCTGGAAGCCAGAGTGCATTTTCTCCTCCTGACTTTTGGTCTTAATATTGTTTCTTTCTCTTGTGTGTAGGTACTGGGACTTGAACTCAGGACCTTGTTCTTGTATATTTTTTATTTTTTGGCTCAAGGCTGGTGCTCTACCATTTCAGCCCCACCTCCACTTCTACCTTTGCTAGTTAATTGGGGGTTTTTTTGTTGTTTTTTTTTTTGGTCGGTGATGGGCCTTGAACTCTGGGCCGGAGAGCTATCCCTCAGGTCTTCAGCTCAAGGCTAGCACTCTACCACTTGAGCTACAGCTCCACTTCCGGTTTTCTGGTGGTTTGTTGAAGATAAAGAGTTTCATGGAGTTTCCTGCCCAGGCTGGCTTTGAACCTCGATCCTCAGATCTCAGCCTCCTGAGTAGCTAGGATTACAGGAGTGAGCCACCGGTGCCTGGATTAGTTAATTGGATTTTAACTGCCCTAACTTTGAACAGAATTTCCTTCACTCAGGTTGGCTTTGAGTCTGGATTCTCAGATCAAAGTCTCCTGAGTAGCTAGGATTACTGAGCTACCTGGCTAATATTCACCCTGCACTGCTTGAGGGGACACTAGAGTTCCTCCCATTTGACATGCTAAGGTAGGAAAGAGTTGGGGCCTTGGCAAATCACTCCCCTTCTCAGATACTCCCCTTCCAGGTCAAACATTAGGCTCAGTGTTTCTCCCCAACCTAGGTACAGAAGATTGGGGGACTCTGTCTCTTTCCCACCCCCTAAACTTTACCCCCCCCCATCACCACCACCTTTCCATCAACCCTCCCTTCCCTCCCCACCTCCTGATGGGCCTTCTGTTGCGGACATCCTAGAACCTTTACAAAGATTCTTTGTAAGGTGTTTATCCAAGGTAGAGTGTATAAGAATTGGGGCCTGGCTGTACTCAACTCCACAGGCACCCCAGCCCTGTTTACAGAAAGACTGTGAGAGCCAAGACATAGATCAGGATGAATGACTCTGTTGGGGAGGGGGAGGGGAAGGGAAAAGCAGGCAGGACTAAAAATGTCGCCCAAGTCTCCAGCCCTGTGCCTCCAATCCCGGTGTCTGGGCTGTTTACTTGACAGGGTGAGAGATGTTTGCACAGGGCAGGAGTCGTCTGGCTAGACATCCCAGGGAATGCCAGTCAAGCTCAGACTTCTGTGCTGTCCCAGGCCTGCTCCATTCCTAGGGTGCGCCTCTGATCTTCCAGAGTGAATGTGGACAAGTTGGGGAAATTTACAGAAAAAAAATTTTTTTTGTTGGGATTTTTTGTTGTTTGTTTTTTAGTTTTTTCCCATGTAATTAATACCTAAACAACAAATAAAAAGAAATGTCAGGAAGTGGCGCTGTGGCTCAAGTGGTAGAGCACTAGCCTTGAGCTGAAGAGCTGAGGGACAGCACCCAGGCCCAGAGTTCAAGCCCCATGATTGACAAAAAATAAAATAAAATCAAAAGAAATGTCAAGCCAGAGGCTGGTGGGTCATGCTGAAGAGTTGAAGTAACTCCATTTTGAGGCAGCAGCCATTCTGTCATTTATGTTAAAGTATGAGTGACCCAGAGCAAACATAAATTCCAGGAACTGACCTGTCTGTGTTGAAGTTAACCAGAGATCACATAAATCCCAAGCACAGAGTTATCTGTGGCCACAAACTTCCCTCACTTCACAGATACCCCTTATTGCCCTGGCCCAAATGGTCTGATAACCTACTATAACCCCTTATCACCCTAGAATGTCCTGTTAACACATCTGGTTGCTGTAACTTTGTGGTTTTTGCCTTTATAAGCCCTGTGAAATTTCAGCTCAGGGCCTTCCTCCTAAGCTCCGCTGTGTCAGTGTGTAGGACACGAGGCCCGAGCTACAGCATGCCTGAATAAAGCCTTGCTTTTGCATTTCGGAACATCTGACTCTCAGTGGTCTTCTTGGTGGGGGTCCTGCGACGGGGGCACAACAATGTCTGTAATCCTAGCTATCAGGAGGCTGAGATCTGAGGATCGAGGATCGCGGTTCAAAGCCAGCCTGGGCAGAAAAGTCCCCATGAGACTCTCATCTCCAATTAACCACTCAAAAACCAGAAGTGGAGCTGTGGCTCAAAGTGGTAGAGCACTAGCCCTAAGCAAAAGAGCTCAGGGGACAGCACCCAGGCCCTGAGTTCAAGCCACACAACTGCCAAAAAGAGAGAGAGAGAAACAAAAAAAAAAGAGAAATGTCAAGGGTGTTTCCCCACTTTTATGTTGCAAGGGAATGAAAAATAAATAGTGACAGGGTTGGAGGTGTGGCTCAGAGCACTGGCTTTGGTCTAGGGTTCCTGAGGACCTGAGATTCAACCCCAGCACTGAGGAGGGGGTAGGGGAAAGGAATATAGCAGGGGATAGGGGAAGGAAACACCAGTGGCTCATGCCTGTCATACCAGCTACTCAGGAGGCTGAGATCAGAGGACCACAGTTCCAAGCCAACCTAGGTAGAAAATGTCAGATTGTTGGAGAAGTAGACAACTGGGAAAAATGTCAGGCCATGAGAGGAAAACGGGCTGCTGCCGCGAAAGACCATATCCCTACCAAAAACACCATCTGAGTCAACCATTCTTCTAGTGCACTGGCCTAAGTTAGCCGCTCAAACTGGAAAAACAAGCTATGTGCTACAAGCCCTGTCCCCCGTTCACTATAAGTTCTGCTTTCACCCTCCTATAAAAGCTCTGCTACAACTACACTCAGTGTGATCTCTCTGATCCCGATCAGGGAGTTTGCCGGGGAGCTTACCCCAATAAGCTTTCCTGTCAATCTTTTATTCCTCTCTGCATGGTCCTTTTCTCACCTAAAACCTTACATTTTTTATCTCCAATTAATTAGCAAAAACCAGAAATGGAGACATGCCTCAAGTAGTACAATACCAGCCTTGAGAAGAAAAAAAAAAAAAAGCTAAGGAGAATGCTCTGGTCCTGAATTCAGTACTGGCACACAAAGAAAAAAGAAAAGAAGGAAGAGGGAATAAAGGAGCGTGATAGAAGGGGTGGGGTTGATGAGAATACACTGTATGCATGAATGGAAATGTCACAATGACATCCTCTTCCCACCTTGTACAACTAATGTATGCTAATGAGATATTAGTAATAACAAAATGGTGAAGGAGGTTGAGGCTGAGGTTCAGTGGGACAGCACTTGCCGGGTATTTACAAGGCCCCTGGGTAGGAAATGGTGATGGCTGGGGTGTACAAAGCACCTTACAGTTTCAAAAATTATCCTGCTTTGCTTGTTTATTTTGAGGGGGAGGGAATGTTGTTAATTTTTTTGTTTCTGTCTTACTATGTAGCCACAATGTAGATAATCTCCCTCCTTTGCCTCTTAAATGCTGGGATTACAGGTGTGTGTGAACTGCTCATAACCATCTTCCCTATTGTAGAGATAGTGATGCTGTCTAGCATTCAGGTTCCTTTCTCTGCCAATTAAAGTATCAATAGGTAGGGAAGTGTTTAAAGCAGACAGAGCCAGTTTACCTGAAAGCAAAAAGTAGGGTGCAGACTTTCCAGACAGAAAGGGGCTCAGGCATGGGAATCTGATGGCTTTTATAGCCTGAGGCTCCTCTGGGACCTCCTCCCTCACGCTTTGCACTGATTGCTTCATGGCTGTGTATGTACCTCCCCAGATCCTTTGATTGGCAGAGTGAGAACCCAGGGCATTATGGGAAGAAGTGCCATGATAGGCCACTGGTTGTCTGCCACATATTAATGTCTACTATCACTTTCTATACCTATCTAAACTTACCTAACCCAGGAGGCCGAACACTCCTTCAGTAGGAGTTGAGACAGACCTCAAGTCACTTGCACAAAACCACGCACACACACTCACACACACAAGGTAGAAGATTGTTGTTGGGGAGTTACTTTAGATTTATGTTCTTTCCACTCTGTCATCTTCCCCATTTGGCTATAAAGTGGAGGCAAGCAGGTAAATAATGAGAGAGAGCAGGAAAAAGATGGGAAAACAGACCAGTTAAAACTTCACTGACCCCTTAGATGAAAAATAGCAGGAGCAAAGCCATACATCAATCATAAATGCATCAATACACCAAACAAATTCCTAAATCAGGATTATCAAGCACAAGGGAAGGGTAGTTTTTTGTTTGTTTGTTTTTTGGGGGGTCATAGGGCCTGAACTCTAGGCCTGGGCACTGTCCCTCAGCTCTTCAACTCAAGGCTAATGCTCTACCACTTAAGCCACAGCACCATTTCCAGTTTTTTCTGCATATGTGGTGCTAAGAATCAAACCCAGGGTCTCATGCATGCAAGGCAAGCACTCTACCACTGAGCCAACTTCCCAGACCAGGAAGGTAGAAATTGAGAATCAGAACTCAGGGACAAGAGGGAGATCTTGCCCTTTTGTCTCTGTTATGTGGAAATCCTGAAGAGGAAGGAATGGCTCTTCTAGTGTTAGCAGACCTAGACTATTGATTGCCAAAGGCTTTGAGGCCAACAGACTTAGAGGCTTATAGCTCCAAGCCCTGAAATAGAGGAGTTTATGGCTTCAGGCTCTGTAGACCAGAGGTTAATGCCTATAGGTGCTCAGGTTGAAAGCTTATTGATTGCCTGTTGGTTCTTAGTGGGATCTGTAAGAACCAGCTTGGGTAGTAGAATGTCACCTTTTTCAAGATTTGACAGCTCCTTAGAACTCTTCCAGTAACTAGGGGCCCACAGTCTCTCATCTTTGACTCTTCACAGCCTTCCATGATCATCATGGCCTTGTGCCTCCTCTTGCCTCCTCCTGCCAACCTTCTTCAGATCAGGACAACGCCTCTGCTTCCTGGAGCTCTAGATCCCATTACTTTCTGGAACACTTTAGCTGCCTACTCACTGTGACAGCTGCTGCCTCCACTAACAACACTGTCTCCTCTCAGTCCATGATAAAGATCCCAAGTAGGCAAGGAAAGACCACTTGGGAGAAGTCTTTTATCAGGCCTAATATTGCAATGCCAAGGGGCATCACAAGAAGGTATCTCCCAGATGACTTGAGTGAAAAGTGAGTTGCAGAGCCTGCTTGGGTAGCCAGGAAAGGATTCTGGCTAGTGTAGTTTGCACCAATCACAGCCCTTTATGCAAAAAAGGGTTGTTTGGACCAATCACAAACCTCCCACTGGACAGCCTCAGGACTATGGCCTGGCTGTTTCATGCAGATTTGTGATGGCAGAAAGACAAGCACCAGGGCTGGGAAGGTGGCTCAGTGGTAGAGCGCTTGCCTTGCATGCATGAGGCCCTGGATTTGATTCCCTAGCACCACGTAAATAAAAAGAAAAAAGCCGGAAATGCCACTGTGGCTCAAGTGGTAGAGCAGAGCGCTAGCCTTGAGCTGGAGAGCTGAGGGACAGCACGCAGGCCACACAACCAGACCAAAAAAAACCCAACCAGGTTATTTGAAATAGTCATAGCTGGAATATTGCCTTCTGGACCTGGAGTTGTGCTTCAGCAGCAAGTAGCTATGTTTGTAAGGCATCCATGAGTATTTATGGCAGTTAGGTTGTTGTAAGGGCAGTCCAGTTAACTGCCAAAGAGAGGCTGCTTGGATGCCAGTCCTCCAAGCCAGGTACCAGGGAAGGGCTTAATAACTATTAATTATGGAATCAAATTGCCCCAGCCATTGATATCTTAGTTAAAGGAAGAACAAAGATTAAAAAGGATATTTACAATCAAGGCCCAGGCCCATTATTATTGCTAACAGTGCTTTTTTTTTTAGTCAGTCATGGGGCTTGAACTCTGGGCCTGGGCACTGTCCCTGAGCTCTTCAGCTTAAGGCTAGCACTCTACCACTTGAGCCACAGCGCCACTTCCAGTTTTCTGATGGTTTATTGGAGATAAGAGTCTCACGGACTTTCCTACCCGGGCTGGCTTTGAACTGCAATCCTCAGATCTCAGCCTCCTGAGTAGCTAGAATTACAGGCGTGAGCTACTGGCAGCACCCAGCACTAACAGTGCTTTAAGAGTATTTAACTTCTGGCCAAATACTCCTGGGAGAGTTGGGTTGTCTTATTTATTTTCCACTTTTAAACCAAACTGATGTTCAGGTTATAAACCTGGTGATCACACACAGTGATCATCTGGGTGTGTCCTTCCATCCTTCCTAGAAGTGAGTTACACTGTGGAGAGGGGCACATGTATGTGGGGTCTCACCTGTAATTGGACTGCCAATGGTCCCAGCCAAATGAAGCCAAGTAGGACTTCATTTCCTCCTCCCTTTGGGTCACCTTTCTGCAGCAAAGCCACTGAGCCTCCTCTTCTCTATGCTTAAAATGTAAAGATGGGGGGGATGGGAAGGTGGCTCAGGGGTAGAGCACTGCCTTGCATGCCTGAGGCCCTGAGTTCGATTCCTCAGCACCACATAAGCAGGGGGAAAAAAAGCCGGAAGTGGCATTGTGGCTCAAGTGGTAGAGCGCTAGCCTTGAGCTGAAGAGCTGAGGGACAGCGTCCAGGCCCAGAGTTCAGGCCCACGGCTAAAGACAGAAGAAATGGCAGCCTGATCTGGTATTCTGTCATTAAAAATGAGCAATGAGATGAGTAAGCAAGTGAGATGTTTCTGTAGTTGTGTACCTATATCCTCAAAAGACTAAAAAAGTGTCCTTAGCCAGCTGCTGGTGGCTCACACCTGTCATCCTAGCTACTCAGGAGGCTGAGATCTGAGGTCACAGTTCAAAGCCAGCTAGACAGAAAAGTCTTTGAGACTCTTATCTCCAATTAACTACCAAAAAGCTAGAAGTGAAGGAGCAATTCAAGTGAGAGAGCACCAGCATTGAGGAAAAAAAAAAATCAAGTGTGAGGGTGAAGCCCTGAGTTCAAGCCCCAGTGCCAGTGTGCATGTGTGCATGCATGCATGCATGCATGCATGTGCATGCGCACACACACAGATGCACACAGACACGGCTTATGTGTGTTCATATCCCTGGTGTCATAACAAACACTAATTCTCCCTATGAGGTTGATCATCAAGTAGCTTACACAAAGAGAACCCCAAGGAACTCAAGAAGCAAAAGTCACTAGATTCATGAGGTCCCCAGTGTACCCCACAAGGGACTGTGGGTGACACAAGTCAAGGACACCTCTCTTCAGTAATAGCTCTACCTTCTTTTGGAACATGAAGTGAAAGTTGAGAGATCTCAGTTGTTGCTGGGTTACTTTTCGAGAGCTCATGTTTACTTGGGCAGCCTGCCAGTCACTAAACACCATATCTCTTTGTAATTGTAAACTATTTTGTCTTATGATTTTTTTTCAACAATTCTACCTTGAGTTCTTTCAAAACTCTTGGGTAGAAGTCACCTGACTACATAACTCAGCGTCATCAACACCACATCCTATAGTCATTGGCGCTTGTGGGATCAGTAATCTCATTACTTAGAATCCATTTTATTTTTTTGCCAGTCATGGGGCCTGGGTGCTGTCCCTCAGTTCTTCAGCTCAAGACTAGCGCTCTACCAGTTGAGCCACAGTGCTACTTCCGGCTTTTTCTGCTTTTTTTTTTTTGGGGTCCGGTCGTGGGGCCTGAACTCTGGGCCTGGGTCTAGGCCCAGAGTTCAGGCCCTATGACTGACAAAAATAAATAAAATGAATAAATAAAATAAAAATAGCCGGGCACCTGAGCTGGTGGCTCATGCCTGTAATCCTAGCTACTCAGGAAGCCAAGATCTGAGGATCACAGTTCAAAGCCAGCCCCGGTAGGAAAGTCTGTGAGGTTCATATCTCCAATAAACCACTAGAAAACTGGAAGTGGCCCTGTGGCTCAAATGGTAGAGCACTAGCTTTGAGCTGAAGAGCACAGGGACAGTGCCCAAGCCCAGAGTTCAACCCCACGCCTGACAAAATAAATAAATAAATAAATAATAAAAATAAAAAGTTAATGGAAAGCACCCAGGTACACACACGCACATATGTGCGCATAAACGCGTGCACACACACACACACATATGTGCACACACACATACAGCCCAGCCACTTACAAACTGTAGGGTTTCATAGGGGAGGACAAGAGGGTTACCGGAAGGGCCTAAAAGAGGGGGCTGACTGCCCAGGTGATGGAAAGGAGGAAGGGGAAGAGGGTTCGGCCCTAGGGGAGGGACTGCTGGGGAGGGTGGGGTATCTAAAGATGTATCTTGTGGTTGATTGGGGCACAGGATGTTATTTGTGGTTGGGCTAGGTGTTAGTCTAAGTGACAGCCTAAGGGGGTGATGAGGTGAGGATTTGTGTGTATGTGCTTTGAGCTGATGCCAAGCAAAGTTCTGTGGCTAAGCAAACAATGGAGGACAACAGGAAGAGAAGTAGCTACAACACAGTCAACTTCCTGGGTTTTAAACAATGTGTATATAATATGTTATACATAGTTATATTTCTGTATATTATAATGTGAATATAATATATGTTAAGCAATGTTACATATACACATATATGTATGAAAACATACAGGAAAAGGATAAATTAAAGCCATTGTGTTACAATGGAAAGATAACAGTGATTATTTTTCTCCATTTTGCAAATTTCCTTTAATGATACTGTAATTGCTTTACAGTTTTAGAGGGTTTTTTGTTCTTTTTAAAAAATAAAGTTATCTCTCTAAACCTGAAGCTAACCATTTCCATAATCTTAGCTATTCAGGAGTCTGAGATCTGAGGATCGCAGTTTGAAGCCAACCTGTGTAGGAAAGTCTGGTAAGGTTCTTTTCTCCAAAAACCTACAAGTGGAGCTGTGGCTGGAATGGTAGAGTACTAACTTCTAGCAGCAAAAACTAAGAGACAGCTCCAGGCCCTGAGTTCAAGCCCCAAGATGACACAAGCACACACACACACACACACACACACACACGTACACACATTCTGTCTCCACATACTAGAAGTCATTCAGCCTCTTTTGCAATGTACAAATAGTCACAACCTTATTCAAGGTTGTAGCCTTATTCCTGCTTTACCCCTTAAGGTAAAAGTGATCATTGTTTTTGGTCAGGAAAGCACCTTGAAGGCAAAAGCATCTGTGATTATTCTGAAAACTCCTCTTGATCTTCCATAATAGCAATATTCCAGATGAGCAAGGCTCAAAATCTTATAAACAAGCGTGAAAGAATGTCCTTTGTCCAAGGGCCAGGTATTGGAAATACCACCCACTCAGTTGGCATAGCTCACCAGGTCAGCTTTGTGAAACCAGACACCCTGACTTCACTGTGATCTTCCTCTGTCTACACCCTGGCTCCAGCTCCTTGGCCATAGACATACAATTACTAAAGATTATTATTGCTTGATAATAACTGTAATTATGACAAAGACTGCCCAAAACTAGGAGGGAAGAGAAGAAATCTAATTGTCCTATGAATACGTTTGCATCAGGAAAAAAGCCTGAATACACACACACACACACACACACACACACACACACACACACACACACACACCTCCTGTCTGTCCCCTCATTAACTGGCAACATACAAATACAAGCCTAAAACAAATCATCATGCTGGAGACTTGACAGAGGGGGTTCAGGAACCGAGATGCAAACGAGATGCAAAGTCCTCCTGCGTTCCTAGAGAGAACCCGGAAGCACAGCGCGGGTCCCGGAAGACGGCGAGCTGACGTACTTCCGGCCTTTGTGACTCATTGTGTCTGTATCGAGGCGTCCGGAGGGCCTAGGTCCGTGTGTGGTGCCCGGTGCCCGGCCTGAGCCCCCGCACTCAGCTCCCCATTCTCGCCCGGCGCCCTCTGGCCGCTCTCGGGGCACACGGTGAGATTTGGGCCGGCCTCGGGGGAGGGCGGGCGGGCCGCAGGGGTGTGTGCGTGAGGGCGGGCCCCGCAGCTGCGGCCCGGGGGACCTCTGCGGGCGACCCCGGCCGAGTGCCAAGGGACCCCCGGCTCCCCTGCCGGCCCGGCCCGCCGCGAGGAGCGAGGTCGCCCAGGAAGACGCCCCGGACCCGGCGGGGAGGAGCGAGGGGGCCCGGGGTGCTCCGAGCCCCGTGGAGAAGTCGGGGTGCGGGTCCCTTCCAGACCCAGAGCCCGCGATGTCGTCATCGGGCCCCAGGCAGGCCCGTGATGTCATCGTCGTCGTTTGACGTTTGTGAGAACTGACCCCTGTCTGGATTTTTATCTTTTTATTTTTATTTTTTTGCTGTCTCTTTGTCGCCATTTGCTTTTGATCCTGGTGAGGTTTGGAGGTTTTGTGTTTGTTCTTCTTTCTCGTGTTTTGTTTTGGTTGTAAATGGGCTTACTTTTTTTTTTCCTTCTGGATCCTTGAGGAACTTGAGATGGAAAATGCGTCTTGATTTTGGGGTGCATACATTTTCCCTCCACTCCCCACTAAGCGGTGATTTAAAATAATTTTGAAGCTAGGTCATGGGTGGATTGAGATCCACTATAGGGATTATAGACACCCACTTTTCCTTTAGTTTCGTGAAAGGTTTTGAAAGCCATTTTTTTTCCTCTTTTTTAATCTCTTTTAAATGAGCTGTCTGGGCAAGTACATGGATTTTTCTGTCCACTATGCTTGGAGTGGAATGAGGAGTAAAGGGAATTTGTGAAACTTGCACTGGACCAATAGGAGACTTAGTGACCTTGAATAAGACATATTTACCAACTGTCAGTTTCATTATATATATCAGCTATTAAAAAAAATCTCTCCCAATTTTGAAATGCTTGGATATGGTCAATGCAATTGGGAGGAAGAAAACAAATCTACAGTTTGGCCTAACACTCCCCCTTCCCTCCCTGCCCTTTCCTGCTATGCTTTCAGTACACAAAAAGACACTTGTCATTACAGAGAGTGGCTGTTCCATGGCCCAGGACCAAAGAAAGCATTTATTGTACCCGCCGGTGTTAGGCGGATTGGTGGTGTTCAATAAATACTTGTTGAATTGTGGAGAATTCATTTTAACCACATCATGAAAGCCCTATTAACTGTATACATGCCCAAATGTAGAGAGATAGCTTTATAATTTATTACATAGTGAGCCATAATAAAGATTTGCTGTGTGATGTTTCTCCGTTCTGAATTACAAGGCAGGATTCTTGTTTATTATTTCAGGCAGTTTTCACCCATCTTAAAATAGAAACAGGGAAGCCTCCCTCTTTAGGAGAGCTAAGTAGCTAAAGTTACCTTTGTTTGTGTGTGCCAGTCCGGGGGCTTGAAATCAGGGCCTGGGTACTCAGGCCTGAGCCTTTTGTTCAAGCACTCTACCACTTCAGTTCCACTTCTGGCTTTTTGGTGCTTAATTGGAGATAAGAGTCCCATGGGCTTTCCTGTCTGGGCTGTCACTGAACCTTCATCTTCAGATCTCAGCCTTCTGAGTAGCTAGGGTTAAGGCTAAAACTTTTAGTGTGTTTTATGTTGCATCTAATTACAAGGAGTCTAATATGCTGAATTTTTCCATTCTCTGGTAATGTCAGTATTCTCTGGGTAACTAGGTGTGTGTGTGTGTGTGTGTGTGTGTGTGTGTGTGTGTGTGTGTGTGTTTCTAAGGGTAGAACTCAGAGCCTTCCTCCCCTTTGCTAGATGGACTCTACCACTTGAGTCACGTCTCCAGTACTTTTTGCTGTAGGGTGTTTGTTTTTGTGAGACAGTACTCTAACTCTAGGCCTCTCCTTCTCCTCCATAGCTATTGACTCAAAGCTGGTGCACTACCATCTCCAACTGTTTGCTGGTTAATTGGAGTTAAGTTTCCTGGATTTGTTTGTGGAGGCTTCCAACTTGGTCCTCAGATCTCAGCCTCTGAGTAGCTAGCTAGGTACCAGCACCCAACTCTTCTGCTTTAATTATTTTTAGTAGGGTCTCAAATTTTTTGCCGCAACTTTGCTGCACTGCAGTTTCACTTTTCCTGCCCAGGCTGGTTTGAACCATGATTCTCAGATCTCAGCCTCCTGAGTAGTAGGATTGCAGGCTTGAGCCACTGGCGCCTGGTTTGTCTGTCTTTCAAGGGTAGCTTTTTTTTTTTGTTTTGGTCGGTCGTGGGGCTTGAACTCTGGGCTTGGGCGCTGTCCCTGCACTCTTCAGCTCAAGGCCAGTGCTTTACTGCTGGAGCCACAGCGCCACTTCCAGTTTTCTAGTGGTTTATTGGAGATAAGAGTCTCAAGGAGTTTCTTGCCCCAGCTGGCTTTGAACTGCAATCCTCAGATCTCAGCCTCCTGAGTAGCTAGGATTACAGGTGTGAGCC
>NW_012267284.1:7105184-7108282 GCF_000151885.1 Dipodomys ordii
GCTCTACCACTGAGCCACCTTCCCAGCCCATCTGTAAGACTCTTTATCTCTAATTAAACACCAAAATGCTAGAAGTGGAACTGTGGCTCAAGTGGTAGAACACTAGAATTGAATGAAAAAGCTCAGGATAGCACATAAGCCCTGAGTTCAAGCCCCAGGACTTGCACAAAAGAAAAGGAGAAAATATCTTTGTTAAAAAGTGGGAGTGTTGGGCTGGGAAGGTGGCTCAGTGGTTAAAGCGCTTGCCTTGCATGCCTGAGGCCCTGGGTTCGATTCCTCAGCACCACATAAGCAAAAACAAAAAAGCCGGAAGTGGCGCTGTGGCTCAAGTGGTAGAGCACTAGCTTTGAGCTGAAGAGCTGAGGGACAGTGCCCAGGCCCAGAGTTCAGGCCCCATAACCGGACCCCCCAAAAAAAAAAAGTGGGAGTGTTGGGACAGTTTATTTATTTCAACTTCAGAACTATGCATTGTTTGAGAAAACAGTCTTTGAAATAAACTAAGTTTGCAACTCCAAGGCTTTTTTTCCTTTGGTCCAAAAGTAGTTTATTTTTATCTTTGATTGCTTATCTAAAGTAGTTGGTATGTCAGAATGGTTTTTATCCCAGAAGGATCCCCAAGGTAGTTTTTACTCCACCCCTTCCTCGCCCACTTTTGACTAATGAGGACACTGAATGCCAGAGAAATTAAATAACTGAGAGTGACTACTTGTGGGAGACTAGAATGCAGTTACTCCAGCCATGCTGTTTTCACTGTCACAGCATTTCTCCAGTTAAGCAACCTCAACATTGGAAGGTACAGTTATATTTCTTTTTTTTTTCTTTTTTTCTTTTTTTGTCAGTTGTGGGACTTGAACTTTGGGCCTGGGTGCTATCCCTGAGCTCTTCAGCTTAAGGAGAGCACTCAACCTCTTGAGCCACAGAGCCACTTCCAGTTTTCTGGTGGTTAATTGGAGATAAGAGACTCCTGGACTTTCCTGCGTAGGCTGGCTTTTAACTGCAATCCTCAGATCTCAGCCTCTTGAGTAGCTAGGATTACAGGCATGAGCCACTGGCACTTGGCTTTAGTTATATTTCTTAAGTTATTAAAAAAAATTCAATTATTCTCCAGAGGCTACTAGTCACCAGACACACTTTTTTTTTTTTTTTTTTGGCCAGTCCTTGGGCTTGAACTCAGGGCCTGAGCACTGTCCCTGAGCTCTTTTGCTCAAGGCTAGTGGTCTGCCACTTGAGCCATAGTTTTATTACTGGCTTTTTTGGGTGGTTAGTTGAAGATAAATGTCTCACAAACTTCTGTTCAGGCTGGTTTGGAACTGCAGCCTCAGATCTCAACTTCTTAAGTAGATAGGAAGACAGGCATGAGTCACCAGTGCCTGGCTGCGAGACATTTTTAAATGCTTTGTATATATTAAAGTAATTCCACAACTTCATGGGGTAGATACCCATTGCACAGATGAGGAAAATGATGTATACAAAAAGTTATTTTCCCCAAGCCATCAATAGTAAGTGGTAGAAACTTCCAAGTAGCCTATTGAATAAATTTGAGGGCGAAAGTGAATGCAGAATGAATGAACAAAATAACATTGTAAATGCAACCAATAATTTTTTAAAGTAATATTTGCCAGGTATTGCTAAGTTTGTCTACAAAGTAGAAAGAAATGTATCATCACCTGAGCATCTAGTCCCAGCCTAGCAACTGCAAGGCCCTGAATTCAAACCCACTGATCACCAAAAGAGTGAAGAAGTAGAAAGGTACATAATGTAGATAATAGTGTGGTTGAGAAGCAAGGGGAAAAAAAAGATCACACAGCAAACACCTGAAGAATCAGAGATGTTTAGTAGTGGAGATCAGATCAGTCAGGATAAAACCCAGCCCTTCTGCTATGGGTTGTGCCCCAGAGTAGAAGCAGAGATCATGAGAGAAAATGAGCTGGTCCAGTTGGAGCAAAAAAGTGCCCATGCTCTGTCCCTTTGGTCTTCCTCCCCAGTGCCTTCCTCCCAACAAAAGTAGAGATCTCCAGCTGCCACACCCTTCTGTTCTGTTAGGCTATTTGAAGCTCCCACCTAGTTTTTGCTACAGACGGGCCACATTCAGGTCTCCTGCTTTGTTGTGTCCCATAGAACAGTGGATGATAGATGAGTGATTATTTTTTGTAGTCATCTACATTGACCTTCATTTCAAAAAATGTATGCCCAGAAGCCCTTCTCCACCTTACATGCATAATGCTTAAATAAGTTGCATAGAGTTCACAGTTAATTTCAAATCCTTGCCCTACCAGATACGTGCTTTGTGACCTTGAATACTGTTAGTAAACCTGTTCTATCATAAAGTGAGATGATGGCTGAGTACTAGTGGCTTACACCTGTAATCCTAGCTACTCAGGAGGCTGAGATCTGAGGATCATGGTTCAAAGCCACCCTAGGTAGAAAGTCTGTGACTTATCGCTACTAAACTACCCCCAAAATCCAGAAGTGAAGCTGTGGTTCAAGTGCTAGAGCTCTAGTCTTGAGCCAAAGATGCTCAGGGGCAGCACCTAGGCCCTGAGTTCAAGCCCCAGGACTGGCACCAAAAAAATACATAAATAAATCAAGTGAGATAATTGTAACTAGTGCCTAATATTGTGTGACCAAGTGAGTGTTCCTTGTTGCTTTTTTTTTTCTTTTGTACCTATCCTGGGCCTTGAACTCTGGGCCTGGGCACTGTCCCTAAGCTCCTTTTGCTCAAAGCTACATTCTACCACTGGAGCTATAGCTCTACTTCTGGCCTTTTCTGTGATTACTTGGAGATAATTGTCTCAGACTTTCCTGCACAGGCTGGCATCAAACCGGGATCCTCAGATATCAGCCTCCTGAGTAGCTAGGATTACATGCATGAGCCACTGGTGCCCGGCTTAAGGTGTTCCATATTGCACAATGTATACAAATATACACTTCACACTCAGCACTAACTAATTGGCTCTTAACCTGCAAGGTTTTTTTTTTGTTGTTGTTGTTTGTTTTTATTTCGGTCCAGTCGTGAGGCCTGAACTCTGGGCCTGGGCGCTGTCCCTCAGCTCTTCAGCTCAAGGCTAGCACTCTACCACTTGAGCCACAGCACCACT
>NW_012267284.1:7109452-7130380 GCF_000151885.1 Dipodomys ordii
TTTTTTTTGCCGGTCATGGGGCCTGAACTCTGGGTCTGGGTGCTGTCCCTCAGCTCTTCAGCTCAAGGCTAGCGCTCTACCACTGGAGCCACAGCGCCACTTCCAGCTTTTTCTGTTTATGTGGTGCTGAGGAATCAAACCCAGGGCCTCATGCTTGCAAGGCATGCGCTCTACCACTGAGCCACCTTCCCAGCCCTCACTTGGCTTTTTCACTCAAGGCTGATGCTCTGCCACTTGAGCCACATCTCTCCAGCTTTTTCCTGGTTAGTGGGAGATAAAGAGTCTCATTAACTTTTCTGTCCTGGCTAGCTTGGAACTGACCCTCAGATTTCAGCCTCTTGAGTAATTAATTATGACTACAGGTGTGAGCCACCAGCACCTACCATAGTAAAATACCTCCAATATCTACTCATTGCCTATCATGCTTATTATCACAGTAAGCGGGGGGGGGGTATGTTGGGGAGCAGGTATCTTTAATCAAGAGAGATTTATGCATCTGGAAAAGCGAATACAAATTTGCTGGCTACAGTTGATATGGTTTAAGACTGCTCACAGAAAAGGAGTTAAGGACTAGATTATAGTGGAAATCTGGAGGGTCACCCACCACCAAGAAAAATGATGATGGTAAATAAGAAGAGTAGAGTGTATTGTGAAGGTGGAAACTCTTGGACTTCGGAATTAGTAAATAACAGGGACTCACTGGCACTAATTAAGGAGCAGGAAACAACTGGAAGCATACTTTAGCAATACTAAGCAGCCTCGGTATGTTGTGTTTGTTCAGACAGGCAGAAATCAGGCCTGAACTGAAGCCACAGAATGCAAATCTGGACAAGGGAAGGCCAAACATCCCTACCTGTTAAAGCAAGTGTACAAATTATTCTGTTCTAACCAATATTTTGCATAATAAAAGAACTTGAAATTGTGCTACTTTAAAGATGTTTTATTAAATGTACATGATTTCCATTTGAACTGTTCAATTAGTGAGAGCTATGTGTATAAGCGTTTTGCTCCTTTAAAACTCTGAACTGTAAGTGTTGACCAGTGGTAGAGTGGCGAGCACCCTCACGGCCTCTGCAGGCTCCCAGCACAGCAAAAGCATGAATACAGCTCTTGTTTAAAGTAACTTTGGGATAGCAGTTGAAGGATCTGTTTCTAAAACTTCAAATTGATGCTGAGTTTTGAGGCTGAAGACATGAAAAAGATACTTCCAGAAATCTATGGCTTCTGATGCTTGGGTCACATTGTCAGCTTGGCTGAGTAATTCATGATCTATCCATGGTAATTGTTGTTGTTCAATTGTAGCACTCAAACTCAGGGCCTGGGCACTGTCCCTGAGCTTTTTGGCTCAAGGCAAGTGCTCTGTTACTTTGAGCCACTTCCAGTTTTCTGGTAGTTGGAAATAAGAGTCTCTCTGACTTTCCTGCCTGGGCTGACTTTCAACCATGATCCTCAGATCTCAGGCTCCTTTTTTTTTTTAGTCGTGGAGCCTGAACTCAGCCTGGGCGCTGTCCCTCAGCTCTTCAGCTCACGCTTCCACTTGAGCCACAGCACCACTTTGGGTTTTTTCTGCTTATGTGGTACTGAGGAATTGACCCAGAGCTTCATGCATGCAAGGCAAGCACTCTACCACTGAGCCACCTTCCCAGCCCTTGGATTTTTTTTTTTAACAGCTATAGAAATTAGTTGCAAGTTTGTTTTCGTTTTTGTTTCTGTTTTTTGCTTGTTTTGTTTGTTGGTTTTTGTGGGTTTTTTTGTGTTTTGTGTTTTTTTGTTGGTGGTGTTTAGGTTTTTTGGTGCTGATCCTGGGGCTAGACCCTGTCCTTGAGCTGTTTTTGCTCAAGGCTGGTGGTTCTACCTACTTGAGCCACAACTCTGCTGCCAGCTTTTTGGTAGTTAATTGGAGTTATGAGTGTAATGGAGCTGGCCCGGTGGCTCATGCCTATAATCCTATTTCTCAGGAGGCTGAGATTTGAAGATCATCTTTTTTTTTTTTTTGGTCCCATCGTGGCGCCTGAACTCTGGGCCTGGGCGCTGTCCCTCAGCTCTTCAGCTCAAGGCTAGCGCTCTACCACTTGAGCCACAGTGTCACTTCTGGCTTTTTTCTTTTTGCTTATGTGGTGCTGAGGAATTGAACCCAGGGCCTCTTGCATACAAGGCAAGCACTCTACCACTGAGCCACCTTCCCAGCCCTCGAGGATCATCTTTCAAAGCCAGCCCTGGCTCTGATATTTAGCTCCAATAAACCACCAGAAAACTGGATGTGGCACTGTGGCTCAAGTGGTAGAACACTAGCCTTGAGCTGAAAAGCCCAGGGACAATGCCCACGCCCAGAGTTCAAGACCCATGACCAAAAAAAAAAAAACACAGTGTGATGGACTTTTCTGCATCAGGTCTCAGCCTCCTGAGTGGCTAGGATTACAGGTTTGAGCCACGGGCTCTAGGCCTTCCTAGTACTTAGTTGAAGCATTAGCAGCATGAGTCACTCCTTACAAAGGTCTTCATGATTTCTTTCCACACTGCAGGAATAGTACAGAAACAGAGGACGCAAAGGCCGGCCCGGGCCCTGTTTGGATCACTTGTCCCAGTTGCCTGAGCCTGAGCAATGACTGCTGAGTCGAGGGAGGCCTCGGGTCTGTCCCCCCAGGCTGCACAGGAGAAAGATGGGATTGTCATCGTGAAGGTGGAAGAGGATGATGAGGATGAGCAGGCATGGGGGCAGGAGGGCCTGCAGGACGCACCTCCTCCTGACCCAGAGGTGTTCCGACAGCGTTTCCGACGCTTCTGTTACCAGAACACTTTTGGCCCCAGAGAGGCGCTAAGTCGACTGAAGGAACTTTGCCATCAGTGGCTACGACCAGAAATAAACACCAAGGAGCAGATACTGGAGCTGCTGGTATTGGAGCAGTTCCTTTCCATCCTGCCCAAGGAGCTCCAGGTGTGGCTACAGGAGTACCGGCCCGACAGCGGAGAGGAAGCTGTGACCCTCCTGGAAGATTTGGAGCTTGATCTGTCTGGGCAGCAGGTAGGATGGCGCAAAGCTGCTCCGTGAGAAGGGTGTGGGATTTGGAGCAAGGAGAAAGTCACTAACATAGAGCTATTATTAGGTCACTTTGTGCTGGGCACTCTGTTACAGAATGTTCTTGGGGATCCTCAGAGGTAGACCCTGTGCTTGATGTTTGCAAGCCCACACATTAAACCCCTAGACCCTTCACAAAAATGTGTCTGGCTTCTCCCTGCTTTTCTTTACTATTTTAATTCTTAGTTTAAAAATGATTTGCCAGGCATGGGGAGGTAGCACACACCTGTAAGCCCAGCACTCAGGAAGCTGAGGCCAGAGGATAGTGAGTTTAAAGGTAGCATAGACTATATAGCAAAACTCTGTTTCAAAAAACAAGAGTGCTTGCCAAAAGGCCCTGAGTTTAAACTCTTAATTCACCTTTCTTCCACCTGTCCCCCTATTTAAAAAACAAAAAAATGCTGGGCGCTGGTGGCTCACGCCTGTAATCCTAGCTACTTAGGAGGCTGAGATCTGAGGATCGCGGTTCAAAGCCAGCCCGGGCAGGAGAGACCATGAGACTCTTATCTCCAATAAACCACCAGAAAATCGGAAGTGGCGCTGAAGCTCAAGTGGTAGAGTGTTCGCCTTGAGCTGAAGAGCTGAGGGATAGCGCCCAGGCCCAGAGTTCAAGCCCCACGACTGACCAAAAAAAAAAAAAACAAAAACATAAAACCAGTGATTTATCCATCAACCTTTGATTTTCCTCAGGTCCCAGGTCAAGTTCATGGGCCTGAGATGCTTGCCCGGGGGATGGTGCCTCTGGATCCTGTTCAGGAGTCCTCAAGTTTTGACCTTCACCCTGAGGCCACCCAGTCTCATTTCAAGCATTCATCTCGGAAACCTCGCCTCTTGCAGTCCCGAGGTAAGAAGCAGGGACTCATGGGGAAAAAAGTCAAGGTTGGGAGTACCTGTGAGAAAGAGGACTGCGTGTTCTTGTTCTCCATAATTGTTATCATTACCAAATATTAGGAAAACTGTACTCCCAGAGCATCTCTGAGAGCTGAATGCTATAAGTAAGGCAGTAAGTGCTCTATGCACAACAAGATGAGCTCATTGGCCTCCACATCATCTGTTAGCTGGCCAGGTAGCTCTTAATCTCCTGATAGAAGAGGGTGGGAATAGATGATAGATTATTTCCAGCCTGGTGAGTTTGTTATTGTTTTTTGTTGTTGTTGATTTTAAGACAAAGTCTCACTACTTAACTTAGGTTGATCCTGAATTTGTAATCTTCTTGCCTCAGCCTCTTGAGTGCTGGGATTATAGGTATAACAACATATCCAACTTCCATCCTTGGGTATTAGAATACTTTAATAAGTCTTAAATCATTTTTAAAAGGTTTGTGAATCTTTTTTTTTTTTTGGAAGGGGTCCGGTCATGGGGCCTGAACTCTGGGCCTGGGCGCTGTCCCTCAGCTCTTCAGCTCAAGGCTAGCACTCTACCACTTGAGCCACAGCACCACTTCCAGCTTTTTTTCTTTTTGCTTATGTGGTGCTGAGGAATCGAACCCAGGGCCTCAGGCATACAAGGCAAGCGCTCTACCACTGAGCCACCTTCCCAGCCCCAGGTTTGTGAATCTTTTTAAGAATCCACTTTATTTAAATACTATAAAAATTTTGTATAACAAGAAAGATAAAAAAATTTGTATAACATTACTCTTTTCTAGGCTATTTTCAAATTTTTCCAACAGTGGTAATAAAATTTTAAAAATATTTTGGTTGAAGAAAATAACAGCTCAGGGTCATATGAATAAATACCTATTTTACTTGCATTTTTTCCAAGTTCAAAGTCAGACTAACTGCACAGAATGTCAGTACAAACAAGGACTAAAAGAAAATGAGAAAGAGTGCCAGACACCAGTGGCTCATGCCTATAATCCTAACAACTCAGGAGGCTGAGATCTGAGGATCATGATTCAGAGCCAGCCCAGGCAGAAAAGTCCATGAGAATTCTAATCTCCAGTTAACCACCAAAAAGCTGAACATGGGGTTATGGTTCAGTTGGTAGAATGCTATCCTTAAGGGAAAAAAAAAAAAATCTCAGGGATAGTGTCTAGGCCCTGAGTTCAGGTTAGCACAAAGGAAAAAAAAAATGAGAGTGTTCAAGAAGAGTTGCAAGAAGAGTTGCTCATAGCCTGGTCCTTTATCAGAGTGTATGTCTGTGATGATGGTGGAGCTTCCTGGAAAGCCTTCCAGGGTGTATGTGAAACATCACAGAGCATTACATTAGAGAGGAAACTAGAGAAAGTATTCATGTATCAGGTTGCCAGAGAAACAGTTGTAGAGACCTTGTGCAGAGAGAGTGGTTGTTATTGTTTGTGAGTGAATAGACACATACTTACTTATTCTCAATTTTCTCTCTCTTTGGGGGGTGAAGGGGGGTTCTGGGGCTTGACCTCAGGGTCTCACTTGTGAGAGAGGGATTCTACCACGTGAGCTTCATCTCCAGCCCTGCGTTCTGCTGGTTATTTTGGACATAGAGTCTAGCAGCTAGTATTTTCTGTTCAATCTGGCCTTGAACAGATCTTCCAGATCTCAATCTCCTGAGTAGCTAGGATTACAGGTGTGAGTCAACAGTACCCAGCTTCAGATTCCTCTTTATCCTATTCATCTTTGTGTTTTCTAACTCTCAGAAGGTTCTTGGATCTTTCTGTACAGTTGACTTTATCATTCTTATTATTGCTCAGTTGGAAGTAGTCACAAGGCTTAATAATTCAGTTTCAAATTCATTTCTCTTAACACTTTTGTACTCATTACCATCATTTATCTACCAATAGCATTTCCACATCTAGTACTCGGCTAGACGAGAGAAAGAGGCTTAAGTTAATTACAGAGTTTAATTTTTTATATGTTTTTTTCTGTACATGGCACATTGTTGTTGTGATCATGTGATGTACTACAGAAATCTTTCATCATACCTTCAAACATCTATACAGACCACCATTTAAACCATTTATATATCTTTTTTTTTTTTGTCGGTCGTGGGACTTGAACTCTGGGCCTGGGCGCTGTCCCTCAGCTCTTCAGCTCAAGGCGAGCGCTCTACCACTTTAGCTACAGCGCCCCTTCCTGTTTTCTAGTGGTTTATTAGAGATAGGAGTCTCACGGTCTTTGCTGCCCGGGCTGGCTTTGAACTGCGATCCTCAGATCTCAGCCTCCTGAGTAGCTAGGATTACAGGTGTGAGCCACCAGCGCCCATTTATATATCTTACAAATCTTATTGTGGCCAAGTATGCAAGAAAATAAAAGGACATAATTAGCAAGAGATCAGACACCTCCTCCTCCTCAACCTTTCTAAGCTATACCCCATTTTTCATGGTATGGGCATGTGTGCTGTTCTGTGGTCTAGACTTGAAGCTGAATGTTCCCATTCTGTAGCTGAGAATAGGAGCCTGGCTTCCAGACCTGACTCTTGCCATTACAGACTGGATGACAGGAGACAAATCATTTGCCATTTGGGGACCTTGCTTTTCTCCTCTTTAAAGAGCTAGAGTCTTTGGCTTGTATGTCTTGTGTGGGGAGCAGAAAGTGTTTTCTCTTTTCCATGTTAAACTAAAATCTACTTACTATAACTCAGAAAGCAAGAAGTTAGACCAGGTAGTTTGTTTTGTATCAGTATTGAGACTTGAACTCAGAGCCTTGGTGCTCTCCCTTAAATTTTTTGCTCAAGGCTGGTGCTCTACCATTTGAGCCACAGCTCCACTTCTGGCTTTTTTCTAGTTAATTGTAAATAAAATTTTCACAGATTTCTCTATCCAGGCTGGCTTCAAATTTTAATTCTCACACCTCAGCCTCCTACATAGCTAGAATTAATAACTGTGAGCTACGAATGCCTGGTAGACGAAGAGGTTTTCAGGATTGTTTTGTTTTGTGGATTCTATGAATCCCATTTAAGAATAGAAGTCTTGGGGAAGACTAAGTCCTGCTTCTCCTTGCTCTCCGGTGCTCTCTCTGGATAAACATCCAGTAGCGCCGGGCATATGCTGGAATGGGAGTGGCCGGGCCCTCCTGTAAGGGAGGCTCAGGGCAGAGCTGATTGACTTAACAGCTCTTTTCTCCTCCCTCAGCTCTCCCTGCCACCCACGTTCCTGCCCCTCACCCCCAAGGGAGTCCCAGAGACCAGGCGGTGGCATCTGCACTATTGACAGCAGATTCCCAGGTGAGCCATGGGCCCCTCTGCCTCCTAAGTCCCCAGGCTCCTTCCTGGAGTGCCCCCTGCGGCCTCCACCAGCCCCACCCACCCCTTTGGATGGGGTCCTTCTACCAAAAACCCCCTCAGCCACCAGGCTCTGGTCACAATTTCTTGCCCAGTGTCCTGTAGCCCAGCATCAGCTTTGTTCATGATTTCAAGTTGGGACAATGGGGCATCCCTAAGCTTGGGGAGAACTGAGTGTGGGGATCTCCTGTGTTTTCAGGCAATGGTGAAGATCGAGGACATGGCTGTGTCCCTCATCCTGGAGGAATGGGGCTGTCAGAAGCTGGCTCGGAGGACTCTCAGTAGGGACAGCAGGCAGGAGAACTGTGGGAAGGTGTTTTCCCAGGGTAAGACAACACAGGGTTCTTGTCTGATGAGAGTGCTTTGCCTCTGCTAGTTGTGCGATAGACACAGTAGTGTTGGTGAGGGTTTAAAGACTACTGACTCCCTCTGTTTGGAACAGAGAGAGGAACTCCAGAATCATGGTACCAGGCCTCCCTGCTCCCCTGCCCCTTGTTACCTCTGTACCCATGTCAGGAGAGCTTCTTTCCTGTTGAAGATGGCCAGGCGACCTGATTATCTATCACATGCCATCCTGCTCTTCCTGAACCTGTTAGGCATCTTTCCACAGGGGCATCTTTCTCTTCCATCCTGGATGAGCGCTGCTACAGCTCTCTGAGATTCTATAGACTTGTACTTGAGCCTCACATTGGGTCAGTTCCCAGTTTCCACACTTAATAGTGCTCTTTCCTGAAGTGCTCTGGGTCCTGAGAGGTGAGAATGAAGAAGCTCAAGAGGCCTCAGTGGCCTACCCAGCTGATACCACCACCTGAACCTCTGCTAGGTCTTAGCCCCTAGGAGACAGTATCACCACCACATCCTTACACATGTTCAGTGACAGCAGGACTTCTGCTCAGGAGGATGGGGGAGGGAGGATAACAGGTTGATGTGAAGAAATGACTTGGAATCCTAGATATAAATGTGTCTGTAATCTCTTTAAGAATTTAGCTCTTTAAGTATTTAGGTAGAAATTAAGGCAAAGAATGCATCTGTGTTTATAAGCTATTACTAACTCTCATAACTTAAAAGGGAATAAAAAGAGAGAAAGAAGACTCTTAAAACTGGCCAGATAGAGAAGGACTGTGAATTAGAATTGAGAAGTAGACCAGGTCCCCCCTCCCTGCAACTGTTGAGCCTTTGGTGATGTTATCATGAAAGTTGGGGTTCAACATTCCTCGGCAACTCCAATCCTGACACTCGGGCCTGGCAGGATCACATGCAACCTCTTGCAGAGCTCTCTTAAGGCCCGGTAGCTTTGTTTTTGTTTTTTCTAGACAAGTAGAACAGAAATGAAAGTGTTTTGGTCTTCCCATAAGAGCACAGGTGGTGCGCATCATACATAGCAGTACACCGTCAGCACCAAAAATCATACATAGCAGTACACCGTCAGCACCGAAAATCATACATAGCAGTACACCATCAACACCTAAAATCATACATAGCAGTACACCGTCAGCACCGAAAATCATATATAGCAGTACACCGTCAGCACCGAAAATCATACATAGCAGTACACTGTCAGCACCTAAAATCATACATAGCAGTACACCGTCAGCACCGAAAATCATACATAGCAGTATACCATCAGCACTGAAAATCATACATAGCAGTACACCGTCAACACCTAAAATGAGGGCTCAGTGGTATGTTTGGAAAATCACGTTTTCGGGCTGGGAATGTGGCTTAGTGGTAGAGTGCTTGCCTAGCATGCACTGGGTTCGATTCCTCAGTCCACATAACAGAAAAGGCTGGAAGTGGTGCTGTGGCTCAAGTGGTAGAGCTCTATCCTTAAGCACCAATCCCTGAGTTCAAGCCCCAGGACTGGGGGGAAAAAATCATGTTTTCATTTCTCTCTATGGATCACTTCTGAAAGTGTTTTCGCATCCTTTTCTCTCTGCTATTCTCCACGTTCATAGTGAAGGCTTTAGATACATCCCTAATGAATGCCTTTAGTTATATTACCAGCTCTTTGACCCTGTGTCTATCACTCAAGTCTAGGTCTCTGCGGCTGTTCCGACCTGCCTTTTTTTTTTTTTTTTTTGAGTCAGGGGAGGAAGAGTTGTTGGGCTTTGAACCAGGCTTGTATTGTGCCACTTAAGCCACACTTCCAGTACAGCCCTGTTTACTTTGTTTTTGTTTTTTTGTCAGTCGTGGGGCTTGAACTCTGGGCCTGGGCCTGAAGAGCTGAGGGACAGTTCTCAGCTCTTCAGCTCAAGGCTAGCACTCTACCACTTGAGCCATGGTACCACTTACGATTTTCTGGTGGTTTATTTGAGATAAGAGCCTCATGGACTTTCCTGCCTGGGCTGGCTTTGAACTGTGACCCTCAGATCTCAGCCTCCTGAGTAGTTAGGATTACAGGCGTGAGCCACTGGTACCGACCTGTTTACTTTTTTTAAACTTAACAACCATTTAGTGTATATGAAATAAGACTCTTTGAATATACGTTAGTTATCTATTGACCATATAATAGGTTTGTGATACAACATGTCCCTTCATTCTGGTTTTTTTTTTTTTTTTTTGGTGCCAGTCCTAGGCCTGGGCGCTGTCCCTGAGATTTTTTGCCACAGCTCCAATTTCAGCTTTTTTGACCATTAAAGATAAGAGTGTTGGGCTGGGAAGGTAGCTCAGTTACCACTTGCCTTGCATGCATAAGGCCCTGGGTTCGATTCCTCAGCACCGCATAAACAGAAAAGGCTGGAAGTGGCACTGTGGCTCAAATGGTAGAGTGCTTGCCTTGAGCTAAAAAATTGAGGGACAGCATCTAGGCCTAGAGTTCAAGCCCCACAACTGACCAAAAAAAAAAAAAGTGTCATGGGCTTTCCTGCCTGGGTTGGCTTTAAACCATGATCCTCAAATCTCAGCCTTCTGAGTAGCTATGATAGGTATGAGCCCCTAGCACCTGGCAGTCCCTTCTTAACTGATTCTCTGCTCTTTCCCTACCATGCCTGATAATTCACATCCTTCCCACATACCTTCTGCTGTTATTTCTCCTTCCTGCTACTCTGTTGACCAGCCTTCTCATTTTCTAACTACATCCCAGATCCACTCATCATTGGCCCAATTTTTTCCCTTGGGTTTTTTTTTTTCTTTGATGAGTACTATGAAGTCATTTTGCAGCCATATAGAAGCTTCTTGGAAAATAAAGTCACTCGGTTAATGTACGTACACACAGGACAGTCTTTTTGTTTTTGTTTTTGTTTTTTTTTTTGTAGGTCATAGGGCTTGAACTCAGAACCTGGGTACTGTTCTTGAGCTTTTTTGCTCAAAGCTAATGCTCTGCCACTTTTTTGTTGTTGGTGGTAGTCATGGGGCTTAAACTCGGCCTGGGTGCTGTCCCTCAGCTCTTCAGCTCAAGGCTAGCACTCTATCACTTGAGCCACAGCACCACTTCCGGTTTTCTGAGTGGTTTATTAGAGAGAAGAGTCTCACGGCCTTTCCTGCCTGGGCTGACTTTGACCTACAATCCTTAGATATCAGCCTCCTGAGTAGCTAGGATTACAGGTGTGAACCATGGGTGTGCTCTGCCACTTTGAGCCACAGCTCCACTTCCAGTTTTCTGGTGGTTCATTGGAGATGGGAGTCTCTCAGAGTTTCCTGCCTAGCAGGATGTCAGCCTCCTAGGCAAAGATTTTTGTTGTTTTACTATTTGTTTATTGTTCTCAGGCTGTGAAAACAGGACTGACAATGAGGAGTCAACATACAAGAGTGAAGTCACAGAAAACTCCATGGTACAGGGGGACACAGTAGGAAGACCCCAGAAAGAGTTCGGAGAGAAACGTGAACATCAGGGCAGAGTTGTCGAAAGGCAGCAGAGAAACCCCGAGGACAAAACGGGCAAAGAGAAGAGAGAAAGCGGGCTGGCTACAGCCAAGGAGAAGAAGGCCAGCGTGGGAGAGAGGGGCCCCCGGGAGAAGGGCAAAGCGCTGGGAAGAAGTTTCAGCCTGAGTTCCAACTTTCAGACCCCCGAAGATGTCCCACCAGGGGCAAAGGCCCACAGGTGTGATGAGTGCGGGAAATGCTTCACCCGAAGCTCCAGCCTTATCCGCCACAAAATCATCCACACAGGAGAAAAGCCCTATGAGTGTGGCGAGTGCGGGAAAGCCTTCAGTCTCAACTCGAACCTTGTCCTGCATCAGCGCATCCACACAGGAGAGAAGCCCCATGAATGTCACGAGTGTGGCAAGGCCTTCAGTCACAGCTCCAACCTCATCCTGCACCAGCGCATCCACTCGGGGGAAAAGCCCTACGAGTGCAATGAGTGCGGGAAGGCCTTCAGCCAGAGCTCGGACCTCACGAAGCACCAGCGCATCCACACGGGCGAGAAACCCTACGAGTGCAGTGAATGCGGCAAAGCCTTCAACCGAAACTCCTACCTGATTTTGCATCGGCGAATTCACACCCGAGAAAAGCCCTACAAATGTACCAAGTGTGGTAAGGCCTTCACCCGCAGTTCCACCCTCACCCTGCATCATAGGATCCACGCACGTGAGCGTGCCTCCGAGTACAGTCCTGCCTCCCTGGATGCATTCGGAGCGTTCCTCAAAAGTTGTGTGTAAGACAAGAATCTGTCATCAAGCCATTTTCTCCCTTTCATGTCTAAAATTATGTCAGAGGTGTGTGCCCATGGAAGAGAAAACAAAAAACAAAACAGCTTAGACAGATTGTTATTGTTGTTGTTGTTGTGTTTTCAAAGTCGCATGGAAGGATCCTTTGAGTGAAGATCAGAAGTGTCTACTTTGCGTGTATAGGCAGCAGCCACACCCTGGCAAGGAAAAGCTGGTTGTAAAGATACTCCAGTGTGGCCATGGGGCTATTTCCACACAAGATAAGCACACACAGTAAAACGTCAAGTTTTCCAGCACCAAGGATACTTTTGAAGGACCCCGGCAGCAATCACAACATATAATTGACAGATCAGAATTGGCCCTGCCCATGGAACACTGAGGTCAAGGAGCCATTTGCTGCAAATGCCCCGTGTCTTCTTCAAAAAGAGAGGGACAAGCAAAACAAAAACTACACTGGGCCATGCTGCTCAGGCTAGTTACATTATCTGATCGCCGGTAGCCTGCCAAAGCTGTAGAAATCTAGGACTGTGCCGATGAGTATCAAACCAAAGATTTCTGTCTCTTCTGGGAAGAGAGAGATGGGCGCCAATCTACAGTTCCAAAGGACTGCCGCAGTGTAGCTGGTTCTATCTGCTTGGACCTCAGTTCTGCCCACACAGCAGCGGTGACTCAACACGCTTCCTCATGTCCAGAATGCATTTCTCCACAAGTGAGCACTTGATTGTACACTGGCTCTTAATCCTTCATTGGAAGTTTTTATCATTACCCCTTCCCTTCCCCCCACTCCCCAAAATATTTTGGTTGTCAAGGAAACAGCCCAGCACTGGACTTAGTGCTGAAAACAAGGCACTCCTTATGACTGGACTCCCAGCAAGACTTCCGCACTTAAGATAAAGCCCCATGAATTCTGAGTACCTGAAATACAGTGGCTGATCCAGAAGCGTGTTATTTTTGTCCTAACTGTATGCAAAAGATGTGGTTGGCTGCCTGTATGGACTTTCCCTAAACATGAATCAGTGAGTCGATACCACAGGATGTCAGAAATGTTGACATCGTAAGAGTAATTTGGCATCTCCATGGCAAAGATCTTAACCAGAATTCTCTTCATTTAGCTGCTAAAAAATGCGATGAATTGGGCACTTTTTTCAGAGTTGTTTAAAACTTATTTCAGAAGATGTGATTTTTTTTAATGCTTTTCAGAAAAATGAAAATTAGGGAAGAAGCATTTTCCCATGCTGCACCAGAAACTTTACAAAGGCATTGGCCATCAATAACTGGAACCTCATTGCTTTATTTCGCAAGTTCTCCAGCAGACTGAGACATGACTGGTTGTGTCAGTGACAGTGCACAGGGCCAGATAGCACTCTTAAGATTGAGGTAAGCTTAGGGAACTTGAGTCTTTCCCATCCTTTCTGCAGGAGGATGCAGGGTGCCCCCTACGAGATGTCAGGGACCATCACTCACACAGGAAACCTATGTGTCATAGGCCTTGCAGGTAGGTGTCAAGGGCTCAGCGATAGAGAAGGCTCTGTTCCTAATAGCTTTGAGGTGGTTGTCGTGTCACAGCCCTGCAGATACCTAGAAACACACCTGGAGGCTATTGGCACAAACACCTCCCTCCACCCCCACGTACAGTATGAGATTTCCCTCCATTCTTCAGTCCTTTGCTCACCAACAGCAGAAGTTCACAGGACAACATGGGGGCCCATGTGGCATCAGACTAAACCACAATTCTACACAGCTATCATATTGAGCCTCTCTTTGGCTTTCATACTTGGACTAACCACAGCTACTTTATAGCTTCTGTGTAGTTTCTTCATTGTTGCCTGGGGGAACTTCATCGTGAGTCAGCCAGTTTCAACTTCTGAAAAACAAGAGATATTGTGGAAGAGAACATAATCACCTTCTCTAGTGAAATACATTAAGGATTTCCCTTGGTGAGCCACAGTGGTAGTTGAATATAAGATTGCTGGTGTGTTTAAAAGAAAAACATGACTGAAAGCAGGGTGGCCAGCTCCAGGAACCCACCCCAACACTGACTCTATTCCTTTTTTTTGGGGGGGGGGTCTGGTCATGGGGCCTGAACTCTGGGCCTGGGCACTGTCCCTCAGCTCTTCAGCTCAAGGCTAGCGCTCTACCACTTGAGCTACAGCGCCACTTCTGGCTTTTTTCTTTTTGCTTATGTGGTGCTGAGGAATCGAACGCAGAGCCTCATGCATGCAAGGCAAGCGCTCTACCACGAGCCACCTTCCCAGCCCTGACTCTGTTCTTGAAAAGGACTGGGGACAGTTCCATATTGGATTTTTTTAAGTCACAAGTATATGCATAATTCACCCAACATTTGGGGGTGGGTTTTAGTTGAACTGAAATATGGCCCCTGCCATTGTATTTGATTCTCCTTTGATCAGGACACCTTACTGGAATTGCTTTAGGTATTCTGCAGACACAACCTGGAGGCTGCAGTTTGAAGGTGTGTGTGTATGTGCGTGTGTGTCTGCGTGCGTGTGTGTGCGCCTCTGCGTGCGTGTGCGTGCGTGCGTGCATGCACCCATCATGGGGCTTGAACTCAGGGCCTGGGCGCTCTCCCTGAGCTTTTCTGATCAAGGCTGTTGCTCTACCATTTGAGCCACAGCTCGACTTCCTGCTTTTTTCACTGGTTAATTGGAGATGAGTCTCATAGACTCCTGCCCTGGCTGTCTTCGAATGACAGTCCTCAGATCTCAGTCCCCCAAATAGCTTGCATTGTAGGCATGAGCCATCAGCACTTGGCAGAAAGTATGTTTTCTGAGGAAAGCAGGCTCCAGCTAGTCACAAACTATCTGCAGCTCATTCATTTATCATTACCTAGTGCAGAAAGTCACTGGGTCACAGTCAAAAATGCCAACATGTTACCTAGCTCAGGATACTCATTCAGAAGTTCAGAACTGGCTGACATCTGTTAAAAGTCTAAAGTTAATCATTAGTATGCTAGTTGACCTAGTGGAACTTTTTAAAGAGTTTATAAATACACACTTTAACCTTGCAAAGAAGAGAAGTCAAATTCTTCAGGGCCTGGAGTAAATGTTTCTACTCCAGCCTGGCAGGCAAGGCTAAGCATAGATATAAGGCACTTCCTATTAAAGGCACAGATGTGAAACTGCCAAATGTGTGGAAAGACTGATACATTTGCTCCATGCCTTGTAGGCACTAGAGAATTTATTCCATAAAGGAAACCTCTTTGAATATGGCAAAGCCTTTAATCACATCTTGACCCACAGCATCAGAAGAAACCTTCACTGTAAATAAACCTGGTTAATGTGTGAGAACTTTCAAGCTTAGCACTCAATGCTTTGGACAGAAAATGAATTTTTTGGTGTGTCCCTGTTCTCATTGGGATACACGGGAACTCAAACTCAAATCCAGGATCCACAGAAGAAAATATAGGGAGATACTGAAGAAATAGCAAAAATTGTACAACTTCTTTCTGAGACTGCAAATGTGTAGTACTTATACATATTTTGTATGAACCATAATCTCTGTGTGTGTTTTGTACTTCCCACCTCTGTCATCCTGTATATTCCCTGTAAACAGATAATGTATTTTAAATCTATTTGACCGAACCCATCACTCCAACCAATGAAATCTGTGGAGTGAAGAAATCAATGTGATTATAGACAAGGAAAAATCTAGTAGAACTGGGAAGGAGGAGGGGAGAGGAGATGAAAACAATCACCACAGTTTGGTGCTTTACTGAACCAAGAATAGAGGTGGGGAAATTCACGAGAGAGTTTCCTGAGGCACCGAAGTAGAATCTTTTCCGGAAGCACCTGGAGTCTCTTCGAGTTTTCTCTTCCAAACCAGGACATTGACCTGAGCTGCTGCACACACTCTGTGGAGAATAGAAAATGTACTGGAACAGCTGTGGGACCACTGAGCCCGACCAACCACATTCTGTCAACCATTACCACCATGCTTTTCCGCCAAGTTGTAAATCCTCATGCTTAGTAAACTTGGGCTGTGAACTAGACTTCGACCCAGAGACATCCCTTAGGGGCACTCTGGAGAGGTCCTCTGGGGAGCCTTTGAGGTACCCCTCAAGCTGTGCTCCTGGGGGCTTTGCTGCTCCACCCCTTCCCTGATGGCTGACCAGGAGGAAGGAGGGGTAGCAAAGATTCATAGTTGTTTCTTTATTTTTTTTTTAAATTGTAGAGTTGGTCATCTCTGTTCCTTAGGCACAGGGACCGCTTTACCCACACTCATTGTGCCATCCTCGTGAGGTGGATGTGTGAGTCAGAGCAACTGTATTGGAAGGGAGTCCGACAGCAGCTACTTGCCAGAGGAGCCATCTCTGTATCCTGCTCTTTGCAGCTGCTCAGAAATACGCGAGGGTGCTGATAAAGGAACACAGATGAAGTGAAATAGAGAAGTAGGAAAGCAAATTGTATAAATAGCTTCTTAGAAGTCAGGGTGGATTTTTCTTTCAACTACTACTGGAGAATTTAATTTTTTAAAAAACATAACTGTTGGAGAGGGGCTTTTTCCCCCCCTAAAAGCACCTACTTATTTTGCTATTCAGATGAATGTTTTTTTTTTTTTATTGTAGCTGACAATGAAATGATCGGTTGTACTTTTCAAAGCTCTGTAAAGCAAACTTGAAGTTACAAGGAGATAAGCCATCTCCAGTTCTGCAAGTCAAAGGAAAGCTTGGTCATCTCATAATTGCAGAATGTCTTTACCTGAGAACTTGCTTTCACCTCATCGGCCTTTGTTCCTCTAGTGGACACCACTAATCTTGTGTTTTGCTCTGTTAATTCTGAACAGAAAAGAGAGAGTAGATATTAGGAAACGTCTGAACTCTGGTCTCACCAGAGTTTAGAAGCCCCCATTCTCTCCTTTTTTGAAATCTTGGAGATTCTCCTATCTCCATTAAAAGACTACACTTGAGGCAGCCCTGAAACCTGCATTCCATTCCATTTTCCGGTTAGGCTTTTCTGTTCCTTTGGGCCAGGGGAGGAGCCAGCCAGCTGCTGAGGTCCTGAGTCAAGGTCACAGTTTCCCAACAAGGTCAGGTGTATGGGAAGAGAAGAGGCCTGAGGGAGGAAGGAAGAGAAGGCAAACTTGGGGATGTGTGGGTTTAGTGCTTATTTTCCTTCTACTGCACCTCAGATGGACAACAGCCTTCCACAGCCTCAAGTTTCTAGTCTGGGTGGACAAAGCATGCTGGATTTGGATATGCTGTCCAAAAAGCAGGTTCTTGGTTGAACACATTGATGCGGAAGGGCAGGAGGAAGCTTAGCTGTGATCAATGCAGGAAAATCTAAAGGTGTATCAGTGTAGGGTAAAGAGTGAGTTATGCAAGCAAAATCAGTAATTATTTTAAAATAAGCATATGTATTTTTTATTAACTTTTAGTCAAATAGAGATTATTACAGCCAGGCCAACATGATAAGCCTAGAGATCTATATAGAGAGTGAACTCAGGCATTGTCTTGTTTTATTTGTAGACTAGAAGATACCTGTCCTGTTTTGTCAGTTCCCAGCTTTTTTTTTTTAGAATAAATTAGACCAAATAAAGAAACTTGCTTGTCTTTGTATACCCACAGAATTAATTTATTGCTGTTAAAAACTGGATTTTTCATTTTAACCAGTCCAGATGTTAGATATTCAGTAAATGATTTGTGTGTGTGTGTGTGTGTGTTTATGTGTGCGTGTACGTGCATGCTCATGTGCCAGTACTGGGGCTTGAACTCAGGGCCTTGTGCTCTCAGCTGGCACTGTACCATTTGAGCCACGCCTCTGCTTGCAGCTTTTTGCTAGTTAATTGGAGATAAGTCTGGAGGATTTGTCTGCCTAGACTGGCTCCAAACCTTGATCCTTAGGTCTCTGGATGTGAGCTGCTAGGATTATAAAGTGTGAGTCATCAGTGCCTGGCCAATAAATGACTTAAATAATATTTAAAATCTTCATTGACATTTCTAGAAAGGCCTCTTTCACTAAATAATGAAATCTTAGAGGACAAGTAGCTTTTTGTTTATTTGAATAGTTTAGAGAACTCTGCCAGAATTTGGAACCTTGATCAGGACCTGAACTTTTCAATCAAAAGAAAAGTGGCAGCAGAATAAAATTTATAGTCAGTGGTTCATCTAATGCTGGTGATATCTAACAAATGTTGGAGTAGCAGTGTTTGGGGAAGCAGTTGTGGGAGTTTATATACTTTGCCATTTTCTTCTGGGTCATGGTAATAAAGTATCTCTAGGTGGCAACATTTGGACCTGGTTTTTGTCGCCTTTGGTCATATAAATGCATCAAGCTCACAGAGTAAGAAAAACCTAAAGTTGACGGAGCGCCGTTAGTCACAACATTCTCACACAAAATTCAATGTTATGTTTTTATTTTGTCGTATTTAAATAATTGATGTATTTGCCCTATTTCAAAATCCCAAACAGAGGTGCCATTTGCTCTGGTTTCCTCTACACTTGGGTTTTGGTGTCCTTAAGTAAACACTCAGCCCTGCTCTGCTCACTTTCAGGGCCGGGTAGAATAAAGAGATGAATAAAAAGGTGGCATGTGTGGAAGGTTATCTTTTTGCCCCTTATTACTGGTTTCAGTGGTTCATGGGTGTGACAGTGTTGGTTTGGTACTGGCCTCTGTCCTGGGGGTACAGTGTTTAAGACAAAGGAAATACAGAAACAAAGCATGTGTTGGGCCCTGAAGAGAGATGTGGGGCTGGCAGTTCAGAAAGTACAACTACCATCTTGGGCCAACTCAGGAGGCTGAAATCTGAGGATCACAGTTCAAAGCCAGCCTGGCCAAGAAAGTCCACAAGACTCATCTCCAATTAAGTATCTCCTAAAAGGGCTGGAAGTGGAGCAAGGTTAAGTGGTAGAATCCTAGCAAAAAACGGTGAGGGACAGCACTCAGGCCTTGAGTTCAAACCCTACCCCTGGGGGTAGGGGGGTGGGGAGGGGGGAGGACCTGAACACTGAAAAAGACAGACGTGACCTATGATTTTAAGCCACCTCAATTCTTACCTTGGCCCCTAGCTGAACAATATTGGCCTGTTGTAATCCTGGCTCCTGATCTAAGAATCTCCCAGACTCCTAGAGCTACCACAGCTAAATCATTTTGTCCCCCCTTCAGTCTCCCTTTTTGTTTTTAATCACATGTAACCATTTTCTGAAAACTGTTGACACCATGCAGTCCTTCATCTCTACTGGCAAAAAAAAAAATACATAGCCATCCACACAGTAACCTTGGGAAGATGCCCTATTTTACAGATGAGAGAGGTCCAGGAAACAAAATGGTGGACTCCATGAATAGCAAAACTGGATTTGAGGTTCTTTCTTCTACTTCACTGTCCCCTGCCATCCTTTGTGGACTTGATTGCGCTCTCACTATTTTCATCCATCACTAAATCACACAAAATTGTATCTAGAGCAACGTAGCATCCTGGGTAAGCACACAGCAGTTCAGGCATTCAAACATGTCTGAGGTAACTTGGGATCCTGGGAAAGGAAGGATTTTTGCCTAGGGGGATGCTGGGTCAAATATACATCTTCCACTCAGAGGTTGCACAGGTCTTTTCTTGGCCCTTTAAGGAATGAGAAGAAAGTGGCAGCTGCCATTATAGAAGGACAAGTACAGGCAGGATGCCAAAGATTAAGAAGCCACACTTAACTATGGGACACCAGTATTAAAAACTGCAGAGAGCCACACGCTGAGGGCTCACACCTCACAACTGTAATCCTAGCTACATGGGCCTGAGATCTGAGGCTCATGGTTTGAAGCCTGCCCAGCTTCAATGAATCAGGAAAAAAGCTAAAAGTTGAGGTATAGCTCAGATGGTAGAGCATTAACCTTGAGTACAAAAGTTAGGCAAGAATTTTGAGTCCTTGAGTTCAAGCCCCAGAACTACTGGCATACACACACGCATGCATGCATGCATGCATGCACATACCAACAACTAAAGAGACCATGCCCCTGTAATAGTGATGGCAGGATTTTTTGTATTTATTGATTTTGTGTCAGTTATGGGGCTTGAACTCTGGGCCTGGGTGCTGTCCCTCAGCTCTTCAGCTCAAGGCTAGCAAGCACCTTACCGTTTGTGACACAGCTCCATTTCCGTTTTTCTGGTAGTTTATTGGAGATAAAGAGTCTCATGGACTTTCCTTCCTGGATGGCTTTGAACCATGATCCTCAGATCTTAAGCTTCCTTAGTAGCTAGGATTACAGGCGTGAGCCACAGGTGCCCAGTGATTTATTTTTCTTTTTCTTTTTGCCAGTTCTGGAGTTTGAACTCTAGGCCTGGAAGCTCTCCCTGAGCTTTTGTACTCAAGGCTAATGCTTTACCACTTGAGCCACAGCTCTACTTCTGTCTCTTTGTGGTAAATTGGAGATAAGAGTCTCATAAACATCCCTGACTGGGCTGGCTTGGAACTGTGATCCTAGATCTCAGAATCCTGAGTAGCTAGGATTATGAAGATGGCAAGTTTGAGACTAGCCTGGCAAAACCCTGTCTTAAAAGTCAACTAACTGGGGCTGGGAATGTGACTTAGTGGTAGAGTGCTTGCCTAGCATGCATGAAGCCCTGGGTTCTATTTCTCAGTATCACATAAACAAAGCTGAAAGTGATGCTGTGGTTTAAGTGGTAGAGTGCTAGACTTGAGCACAGAGAGCCTCGAGGACAATGCCAAGGCCCTGAGTTCAAGCTCCACCACCAGCAAAAAATAATTAGGGCTGGGAATGTGGCTCAGTGGTAGAGTGCTTGACTAGCATGCATGAAGCCCTGGGTTTGATTCCTCAGTACCACATAAACAGAAAAGGCCTGAAATGGCACTGTGGTTCAAGTAGTAGAGCATTATCCTTAAGCACAGAGGGCTAGGGACAGTACCCAGGCACTGAGTTCAAGCCTCAGGACCAGCAAAAAAAAAAAAAAAATCATTTTCTACAATATAACTTATATTATTTCTAAGTTCCTTACTTTTTTGGGGGGGTCCAGTCGTGGGGCCTGAACTCTGGGCCTGGGCACTGTCCCTCAGCTCTTCAGCTCAAGGCTAGCACTCTACCACTTGAG
>NW_012267284.1:7131135-7131481 GCF_000151885.1 Dipodomys ordii
CAAAAAAAAAAAAGATGGTTGTTCAGGCTCTTGAACCTTTTCCTACACTTGTTATAAAAGTCTGTTTTAGCACCAAACCCTGTTAATTCAGTTTAGCAAGAACCCTGCAACCTCCATATTTGATCGCCCTCCCTATTGATTGGGTTCCTCATCCTCCACTGTCCCTGTCCCTTAGGTGATGCCTCATACACTCCGAGCTGAATTTTTTTTTTTGTAAAGATACTATACAGAGGGTTACAGTTAAATGAGCAAGGTAATGAGTACACTTCCTCTTGAACATTGTTACCCCCTCCATTGTTTTCCCCCTACCATCCCTTCCCTCCCTACCTTCCCAGAGGTTCTTTTT
>NW_012267284.1:7132951-7136715 GCF_000151885.1 Dipodomys ordii
TGTGCCTATTAGTTCAAGTGTTTCTCCTACTCTGTCCTGCAGTAGTTTCAGAGATTCAGGTTTAATGTTAAGGCCTTTAATCCATTTTGAGTTGATGTTGGTGAATGGTGATAGGCTGGGGTCCACTTTTAGTTTTCTGCATGTGGCTGCCCAGTTTTCCCAGCACCAGCGGTTGAAGAGGCTGTGTTTCTTCCATTGTATGTCTGAGCTGAATTTATGAAGAACTCTGTTCTGTCAGTTTAGCCAGAATCCCTTTTGTTTTTTGTTTTTTTTTGTCAGTCATGGGCCTTGAACTCTGGGCCTGTGTGCTGTCCCTCAGCTCTTTAGCTGAAAGCTAGTGCTCTACCACTTGAGCTACAGCGCCACTTCCTAGCCAGAATCCCTTTTTTTTAACCTTTGGTCATGGGGCTTGAATTCTGGGCCTGGGCGCTGTCCCTAAGCTCTTCAGCTCAAGGCTAGTGCTCTACCACTTGAGCCACAGCGCCACTTCAGTTTTCTGGTGATTAATCGGAGATAAGAGTCTCATGGACTTTCCTGCCTAGGCTTGCTTCAAACAAAGATCCTCAGATCTCAGCCTCCTGAGTAGCTAGGATTACAGGCATAAGCCACTAGTGCCAGGCTAGCCAGAATCCTTCTTATTTTATTTATTTATTGATTGATTGTTGGTCCTGGTGCCTGAACTCTGGCCCTGGGCACTGCCCCTCAGCTCTTCAGCTCACAGCTAGCACTCTACCACTTGAGCCATAGCACCATTTCCAGCTTTTTCTGCTTATGTGGAGCTGAGGAATCGAACCCAGGGCCTCATGCATTAATTCAAGGCAAGCACTCCACCACTGAGCCACCTTCCCAGCCCCCAGAATCCTTCTTACACCTATGTTTCTGGCTTTTTTTTTCTAGTTTTTGTTTGTTTGTTTTTGTTTTTTGTCAGTCATGGGGCTTGAACTCTGGGCCTGGGTTTTGTCCCTCAGCTCTTCAGCTCAAGGCTAGCATTCTACCACTTGAGCCGCAGTGCCACTTCTGGTTTTCTGGTGATTACTTGAAGAGTCTCACAGACTTTCCTGCCCAGGCTGGCTTTGAACTGTGATCCTCAGATCTCAGCCTCCTAAGTAACTAGGAGTACAGGTGTGAGCCACAGCCAGCCAGCTGTTTTCTGGTTTTTGAAATAAACTCTCACTATGTAGCCCACACTGGTCTAGAACGCCTGTGTAGCCAAAGCTGGTTTCAAAATCACAATTCACCTGCCTTAGCCTCCCAAGTGCTGAGATTGTTGACATGTTCTACCATCTCTGGCTATGATCTTCCTTCCTTCCGTCTTTCTTTTTTGGTGCCAGTCCTGTGGCTTGTACTTGGGGCCTGAGTGCTGTCTCTGAGCTTTTGTGCTCAAGGCTAGTACTCTACCACTTGAGCCACAGCTCCACTTCTATTTTTTTGGTAGTTAATTCAGAATCTCATCAGCCTGCCTGAGCTGGCTTCAAACCATAATCCTCAAATCTCAGACTCCTGAGTAGCTAGGATGACAGGTAATAGCCATTGTCACCTGGCCTGATGTTTCTTTTCAGTAATTTTCCACTAATCTCCCATGCCATTCCTTGTCTGTAAATTCTTACTTGGTCCATCTTGTATTTAGCATTGAACATAACCTCTGTTCCCCACTGCAAAATCCCATTGCAGAGGTCTCTATACTGATCAGGTCCTCAGTTCTTTCTTGCTGTGCTTGAAAAAAAAAAAAAAAAGCCCGGCGCTGGTGGCTCATGCCTGTAATCCTAGCTACCCAGGAGTCTGAGATCTGAGGATCACAGTTCAAAGCCAGCCTGCACAGGGAAGTTGTGAGACTCTTATCTCCAATAAACCACCAGAAAACCAGAAGTGGTGCTGTGACTCAAAGTGGTAGAGTACTAGCTTTGAGAAGAAAAGCTCAGAGACAGTGCCCAGGGCCTGACTTCAAGCCCCACAACTGACGGAAAAAAAAAAATTTTTTTTAAGGTACCCTTGAACATGTTTTTATTGTTTTGTTTTCTGGTGCTGATAATGGGCTTGAAAGGCCTGGGTACTGTCCCTGGACTTTTATGCTCAAGACTGGCTGTTTACCACATAAGCCACATCTCCATGTCTGGTTTATGCTGGTTAAGTGAAAAACTCTTGCAAACTTTTCTGCGTAGGTTGGCTTCAAACTTCAATACCTTTTTGAGTAGTGTGATACCTGCTTATTTTTTTTTCTTTTTAAAAATTATCTGCCTAAACCACTGGAACTTTTACTCTTTCTTTCATTTTTTTTTTTTTTTTTTAGCAAATGTTCAAATGTTTGTTTACGAACAATCTCCTTCCAGGAATGAGAAAAGGCAGGTGTTCCAAATTAATAGGCAGGAATCTTGCTCAGCAGAGTTCAAAGAGAAATCAAGTTTTGATCGACCTCTACTGGTCAATTATGTGTAAAGCAGCAAAAGTAAAAGCCTGTTAAAAATGGTAATCAACCATTTTACAGACATGACTCACCTTGCTAGAAAAGGAAGGCAGGGAGATAGAGACCACAGTAAATACTGAAAACCTTTCCAAGTTTGGATTATATATATATATATATATATATATATATATATATTTGTACCTGTAGTGGGGCTTAAATTCTGCCTGGCCACTGTCCCTTAGCTTTTTTTTTTTTTTTGCTCTACCACAAGAGCCATAGCTGAACTCCTAGCATGTTTCTGGTAAATTGGAGTCTTATGGACTTTCCTAGGTCACCTGGCTTCAAACCATTATCCTCAGGTCTCAGCTTCCTGAGTAGCTAGGACTGTAAGTGTGAACCACCAGGCTCTCCTTGTCTTCTGCTCCCTAAGGGTAGGAAAACTTTTCCCGGTACTCTTAGTTCAACCAGTGGCATGGTGTTCAAGTCTAATACATTTAGATTTGCTTATTTGTGGATTAGCATTAATTTGTGAACTCAAGTTTGTAACATGGGACACCTAGAACAGCCCATCATTTCCCCAGGAAAATGATCATTATGTCTGAGATTATCTGCAAAGTAATTCAGTCCAAGTACATGGAATGGAGAAAATCAGATTGACAAATTAACCATTGGGTACATAAAAGCTCATTATGTGAATTTTGTGTGTGTGTGTGTGTCTTTGAAAATAAAGTTTTTTTTGTTAAGCTTATTTACTTAATTTTTGTCAGCCATGGGGCTTGAACTCTGGGCCTGGGCGCTGTCCCTGAGCTTTTCAGCTCAAGGCTAGCGCTCTACCACTTGAGCCACAGCGCCACTTCCCATTTTCAGGTGGTTAGTTGGAGATAAGAATCTCATGAACTTTCCTGCCCAGGCTGGCTTTGAACTTCCATCCTCAGATCTCATCCTCTGAGTAGCTAGGATTACAAGCATGAGCCAATGGCACCCAGCTTGAAAATAAAGTTTTAAGCTGAGTATAGTTGTACCTGCTTGTAACCTTAGCACTCAGGGAGGCTGAGGCAGGAGGATCCAGAGTTCAAAGCCAACCTGGTCTACATAGTGAGACCCTATTTCAAAAAAAAAATAATAATGTTCAGGAAAGCTGCTGTCACACAACACATGTGACTTTTGCAGACAATTCCCTGGGTCCAGCATGGGAAATGTAGACTATTCAATCTGCAAACCTGCAGCTGAGAAAAAGCAGAGGGAAGAAGAGCAGGCAAAGATCTCCTTTATCAAATCCTCATGGATGCATCAGAAAAGCCAAGCAGCCTCTAGGATTTCTTTCTTCTTCTTCTTTTTTTTTTTGTCGGGTCATGGGGCCTGA
>NW_012267284.1:7136780-7140422 GCF_000151885.1 Dipodomys ordii
CCACTTCCGGCTTTTTTCTTTTTGCTTATGGGTTGCTGAGGAATCAAAACCCAGGGCTTCATGCATGCAAGGCAAGCGCTCTACCACTGAGCCACCTTCCCAGCCTGGCACTAAGATTTTAAAGACCAAGCCTCAGAAAAGTATTAAATGTAGCAGCACTAGGAGCGGGGCTCCCCTGGGGCTAAACAACATAATGTATCTACATAAATTCTGCAAAGCCAGGCACTCCTGGCTCTACCCACTGAGCTTTAAGCCGGGTATCTGCAATTCAAAGGATGGCTTGTCTCACCTCAAGGCCTGGGAGCTGAGTGGGAAGCTCCCCACCTTTAGACCTCTCCCCACTCCCCCCCATCATCAGGCTAGGCACCTGAATGGCTGTGTAAAACAACAGCTCCCAGAACCTGGCCTGCATTTGGGATGGCTGTGACTCAGTTTCCTCACTTCACTCAGAGCCCAGGCCCTGAGTTCAAGCCCCATGACGGACCAAAAAGAAAAGAAAAGAAAAAAGTCCCTGACTGGTGTATGAGTCACATGTGTTCTTCAACATGGGCCACATTCACACAGGGTGATGACCTGCAGACTCTGCATGGGGAAAGGCAGGAAGAGGTCACCATACACAGGCCATCCTAATTGGGGTATGAGAACTGTCTAAGCCTTTTTTTTTTGTCGGTCATGGGGCCTGAACTCTGGGTCTGGGCGCTGTCCCTCAGCTCTTCAGCTCAAGGCTAGCATTGTACCACTTGAGCCACAGCACCACTTCCAGCTTTTTTGTGCTTATGTGGTGCTGAGGAATCGAACTCAGGGCCTCATGCATGCGAAGCAAGTGAAGAAGGCCAGTTCTGGCTGGCACCATATTGGCCACATGGTGGATGGTAGGGTCTGGCAATCTGGTCTTCATGCTGGGGGAAGGACCCTCCCCCACTCCATTCACAGGCCTCCCAGGTAATGGGTGTGTCCGGACCCCTGGAGGCAGGGGCAGGAAGTTGGCTGATAGGTTAGTGAATCTGTCAGTCCAGTGCCTGGGACTGGGAATTTCCTGAGGATCTACCCCCTGAGCTGACCTATTTAGGTCCAGACCAACTTGGCGGCCGGATGCCATGCTATGTGTGTCTCCGAGATCATGTCCTGTGTCCTGTCTCCTGGTTCATCTCCAGTCATCATGGAGTCCCAATTCTGCTCTCCATTGGAGCTGAATTGGCTCGTTGGTATTGTTTTTGTTATTTCTTTACTCTTTAGCATGTTTCCTAGCTGTGTTATGTCTATTTGTGTGCTGCAGGCCTTTGTAATAACTGGAGGCCTGCAGCCTGTTAACTGTATAATAAAGACTCTAATATTCTATATTTTAAAATGTGACTTCTGGGATGATTTATCTTACAACACAAGCACTTTACCACTGAGCCACATTCCCAGCCCCTGTCTAATCCTTTGCCTGGCCAACCTGCTCTTGATGTTAAGAATAACAAATCTGAGGGCTGGGAATGTGGCTTAGTGGTAGAGTGCTTGCCCGGCATGCATGAAGGCCTGGGTTTGATTCCTTAGTACCACATAAACAGTAAAAGCCGGAAGTGGCACTGAAGTATCTCAACTTACCAGGGCTGATGGGACTTCAACCCACAATCAGCAAAAGGAGTCACCAACACTCAGTCAATTGGGCTAGGAATTTTTATTAGCCATGGTCCCTCACTGTACCAAGATAGTGAAGAATACCAGCAAAGTCAAATAGTTCAGGGTATTTAAAGGCAATATTCATAATGGGGAGTGGAGGGAGGCACTAAGTCATCAAAGCAAAGTAATGAAGTAAGTGGCTGAGCCTAAATAATTTTTTGCAAACATCCTGGTGCCTAGGCAGGAGACACCCAGCTTCTAGGCCTGGAGGTGAGGCAAGCTATCTTTGAAGTGCAGATGCCTGGCTCAATGCAGTGAGCTAGGTGGGCTCTGCTCTGCAAAAATTCAGATTCCACAGCCCTAGGAAAGTATTGATTAGCTCTGCAAATGGCCTAGAAGTGAGACAAGACAACCTTAGAAATGCAGGTGCCTGTCAGAGACACCCTGGTGCTTAACTCCCTACTTTACTCAAGGCTTTTATCCTAGAAATTTAACATTTAGCCCTATACTTTTGTTTTGTTTTGTTTTTTGGGTCAGTTGTGGGGCTTGAACAGCCTGGGCACTGTCCCTCAGATCTTTAACTCAAGGCTAGTGCTCTCCCACTTGAGCCATAGCGCCACTTCTAGCTTTTTCTGTTTATGTGGTGCTGAGGAATCGAACCCAGGGCCTCACGCATGCAAGGCAAGCACTCTACCACTGAGCCACCTTCCCAGCCCAATTATTATTATTTTTTAATTGTGCTTTTTTTTTTTTTTTGCTCGTCCTGGAGCTTGAACTCTGGGCCTGAGCGCTGTCCCTCAGCTCTTCAGCTCAAGGCTAGCGCTCTGCCACTTGAGCCTTAGCGCCACTTCCTGCTTATGTGGTACTGAGGAATCGAACCCAGGGCCTCATGCATGCAAGGTAAGCACTCTACCACTAAGCCACCTTCCCAGCCCTTTGGTCCTATTCTTAATACAAATGATCGTTTCAGTCAGTGTCAGACCTCAGTCTTATTCCTAGGGTCTGTACCCATGTTTCTGATTTCATATTTTATGTTCTTTTGGGGGGAAGTCATCACAGATGCTATGGCTCAAGTGGTAGAGTGCTAGCTTTGAGCAAAAGAAGCTCAGGGACAGAGCCCAGGTCCTGAGTTCAAACCCCAGAACTGGAAAAAAAAAAGTAATATTATTATATATTTTATTACATATACTATATAATGTGTAATATAGATTCATATATCACATATATACCACATATGAATATATACCGTATATTATATACTATAATATACGGTATATATTGTATTATATATTATATACTGTATATATTATATAATATACAATATATATTATATGCTATATTATATATTATCACATGATACATAACAGTATGTGACATGCTATTATATATTACATACTATAAAATGTGTTTATATTCCACATATTTATAATAATAAAAATACATATATGTACACACACACACACATATATGTAAATATATATATATATATTTTCAATTTTGCAACATAACTTCCCAGTCAGGCTTTGGGGACCCTCTACGTCTCTGCTATGGGCACCAACCAACAAGCTAAGACCTCCTAAATTCCTAGAGGGAGCGCAGCGGCCCCCACCAAGTAGTCTTAGCGGGGGCGGGGCTGTGACGTACTTCCGGCTGCGCCGCCCCGCGGTGCGTGGAGGGGTCTCCGGGCGCCCGCGGCTCTGAGTCACGGTGAGCCTGCGGGTCCCGGGTTAGCGGATCGGGCGGAGGAGGGAGCCTGGGCCCTAAGGTTTGGGGAGGGAGAGGTGGGCTTGGCCGGTGGGGCCTGTAAGGGTCCCCTCTACCCCAGTCCTGGAAGGCCGAGCGGCGCCCCGGCCGTGGAGGCTTCGGACCCCCGCGGAGCCTTCTCCACCCTCCCGGGCGGTCACGAACGCCGCCTCGGTGACCCCCGTGAGCGGCGGGGCCTGAGCGTAACCCCGGGGACGCGGTGGAGGTGGAGACCGGAGGAGGCCGAGGTAGGGCCCGGGTCGCGAAAACAAAATAGAAACAAAAGGCCCGGGG
>NW_012267284.1:7140472-7158797 GCF_000151885.1 Dipodomys ordii
TCCACCACGGGCGCCGCCGCGCCGCGCCGCGCGAGGACGGGAGGAAGGGAACGAGAACAGTTCACAAAAAAAGAAACAAGAACTTGTGTGCGCGACTCAGGCCTCCTCGGAGCTTCGGTTCATCCAGTGAGGGCTGCTCTTCCCGTCTCAACGGCCATCTGAACTGAGATCCAAACCTGGCCTCACGCTGGGCCCTGGTGGCTCAGGCTTTGTAAAATCATAGCTACTCAGGAGGCCGCGGTCTGAGGATCACGGTTCGAAGCCAGCCAAAGCAGGGAAAGACCATAAGACTCTTAATCTCCACTTAAAAGCTAATAGTGGAGCTGTAGTTAAAGTGGTGAAGCGTTAGCCTTGAGCACACAAAAGCTCAGGGATGGTGTCCAGGACCTGAGGTAAAGCCCCACGACCGGCCCAAAAATAATAAATAGTGAAAGCAAAAAAGGGCTAGGAGGTGTCACTTAAATGTTAAGAGCACCTGCCTAACAAGCATAAGGCCCTGAGTTCAAACCCCAATACCACCCACAAAACAAAAACTTGAGTATGTTCTAGTTAAAGTGTCAATCAAATGAAGCCCAAAATTATATTGCAATTCTACTCTGTGTGTGTGTGTTACTGGGGATTAAAAACCTAAGGAAGAGCCGGAAACCTGGGGCTCACATCTATAACTAGGTGTTGGCAGGAGGAGGTTGAGATCTGAGAATCATGATTCAGAGCCAGCTGGGGCATGAAATAATCATGAGATTCTTATCTTCAATAAACTATTTAGAAAAAGCCAGAAGTGGCACTTTGGCTCAAGTGGTAGATCACTAGCCCTGAGCAAAAGAAGCTCAGTGACAGTACCCAAGCCCACAGTTCAAGCCCTAGGACTGGCAAAAAAAAAACCCAAGGAATGTCTTTTGACTTTTTTTACTCTGCCCCTCTATCATTTGAGCCATGCTTTCTGGCTGACTTTGTGCTGGCTAATGAGAAATAGAGTCTTGTGGGCTTACTTGCTTGGCTGGTACCCTACCTGGCTTTTTCTTGATTAATTGGTTTGTCTTCCTGGGCTGATTTTGAATTTCCATTCTTACATTTAATTGTCCCAAGTAGCTAGGATTATAGGCATAAGCCACCCAAAGTGCCCAGCTCATATATTATTTTTTTTTTGTCAGAATTATTGTTTTTATGTGGCAGTTTTATGGGGGCTAAAGTTTCCACAGTTCAGTGTGCTGAAAGTTATGGCTATAAAGACCAAAACCCATACTTTCCATTTTGGTGGTAATATGACAACCATATTTTCATAGGTTTAAGGTGTGTGGCCCTAAGAACCAGAAACCTAAAGGAACCAGTATTTTTGTTCCTCAGCCCACCTTAGAGAAGTGTTTCCTGGAGTCTGATGACCAAAGTGGTAGGCATGGCCACAGTTCTTGGCCCCAGGCTGGCTCAGGAGCATGCAGGGCCAATAGCTGTGAAAGTGGAGGAGGAGGAAGACAAAAGGAAATGCCGTCCTGGCCTGGAGATGTTCCGCCAGCGCTTCAGGCAGTTTGGGTACCATGACACCCCAGGACCCCGCGAGGCTCTGAGCCAGCTCCGGGTGCTCTGCTGCGAGTGGCTGAGGCCTGAAATCCACACCAAGGAACAGATCCTGGAGTTGCTGGTGCTGGAGCAGTTCCTGACCATCCTGCCCCGGGAACTCCGGGCCTGGGTGCAGGAGCACTGCCCAGAGAGTGCAGAAGAGGCTGTCACTCTTTTAGAAGACCTGGAGCGGGAGCTGGACGAACCAGGACTGCAGGTAGGCAGGAGCTTTCTGTGGCCAGTGGGTTGAAGGAGGAATGTGGTTTTGGCCTTTGAGTAAGACTAGCTGCATGGAAACTTCTAAATCAGGTCATGTTTCCTCCATCGTATACCACCTTTAGTCCTTGAATCCAATAGAACGGGTGATTTTTTTTCCCCTTTCCTAGAGGTTCTGCATATCTCTTCTTAGATTTTTCATCTTAAAGTGAACTGCACACAAACTCAGCCATTTCTTACTGTCTCCAGATCTCAACTCCTCCAAGTGAACAGAAACAGATGTCACCTTCAGGCACTGCAGAAGAGTCCCCGAGCAGGGAACAGTCTGGTGACAGCAGTCCCAAATATGATTCTTGGGGGCCTCTGTACATCCAAGAGACTGGTGAGGAGCAGGTTTTCACTCAAGATTTAAGAAAAATTCAAGGTAAGGATCATCTCTCCATGCCCCTGGGTTTGGGACATGTTCAAAGATGGTGGGCTCCCCATCTCTAACTATTTAATACAGTGTTCTAAAAATAATGCATTGGGGCATTCCTTCAATTTTCTTCCTACCCAATGGCATAACCTATAAATAAAGCTCTTATCACATGACCTTCTCTCCCACTATGTGCTCTTCTCTCTAGTTCTGGTATCATAGTCTCTCTTAACACTTTCTCACTGTTGTCTCATGCAGTGACATTATCTCCTGTGGCTCATTCAAGCTGTGCATAGCTGTGTGGTCAATTTGTTTATCAAACTCATTGATCCTCCAAGAGTGTGTCTTCTGTGCTGGGACCCTGGCTGAGGACGCTGCATCTGGGGGAGGAGAGGGAACTACATCCGCCCAGCCACTCCAGTTAATGTAAAGGTCTCTACTTTTTTAACCACACAGGCAGTGCTACCCTTGGCCAGTTTCCTGGACCACAGAGGAAAAACAGATGCCTCTGGGAAGGCAACTGGAAGGCATTGGAAGTCTCCTTCCCTGCTGACGCTGTACAGAGCTTGTCAGAAGTGAAAAATGTGTTAGGAAACCAGTGGTGGTGGCACACCTGTAATCATAGCTATTCAGGAGGACAAGATCCAAGGATTGCCGTTCAAATCCAGCCAAGGCAGGAAAACCCATAAGACTCTGATCCCCAGTTAATTGCCAAAGGAAAAAAAAAAGCCAGAAGTGGAGCTGTGGCATTAGCCTTAATCAAAAAACTCAGGGACAGTGCTCAGGCCCTGAGTTCAAGCCCCAGTTCTGGTTGTGTGTGTGTGTGCGTGTGCGTGTGTGCGCGTGCGTGTGCACTCACACACACACAGCTGGTTTAGCCGGGCGCCAGTGGCTCACGCCTGTAATCCTAGCTACTCAGGAGGCTGAGATCTGAGGATCACAGTTCAAAGCCAGCCCAGGCAGGAAAGTCCATGAGACTCTTATCTCCAATAAATCACCAGAAAACGAAGTGGTGCTGTAGCTCAAGTGGTAGAGCGCTAGCCTTGAGCTGAAGAGCTGAGGGACAGTGCTCAGGCCCAGAGTTCAAGGCCCACGACTGACACACACCAAAAAAAGAAAACTGGCTTAAAATAATTCACATCCCAAGGAAGAAAGGAAGCGTTCAAGGGAAGAGAAGCAGCTTTGATTAAAAATATACATAGACAGAGTTTGTAAATGTGAGTCTGTGGTCATAGACAATTCAACATCTGAGACTGTTACCTGAATTGCTGCATAGGAAGAGCAAGGTGGAGGGGCTAAGGGAGCTGTGGAGTCTGCTGTCTGTGCAGTTAGCCGCTCCAGATGTAGAGACAGAATCGGGAGAAAGAGAAAATGACAGAGTTGTCCAGAACTGATGAAAGACAAAGTCCTCAAGGAAATACAATCCAAGTAAATAAGATCTAGGTGGTAAAACTACAAAATGTCAAATTTTGTCCGATGTCATAGGTGAACTAGGCACCGGTGGCTCACGCCTGTAATCCTCACTACTCAGGAGACTGAGATCTGAGGATTGTAGTGCAAAGCCAGTCTAGGCAGGAAAGTCTGGAGGACGAATCTCCAGTTGGACAGCAAAAATTTGGAAGGGGAGCTGTGGCTCAAGTGGTAGCATGCTAGCCTTGGGCAAAAAAGCTTAGGGACAGTGCCCAGCCGCTGAGTTCAAGTCCCAGGACTGGCACAAAAAGAAAAAGTTTTCAACTTCTCAGAGAAAATTTAAAATGTTAACATTTCTGGTTATTTCTTCCCACATGTGAAGTCTGTGGCTCTGCAGGGACTTGAAGGGGTTTCTATGCGCAGCTGAGGGTTGGCTCATTATGGAGAATGGAAAGGAGCTTTGCTAAGGTTCTGGTCACTGGCAGCCAGAGAAGAAGGAATAAGCCTGGAAGCACCTGTTGGCCAAGGAAGGAAAGAGATGGTCAGGTGAAGAAAGAAGAGTGAGGTTTTGAAGGACAACTTGTTTTTTCATTGATTTCTCATAATCCTTTTTTTCAACGTGGATGGTTAGGGCTGAGAGTCAGGTGCTTTCATTCACGGATCTGACCATGCAGTGATTTTACATGGAGCGAGTGTCCACCATGTATGGGTGTGGCTGTGTGTATGTGTTGTTAGGCATTGAACCTGAGGACTTGTGCATGCTAGGCAACCGCTGCCATGTGGGCTGCATCTCAGCCCTGCTCTGATTGTTTTTACAAGCAGTTCTGTGTGAAATAAGGGTTTTGTGAGTTTACAGCTTAGCCTTTTTTTGCTTCAGTCCTATTGCATCTGTTTTTGTTATTGTTTTCTGGTTGTGGGGCCTGAGCTCTGGGCCTGGGCACTGTCCCCCAGCTCTTCAGCTCAAGGCTAGTGGTCTACCACTCGAGCCACAGTGCCACTTCTGGCTTTTTCTGCTTATATGGATTTGAGGAGTTGAACCCAGGGCCGAACCCAGGGCCTCATGCATGCAAGGCAAGCACTCTACCACTGAGCCACCTTCCCAGTCCCTGCATCTGTTTTTGCCTTATGTGTATGCTACAGTCCTGGTTTGTCTTGAACTTAGGGCCTGAAGGCAGTCCCTGAGTTTTTGTTTGTCTTTTTGGGGGTCTGGTCATAGGGCTTGAACTCTGGGCCTGGGCGCTGTCCCTCAGCTCTTCAGCTCAAGGCTAGCACTCTACCACTTGAGCTACAGTGCCACTTCTGGCTTTTTTTTCTGCTTATGTGGTGCTGAGGAATCGAACCCAGGGCCTCAGTCATGTAAGGCAAGTGCTCTACCACTGAGCCACCTTCCCAGCCCCCCTGAGCTCTTGATGATTGGATGATTTGTCCTGCAGCCATGCTGAGTTCTCCTGTATTTCATCACCCTTCTGAGTCAGTCTGCCTCACTTGGCAATCCTGTTCCTTGCTTAGAACAAGGACATGTGACATACCTCACTATGCTTCCTGTTCCAGGTTGCAAATCAAACCCCCAGAATGAGGAGTCAGCAGATGAGCAGAAAAGTTCTGAAGAAGATGGACTTATGAGGGATTTCATCCCCGTGATTATTGCCAACAAGTGTGAGGTCAGGGCAGAGAGGCAGTGGGTGAACCCAGAAAGGGGAAGGGGAGCAAAAGCCCCTCCTCACCATGCAGGGTCCAAGAAAGGGACAGAATCGGTTTCTCCTAAGTCAGCCCCTGGGGCAAGACGCTACATCTGTGCCGAGTGCGGAAAGGCCTTTAGTAATAGTTCCAACCTTACCAAACACCGCAGAACGCACACTGGGGAGAAACCATACGTGTGCACCAAATGTGGAAAGGCTTTTAGCCACAGCTCCAACCTTACCCTGCATTACAGAACGCACTTGGTGGACAGGCCTTATGACTGTAAGTGTGGGAAAGCCTTTGGGCAGAGCTCAGACCTCCTGAAACACCAGAGGATGCACACAGAGGAGGCACCCTATCAGTGCAAAGATTGCGGCAAGGCCTTCAGTGGGAAAGGCAGCCTCATCCGCCACTACCGCATCCACACTGGTGAGAAACCCTATCAGTGTAATGAGTGCGGGAAGAGCTTTAGTCAGCACGCAGGCCTCAGCTCGCACCAGCGCCTGCATACGGGCGAGAAGCCCTACAAGTGCAAGGAGTGTGGGAAAGCCTTCAACCACAGCTCCAACTTCAACAAGCATCACCGGATTCATACTGGGGAGAAGCCTTACTGGTGCAGCCACTGTGGGAAGAGCTTCTGCAGCAAGTCCAACCTCTCCAAACACCAGAAGGTCCACTCCGGGGAGGGGCAGGGGCTCTAGCTGCCCAGCACCTTGTTTCTTGTTTGAGTTTTGTAAGTAAGCTTCAGAAGGTTAATATTAGAGAAGCCCTAAAGACAATAACAGCTCGTGATAGATTTTGTGCCACTTGGTGGCCAGGGCTGCCTGAGAGCTGGTGCTCTGTGGCGGCCGCTTAGGCAGGAGGCCTGCAGGGCACTTGTGGCTCTGTTTTGTCCTCCAAGGCCAGTCCAGCCTGACACCCCACCCATTTGCCCTAGGGCTCACTTGGCCTTGTAGGGCCCCTGCCTCTGTAGTTGAAATCTGATGTGAATCAAGCTTAAGGAGGAAACTTTAACTATTTCAACGTTGTATATTCCACAAGTGTATTTGTAAAGAATTGAGCCACACTGAAGACAGTTTATTGCATTCAGAATAAACATAGCACTGTAATGCCTCAGGACCATTATTGTGATGAGTGGTGTGTTGGTGACTGAATGTTTTGGGGTTTTTTTGGTCAGCCATGGGGCTTGAACTCTGGGCTTGGGTGCTGTCCCTGCGCTCTTCAGCTCAAGGCGAGCACTCTATCACTTCAGCTACAGCGCCACTTCCGGTTTTCTGGTGGTTTATTAGAGATAAGAGTTTCACTGACTTTCCTGCCCGGCCTGGCTTTGAACCGAGATACTCAGATCTCAACCTCCTGAGTAGGTAGGATTACAGGCGTGAGCCACCGGGGCCCAGCAAACTGACTGTTCTTAAAGATGGGGACTTCTGGCACGTTTCGATTAGGGACTTACAGGTGTGTGTCTGTGGCTGGGCGTGGCTGTGATAGGTGCAATGACATGCTTTCTCTACATCAGTGTACTTTTGCCCATTGGGCTGTCATCTTCATATGGGTTTTGGTTATGTGTATAAAGCTGATGAAAATCTGTACAATCCAATTTCCAGAAGCTAATATCACAGCCCAGTTTTCCAACACTGGGACCTCTGCCCACTCTTATCTGGACAGCACACTTTGCTCTGCTTTCTGCATTAATAAACCCACTGCTGCTTAAGTCCCTGACAAGATCAGAATCTTTGTAGTCCCCAGATCTAGTGACCTACGTCCCATGATAGACACATACTAGACATTTTGCAAAAATGACCTTGGGGCTGGGAGCCTTGCATGTATGAGGCTCTGGGTTCGATTCCTCAGCACCACATAAGCAAAAAGAAAAAAGCCGGAAGTGGCTCTGTGGCTCAAGTGGTGGAGCCCTAGCCTTGAGCTGAAGAGCTGAGGGACAGCACCCAGGCCCAGAGTTCAGGCCCCATGACGCCCCCCCCCCAAAAAAAAAGATCTTAATCATAAAACAGCTTAACAAAACTGAACACGCTCTTAATGTATGACCCAACAATCATATCCCTTGGTATTTACCCAAAGGAACTAAAAATTTGTAACTACAGAATGGTCTGCACATGGATACTTGTACGTTATTCCCCAGTGCTCAAAAGCACCAAGATGTCCTTTGGCAGGGAATAAGCCTGTGATAAGTCAGGACAGTATGTTACTCGGTTTTAAGAAGCAATGAATTATCAAGCCATAAAACGGCTTGGAGAAATTTTAAATCTTACTAAGTCAAGCTGTATAATCACAATGATATATTTTTACACGGTTTGGTGTTATAGTCTAAATCCATGCAGTGTACACCACTGAGTCTTAAGGTAATCTGTGACTTTAGATAGATGTTAGTATTATAGGCCCTGTTATCACTTAGGTGGGGATGTTGGTAATGGAGTATGCCTGTGTGGTGTGGACACTGGATGTATATGAAGTCTGCCTATGGTGTGGCCATGGGATGTATCTGAGAAATTTTGTCTTTTGCTCAATGTTGCTGTAAACGTTCATCTGCCCTAAAAAAATAGTCTTAAAATAAAGCTGACAGGGTGCCGGTGGCTCTCGCCTGTAATTCTAGCTACTCAGGAAGCTGACAAATGAGGTTCGAGGTTCAAAGCTAGCCGGAGGAGGAAAGTCCATGAGACTCTTATCTCCAGTAAACCACTCCGAAAACCGGAAGTGGTGCCATGGTTTAAGTGGTAGAGCACTAGTCTTCCGCAGAAGAGCTGAGGGACAGCACCCAGGATCAGAGTTCAAGCCCCACAACCAACAAAATAAGTAAAGCTGGCGGCTCATGCCTGTAATCCTAGCAACTTGGGAGGCTTGAGATCTGAGCATTGAAGCCAGCTCCAGCAGGAAAGTCTTATCTCAATTAACCAATAAAAAACTAGAGGTAGATGTGCACCAACCTTAAGTGAAAAGGCCAAGTGAAAGCAGGAGGCTGGAGTTCAGTGCCAGTACGGGCGCAAATAAAAGGAGATGGAGCTGCCAGTTCTGATTTGAAGCCACAGGACATGAAGCTTCCTCTGGAAGCCCAGAAATGTCTCAAACAAGGCCCCAGGCCTCCCTTGGCAGGCTGTACTTGGGATGTCGGGGGTCTCCCCAGGCCTGAGGTCTGGGCAGTTCTCGGCTGTTCTCTTTTCAAACCCTTATAAAATCCCGATGGCCATCCCTGTTTCTCTAACTCTTTTTGCACACCACCCTCTATCTGCTCAGTTGGAAATTTGCGGGCTCAAAATGCCAAGTCTGGTTCATTCTGAATATAGCTTTTATCCCTTCACCCTCTAAGGCATATATATTCGATCAGTCCTGCCTGCCGCGAAGTAAGGCCTTGCTGCGCCCCCTTCCTTCTGGCTCCCCGACGGTGTGTGTGTGTGTGTGTGTGTGTGTAAGATCATGAAGTTGTCGGAAACCCGGGGTCCTAGAGGAGCTTGAGGTCCCCTGAACTCAAGGGCCCTCCCAGGATGGCTCCTTCTGGAAGCGGGCGGAGCCAGGCACTTGCGCTGAGTCTAGGTGTCTGGTGTCCTCTCTAGAGTGAGTAGGACCTTTTACTCCGGGCCAGAGGGCCGGAAGTGGTGTTACCCTGTGGCGTGCCTGAGAGTATCAAGACAGCGGAGCTGGAGGCAGTGTCGGGAGCGATTTGTCTTTTTACATGGTACTGAGGAATTGAACCCAGGGCTTCATGTTTGCTAGGCAACCACGCTACCACTAAGTGTTTGGGGGTCCATCATAAACCGGGACTGGACCCCAGGCTCATCGCCTAGTTGAGAACCCCATTTCTAAGGCTGTCCATTTGAGTCCTTATTTTCTCCCAATAACCTGAGTTGATACATTTCATAAAGGGCCCACCTACTTTTAACACTTAAGTGCCAGCAGTGCCCAAGGTAGTCTCTATCATGTGGACACACACATTCTTTTTTAAAAAACAATGTGTTTGGGAAGTATAACAACTGTTGCTGAGCAGTGCCTCTAGCCTGTAACCCTAGCCACTGGGGAAGTGGAGATTGAGAGATCTTGGTTGGAACTTAGCCCAGGCAAAAGTTTACCCTAGTCAACCAGACAATGTGGTGGCACATGCCTGACACATCTTGCTACATGGGGAAGCACTGGTAGAAGGAAGGGGAGCCCAGGCCAAAGTGAGACCTTACCTCAAAAATAACGAATGGAGGTGCTGGGAATGTGGCTTAGTGATAGTGTGCGCCTAGTATGCTTGAAGCCCTGGGTTTAACTCTTCAGACTCACATAAACAGAAAAGGCCAAAAATGGCACTGTGGTTCAAGTGGTAAAGTGCTAGCCTTGAACAAAAACAGCTCAGACAGTGCCCAGGCCCTGAGTTCAAGCCCCAGGACTGGCAAAAAGACAAACCAACAAACCTAATGGAGAAGGTGACTGGAGGAGAAATTGTATTTGCTTGGCTGAGACTCTGGTTTGGAAATCAATTCAGTGACCAGAAAGAGTTTACCAGTTTGCCTCCCAGTAGCAGTGGAAAAACTCACACCAGCAGGTAAGCCATACGCTAATGGCTCACACCTGCAGTCCAAGCTACTCAGAGAAAGATAAGCTCCAGATTCTACCAAAAAAATGAGAATTGCTACCCAAACAAGTTTTTTTTTTTCCTTTCCTACTGAATCATACAGAATGCATTACCACAAACTCCTAAATGTGACTTGAAGGCGACTGTAACTATGTACATAAGAAGTTATCTGTAAAAATCCTTAAAGGCTCTTTTAGAATCTAATAGTTGGTGTTGTTTTAAGTGGAATTTGGCCCTTGCACAAAAACACACTCAATCTCCTGAAAAACTATTGTTTTAATAGTGCATTTCATTTATGCTACAGGAGGAGCAGGTGGAAAATGGAAGGTGACAGAAGGTGATCTCCTGGGTCAGAAATACTCCAGAAGCACCATCCTAACCCAGCGAGAAAGAACCCTTGTCCAAGGTGCCTTCCTTATTTGCTCTATTTGTATTAATCCTGGGCTGGTGAGGTCAGAAGAGATTGAGCTGCAGTTAGGTGTTAGAAGGGACAGAGCAGGGGGTCTGCTGGCTGAGTGGGCTCTTTGAAAGCATCCTTAGTAAGGAGGTTACCATTAGAATCACTTTTCATACCAGGAGGCAAGGACAGAGGGAAGACCAAAGCTCAAGCTCTTCCCTCCTCAAGTTCTTCACTGCACAGAACTTCCTCCTCAGTTCCTCTATCACAGGAAGGACGAGGGCCTCGTGGATTGCCAGACTGCCCTTGGAAATGGGGTCTTCTTGCTCTAAGAGCAGATCACAGATCACAGAAAAATCTTTTGGGTTTTTTTCCTCTTAATAAATTAAATCCCTCAGCACCAAGTTTGTACTATTAGCCAAATCAGAAAACAAAGCAGCATGTTCCTTGCTAAATCTTGAAGCTGGATGGAGGACAATGGCTTTGAAATCCAGCTTCTATCCTCCTTCCTAGCAATCAGGACCCAGAATATTCTTTCCACTTTTTGTGCTCACTCTACTGACTCCAACTAGTAGAATCTTTGAAATCTCCTTTCTAGTATGTTTGCATCCCTACCTTGGAAAGGAAGGCTTCTGTGATGTGATAAAAATGGTTTAGTGCAAACACCCTTCCAAAAAGGGGTGGCTGGTCCCCAAGCCTCCTTCCATCCCCAGCCCTGAATCTGTTGTGTCTCACAACTTTTCAAGGCTGGCATCTGCCAGTCAGTGTGCCAAGATTTTCCCAACCCACCCCTTCATTCTCTGAAGTGAAAGGTATGAGGCGGAAGGGCACACCCTAAGTTGTCGATAGAGCCAGAGCCCTTGCGGGTGATCGGGTTTGTGGCTCTTTCGTGTAAATGCTCAGACATTTAATTCAGCAGGAACCCCGAGAGAATTTTTGCTCAGACTCATTCCATTCAAAGGCTTCTCTCCAGTGTGAATCCTCTGATGGCGGACAAGCGCTGAGCTATACCTGAAGGCTTTTCCACACTCGCTACATTCATAGGGATTCTCCCCTGTGTGGATTCTCTGATGCTGAATAAGGCCTGAGCTGTAGGTAAACTTCCCTCCACACTCCATACATTCATAGGGCTTCTCTCCAGTGTGGATCCTCTGGTGCTGGTAGAGGTGCGAGCTCTGGCTAAAGGCCTTGCCGCACTCGTTACATTCATAAGGTTTTTCTCCAGTGTGGATTCTCTGGTGGTGGATGAGCGTGGAGCTCCTGCTGAAGGCTTTCCCACACTCATTGCATGCATAGGGCTTCTCACCAGTGTGGATGCGCTGGTGGTGCGTGAGTGTGGAGCTCCAGCTGAAGGTCTTCCCACACTCGTGGCACTCATACGGCTTCTCGCCTGTGTGAATCCTCCGGTGCAGGATGAGGGCGGAGCTGCAGCTGAAGGTCTTCCCACAGTCCTGGCACTCGTACGGCTTCTCGCCCGTGTGGATGCGCTGGTGCTGGATGAGGTGTGAACTCTGGCTGAAGGCCTTGCCACACTCACTACATTCATACGGCTTCTCCCCGGTGTGGATCCTCTGGTGCTGAATGAGGTCCGAAGTTCGGTTAAAGCTCTTGCTACATTCATCACACTTATGGGGTCTGTCCCCAGTAGGAAGTCGCTGCTGTGAGAGGAGGCTGCTCCCAAACTCACTGTATTTCTCGCTTCTCTCCCCTGTGGGGGTCAGCTTCTCCTCAGCTGTCACTTGACCAAACTCCTGGATTTTCCTGTTCAGTCTCTCACCAGTTGAGTTCCCCAGTTGCCTTTTGAGACTGAGTTCTTGTCCATAAGCTTCTTCATACTTAAGACCCTGAGCGATATCCTTCTGGAATCTTCCCAATAGCATTCCATGGGATCCTGAAGCTTCGGAAATTCCTTCATCGTTTTCAGTTCTCGACTCACCATCTGGACAATAAGAAATCGAAATGTCACCGGGTCCTTGTAGGAAAAGGAACAGATGTCAGAGGACAGGGCGCTCACGTTACTGGCGTGTGTAAAGATAACAGCGCGTGCAGCCTCTTGCAGGCCTGCAAAGAGGTTTATGTCCAGTGCATGGAGCTAGAGCAAAGTAAGACAACTGGGTTAAAGAAACAGGAAGGCCAGGTGCCAATGGCTTACGCCTGTAATCCTAGCTATTCAAGAGGCTGGGATCTGAGGATTGTGGTTCAAAGCCAGTGGGAGCAATAAAGTCTGAGACTAAGTGGAACTGTGGCTCAAGTGACAGAGAGCTAGCCTTGAACACAAAAGCTCAGGGACAGAACTCAGTCTGAGTTCAAGCCTCAGGACCTGCACACTCACAAAAGTTCACATTTCTGTAAGAGCAAGGTACTAAACAAAGCAGGAGGTGCCTAGGGGTAACAGAGGACCCAAGAGTTCCAGAACATTCTTGTTGACACAGGAAAATCCCACCTGTTCAGAAATCCCTCCTCCCACACTCACAAGTAACTCGATTTTGAGTGAAAAGCCTGGGGCTAGAACTTCACAATCACCAGGCTCTGATATAGTTATACACAAGGGCAGATCTCTGACCTCCCTTTCCTCATCCATAAAATGAGAATAGGGCCAGCATAGTGGTACATGCCTATGTAACCTTAGCCACTCAGGAAGCAGAGACTGGAAAGACTGCAGCTCAAGGCCAGCCAAAGCACCAAGTTAGCAAGATTCCATCTCAAAAACTAACTTGTATGATGTGTGTGTGTGTGTGTGTGTGTGTGTGTGTGTGTGTATGTGTGGTGTGCGTGCGTGCGTACACATGATACTGGGCTTGAACTCTGGGCCTTGCCCTCTAGCTCAGCTTTTTGCTCACAGCTGGTGCTCAACCACTTGAACCACACCTCCACTTCTGGCCTTTTGCTGCTTAAATGGAGATAAGAGTCTCAGAGGTTGGGGCTGGGATGTATGAGGCATGCATGAAGCCCTGGGTTTGATTCCTCAGTACCACATAAACAGAAAAAGCTGAAGTGTTGCTGTAGCTCAAGTGGTAGAGTGCTAGCCTTGACTAGAGAGGCTCAGGGACATAGCCCAGGCCCTGACTTCAAGTCCCAGGACTGGCAAAAAAAAAAAGAAGAAAAGAAAAGAAAAAGTCTCAGAGCTGTCTGTTCAGGATGATTGTCCTATCTCAGACCTCTTGAGTAACTAGGATTACAGACCTGGCACCCAGCTCCCCTTGTGCAAATATCTGAAGGTAATTTAAGAAGTGGGAGAGTGGATAGAAGTGTGTGGGTCAAGTGGTACAACACCTGCCTAGCAAACTTGAGTTCAAACCCCGAACTGCTTTAACAAAAACAAAGTTAATTCTAAACTACCTCAAGGATAGGCTAAATGAAAATATAAAAACTCTTTACAAGCTGTTAATTACTGCATAAATGTAAGTTACACTGGCTTTTATCAGGATGTTCCATCAGCAGCTACTGTTTTCAGTAACTAGACTGCTAGTAGCAAAGGGAGGAGGCCACCAGCTGCGGAGCTGGGCAGGGAAGGTGCGCTCCTCACCCAGTGAGAACACGTTCCTGTAATTCTCCAGCATCACGTCCCTGTACAGACTCCTCTGCGCAGGCTCCAAGCGCTTCCACTCCTTCCTGATGAAGTACACAGCCACATCCTCAAATGTCACCAACTCCTAGAGACACAGTCACAGGTTTCCGGATGGGGCGGGACGACCCCTTGGTAGGAAGTGGGTAGAGGTCAGAGGCAGGAGACAGAGCCCACGATGGATTCCGCAGGGAAGGCCCACGGTGCTGATGGTGCCATCAGTCTAGGGCGCTCCACAGGACAGGAAGGAAATCATGAAGGGCCCCACAGCTCACCTGAGACTTGGTCTTCAGGAATGCAGCTGCCAACACTTTGTCTCCAAGACTGTCCTTGTCAGGAAAGGCGGGAACTTCAGAGGAAGGAATAGCTGAAGAACAACAGGGCCCAGGATGAGTCCGGGTCCTCTGGCCCCTGGTCATTTCTCCACACAACTACCCAGGTCCTGCTTTCATGACTCCTGTATTCTTTTTGGTTGATGTGTGTCAGTACTGGGCCTTGAACTCGGCCCCATGATCTTGCTTGGCATTTTTGCTCAAGGCTGGTTTTCTACACTTGAGCCATACACCTCCACTTGCAGTTCTTTGCTGGTTAACAGGAGATAAGAGTCTCACTGACTTTCATAGGCTGGTTTTGAACCATAATCCTCAGATCTCAGCCTCCTGAGTAGCTGGGATTATAGGCATGAACCACAGTGCCTCCTGTATTCCTGTCACCTCCTGCCCCCAACCTGGGCCTGGAACAGGCTACAAGTCCCTACCACCACCTCAGGCTCTTGCATCACAACAAACAGCAGCAGCAGCAGCAGCTTTTTTTCCCCATCCCTGTTAGAAAGCCCACAGCTATCATCCTTGTTCTCCATTTGCAGATCAAATCTATGCTCTACAAGTGTTGTCTGTTTCTGTGACAGTGCATACAACTCCTCCAGGTCTTAAGTTCCCATGTCTGTCTTTAGAGGCAAAACCACCAGACCATACTTGACCTGCCAAAAACGGCCTTAAATGATTTGCTTTTCAAGGTAATTCTAAAACTAGGAGATTAGGGCATGGCTCAAGTGGTAAGAGTACCTGCCTAGCAAGCACAAGACCCTGAGTTCAAGCCGCAGTACTACCAATAAAAATGAAGAAAAAGCACAATATATTTTAGTGGCTTCCTATGCATCCCTGCTTCTGATCCACAGTATGATCCCCAAGAGCCTATTCTCAAAGCTATTTTGAAGAGCAATCATGATGCCGGGCGCTGGTGGCTCACACCTGTAATCCTAGCTACTCAGGAGGCTGAGATCTGAGGATCGCGGTTCAAAGCCAGCCCGGGCAGGAGAGACTGTGAGACTCCTATCTCCAATAAACCACCAGAAAACCGGAAGTGGCGCTGTAGCCCGGGCCCAGAGTTCAAGCCCCACGACCGACAAAAAAACAAAAACAAAAAGAACAATCATGATTGAACTTGGCTGTTGAAGAATTCCTGAAAAATTCAAAGAGATATCAGTTTTCTTTTTTTAGGTTCAAGACCAGGACTTGAACTTAGTATTAGTACCTGATGCTTTGCTAGTGCTCTTAACAACAGAGACATGCCCCAACCCCTAAATTTTCTTAATCTTGTTCAACAAGCCACTACTCTTCCAAAATGTGCCAGTTGTAAAAAACTATCAGGCTGACATTAATTAGAATTAATGGTTAAGTAGAGTCAGTATCCTCCCACTAAGCTGGGTTACTTCAGTGCCTTATGCCCATCTGGATTCTACTAGTCAGGCAATACCCGATGAGGGAAGGATTTCAATAGATGGTTGACTGAATAAAAGGATGGAAGAGGCCCTGTATGGCAGTACACACCTACGATCCCAGCACTTGGGAGGCTGAGGCAGAAGGAGCCAGAGTTTTCACAATTTTTTCTTTAGAAAGTTGTCTAAAGAATGACCCCTATTCTCACCACTCTCCAGCAAGGCCTGAGGTTCCTGAGGTACATGATCAGCTTGAGTTTCCATGGGTCGGGCTGGGCACTCAGTTAATCTCTTCATGTGCAGACTTGGCAGGAAACAGGCTCTGAGAATGAGGAAGCACTGCAGAAGCAAGAGTTCAAAGTTCACAGATAGACAGGCAGCTAGCACTTCCGGTACTACCCAGGGAAGGCAGAGAAAAGACTAGCCTCTGTAATAAGAGGACCACAAAAAACTGCCCGAGGTTCCCATGATACCCCACCTTGGCACCCACATCAACACTTTGGTAACTGTAAGCACAAAAAGTCAGACTGCTCCAAGTCCTGGTGGCTACGCCTGTCATCCCTGCTACTCAGGAGGCTGACATCTGAAGACTGCATTCATAGCCAACCTGGGCAGACGAATCCATGATTTTTTTTTTAAATGTCTGCAAGGGGACTGAACTCTGGGCCTGGGCACTGTCCCTCAGCTCTTCAGCTAGCACTCTACCACTTGAGCCACAGTGCCATTTCCCATCTTTTCTGCTCTTGTGGTGCTGAGGAATTGAACCTAAGGCCTTGCGCATGCAAGGCAAGCACTCTACCACTGAGCTACCTTCCAACCCCAGATCCATGAGTCTTATCTCCAGTTAACCAGCAAAAAGCCTGATGGAATTTGACTCAAATGGTAGAGTACCAACCATGAGAGGTTAACACTAAGTGGAATGTAAGAGGTCAAGCCCCCGAACAAGCACACACACAAAAGAACCCCCTCTTCAGAGAGGCAAGTAAAAGGCAGGCCATGGCCCCCTCACAATAGGCTCAAGCAAAGCTGGAACTCAAAGGCATATTGTTGAGAACAAATTGCCAATGTTGGCATGAGAAAATAATTTTACTCACTGAAAGAAACTCTTCATTGCACCCCTCAGTTTCAGGTCCAGGCAAGGCCATTCCCCTGCCCTGCTGCCAAGCCCACACCTTAGAGATACTCATGGGAACTAATGACAGACCACCAGGAAGTGAAGAGGGCAGTGCAAAATTTACCTGTTGACCCCTTTTTTCTTCCTTCGTTGGAGTCAGTCCTCAGAAGACCCAAAGTAGAATGTGGCAGACTCTGTTCAGTTCCTGGCACTTCTGACTTCGGTTAATGCCAATGCTGAATGAAAAATGAAACAACTGTGTCAACTTTATTTCTAATCTAGATACTTAGAACAAAGGGGAAGCCCATGTAGGTTAATAAACACTTCTTTTTTCTTTCTTTGTCGGTTGTGGAGCCTGAATTCTAGGTTTGGGTGCTGTCCCTCAGCTCTGCAGTCCAAGGCTAGCACTCTACCACTTGAGCCACAGCGCCACTTCCAGCTTTTTTCTTTTTGCTTATGTGGTGCTGAGGAATCGAACCCAGGGCCTCAGGCATGCAAGGCAAGCGCTCTACCACTGAGCCACCTTCCCAGCCCCACAAATGGCCAGATGCTGGTGGCTCATTCCTGTAAACTCGGCCTCTCTATTCTGGAAGCCGAGATCTGAGGATCGTGGTTCAAAGCCAGCCAGGGCAGGAAAGTCGGGGAGACACTTATTGCTAATGAACACCAAAAACTTGGGAGTGGAGCTGTGGCTCAAGCGGTAGAGCGCTCGCCTGGAGGAAGAAACCAGAGGGCAGGCACCGAGTTCAAGCGCCGCCACCCAGGAACAACTTCTGGGAGCTGCGACCAGAACCAGGGCCCTCGACACGCAGGGCCCCCCGGGGGGGCCCCGAGGGAAGCGGGGACCCCCGCACCCCGCCCCGGGCCGCCCCGGACCAGCACCTCCCTCCGCCCACTCACGACCCCCCGGGACTCACCCTGGGGCCGGGACCAGGCCCCGCTGGACCCTGCCTCGGACCCACGCACTGGGGACAGAACAAAGAACGGAAGCTCCCGCCTTTCGCCTCCGGGTCGTCCTTTGCACCATCCTTTCCCCTCCGCCTCCCCCCTCCCCCCCCACACCCACGTGGTCTCTCTAGGAACCTCGGAGGTTTTCACCTCTTGGTGGTTAGCTGGCTCCGGAGGCCTATCTGCGGCGCGAGGCGCGCCACCTACTGGCCGGATGTGGAAGGGCACAGCGCCGCGGGCGGTGGCGGGGAGGGGGGGTGGGAGAGTGGGGAGACTTGAGCCCTCCTTGAGGCAGTGTGCATGCTTGAGAACTCCCCCACCCCTCCCGGTACGAGAACGAAGGAGTCTGCCTCGCATCGGCCCCAAGAGAGAGGTCGGTATAACGACCTGCGAGCAAGAAAATCCATGCAGGCAGGCACGGTTAAAGGTGACAAAGGAGTCTTATTAGTTAGTCTGCAACCCTGTCCTCCTTCCTTTAGAACTAAGAGCAGGGGCTGGAATGTGGCCTAGTGGTAGAGTGCCTGCCTAGCACGCATGAAGCCCTGGGTTGATTCCTCAGTACCACAGACACAGAAAATGCGGGAAGTGGTGCTGAGGCTCAAGTAGTAGGCCACTAGTCTTGAGCTGAAGAGCTGAGGGACAGCGCCCAGGCCCAGAGTTCAGGCCCCAGGACCGACAAAAAACAAAAACAAAAAAAAACTAGGAGCAGCTGCAACCTCCAAGGGGGGCGGTTTTTTTTTTTTTT
>NW_012267284.1:7158847-7194790 GCF_000151885.1 Dipodomys ordii
CCCTGCCTCTCCTCAAGCCTCTCCAATCTCCTCAGGCCTCTCTACCTACCAGGGTCTCCTCTCAGCCCTCTCCTCCAGCTCAGGCCAGAGGAGAGCCAGAGTACTGCTCCGCTCCTGGAGGCGCATCTCTTGCAGCGTCTCTTGCGGTGTCTCCTCTATCTCCCCTCTCCGGAACCCCTTCTACTCTGTAACAGGTGCCCCCCCCCTTTGATACCCTGCACCCCAGCAGCCTGGCATGGGTGATGATGACATCAGCATGGGCGAGACTTCCTGCCCCTCAGGTTCTCACATCTGCAGCAAATTTGAAAAACTTTAATATCATAAAATACAATAATAATAATCATTCATACAAACAACAACTCCTAAACCAGGCTTATGCCTGTAATCCTAACTATTCAGGAGGCAGGGATCTGAGGATCATGGATGGAAGCCAGCCCAGGAAGGAAAATCAGTAAGACAAAATTTATCTCCAATTAACCAGAAAAAAATCTGAAATTGGAGCTGTGGCTCAAGTGGCAGAGAACCAGCCTTGAGTGAAAAGCTAAGCAAGACAGATCAGAACCTGAGTTCAAGCCCCAGAGAACTGTGACCCCCCCAAAAAAAAATCCGTGCCAAGTGGAATATGGGAATGGACGGAATAATGTGGGTAAAAGGTGAGGGTGATGGGCTACGCCTGCCTTTATGCCCTCCACAGAACCCTGCCAATTCTACACAAAATGAAATGTTATAATATCCTGAGTAACTGAGACCTTCAACCCTTAGGTAAGAAGCAACTTAAAATATGATTTTGCTGGGTCTAAAAATTCACTAAAATGAAGATAAAAACTGAGCAACCCCCCCTCACATACCCTCTTGTATCTAATGGGAATCTGCAATCCTAACAATATGAAAGTCCACTTCCCTACCACCCTACTCGCCCCTGCAAGTACAGGTTCCTGAATTCCCTAAAGCAAGGCTGAACCAGGACCTGCTCAGTGGATTTGCATAATAGACTCCCCAAAGCAGGCTGGCACATATTTCTTCAGGCCCAAACCACAAACTTGCAAAGCCCATCCAGGAACTTTTTGTACCTCCCAGCCACCTTTCACCCAAGACCCTAATTAAGTCCCTTTACCCCTGGCCCCCCAGCACACCTCATGTCTCCTATCTCTTCTCACCATGGCATCCCGCTTCAACATTAAAGTTGAGGTGTGCTGTTGAGGTGGTGTCTCTACCTGCTTTCATTCTTTTCACCTTTTCCAATCCATCCTTTTCCCTGACAGCATCTGTGCTCTTTGACCCCAGCCATCCTCTTAAGCCATCCTCTTAAGTAGTTACTTTACAATGATCCTGGGCTACAGGAAAGAGTCACAATTTGTTTGGGCACCAGTGGCTCACACCTGTAATCCTAACTACTCAGGAGGCTGAGATCTGAGGATCACAGTTCAAAGCCAGCCCATGCAGAAAAGTCTGTGAGACTCTTATGTCCAATTAACCACCAGAAAACTGGAAATGGCACACTGGCTCAAGTGGTAGAAAGCTCAAAGCTCACCTTGAGCTGAAGAGCACTCAGACCAAGTTCAAGCCCCACAACTGGCAAAGAGAGAGACAGAGACAAAACAACCAAAAAGCTCAGGAGAACAACTTTATCACTTTATCAAGTGATAAAGTGGTAACCCTCTAGAAACAAAGGCTGAACTAATTGTCAACCAGGCCATGTCTATGACCTGGGACTGGGTTGTTTATTTTTTATTTGTGTGTGTGTGTGTGTGAGTACACTGGGGCTTGAACTCAGGGTCCAGGTACTATCCTTTAGTGTTTGCTGAAGGTTTATGCTCAAGGTTGACTTTCCTGACTGAGCTGGCTTTTGTTGTTGTTGGTTGTAGGGCTTGAACTCTAGGCCTGGGTGCTGCCCCTGAGCTCTTCAGCTCAAGGCGAGCTCTCTACCACTGGAGCCACAGTGCCACTTTCAGTTTTCTGGTGGAGATGAGTCTCTTTCCTGCCTGGCTGGTTTTGAACTGTGATCCTCAGATCTCAGCTTCTTGAGTAGCTAGGATTACAGGCATGAGCCACCAGTGCCTGGTGGTCTCCCTGTTTTCCTTGCCTTTCTACCCAAACAGATACTAGACATTGGTGAGGCATAAGCTGGGGCTTTTCCAATTTCTTCTAGTTCTGAAAGAACTCTCCTGTATAGAGGCTGAAACTGGGTTTTTATATCTCAGGTCCAAAGTCCAGGAGTCCCACATTAGGTCTGGCCACTTGCCCCTACATGCCAAGGTGGAGAAAGATTTATTACACAGCAGCCAAGGCAAGACAGCACTTGAGTACATCTTCAGCCAGTGGTATTAACACTGGCCTCAGGTTCAGTAGAATTGGGGGCAGAGTATGCCAAAGGCATGCAAGGTTAAAACAGTCCCAAGTCATAGGCATGGTCCCCATTGACCATTAGCTCAGTCTTTGTCTCTGAAGGAATTCCAGGGAAGTTATCACTTTACCTTTGTAGCAGGAACAAGTTGCCTAACAGATGTTCTCCTGAGTATGTGGCTGTCTTCTTTTTAAGATGATAAGAAAATAGCATTGCTTGTTTGAAGAGCAATTTGCCTTTTGTCATAAGATACTACTTTTACTGGAGCCCAGAGAGATTGTAAAGTGACTGAAGCAGAGAACAGCTCAGATCAAAGGGGACAGATAAAAGTTGGGGGACAGACTTTTTAGTTCATTCACAGAGCCCAGCAAAAGCATCTTTTATTTTTATTGTGCTACACCTGGGGCTTGAACTCAGGGCCTGGGCATTGTCGCTGAGTTTTGCTCAAGGCTAGTGCTCTACTTCTGGCTTTTTTAGTGGTTAGTTCAGTATAAGAATCTTATGGAATTATTTATTTATTTATTTATTTTTGGGTCCGGTCATGGAGCCTGAACTCTGGGCCTGGGTGCTGTCCCTCAGCTCTTCAGCTTAAGGCTAGTGCTCTACCACTTGAGCCACAGGGCCACTTCCCGCTTTTTTCTTTTTGCTTATGTGGTGCTGAGGAATTGAACCCAAAGCCTCGAGCATGCAAGGCAAGCGCTCTACCACTGAACCACCTTTCCAGCCCCCTTATGGAATTTCTTGCTGGAGCTGGCTTTGAACCTTGATCCTCAAACCTCAGCCTCCCGAGTAGCTAGGATATCAGGTATGAGCCATAAATGCCCACCTGATAGGGATAGCCACGTGCAGGAACCCAAAATTCCATTTCTCTTTTCCCATTTCAATACCCTTTGGCAGCTCCCAAGATGGTCCAGAAAAAACAACAACAACAACAACAACAACAAAAAACCTTAAAAATCCAGAGAAGGGGCTAGGAAGGTGGCTCAGCGGTAGAGTGCTTGCCTCACATGCACAAGGCCCTGGATTCAATTCCTTAGTACTACATAAGCAGAAATAGCCAGAAGTGGTGCTGTGGCTCAAGTGGTAGAGCGCTAGCCTTGAGCTGAAGAGCTGAGGAACAGTGCCCAGGACCAGAGTTCAGGCCCCACAACTGACAAAAAAAACAAAAATTCAGAGAAGTCAGATGTGGTGGTTCACGCCTATAATTCCTGTACATGAGAGATAGAGGCAGGAAGACCATGAGTTCCAGGCCAACCCAGGCTACATAATGATGAAGACAGTGATTCAATGAAACTGGAATTTCAGGCAAAAACAAACAAAACCGAGTTTCTGGGGGTCCCAATAAGACGAGGTGTTTCCACTCAGCCCTATTAAAGGTGCCAGAATTGATGAACAGAGAAAAGAAGTATAATCAGATGTGACTAGGAAGACCAAGGGACTCTGTGCTGAGCTGAATTTGTCTTTGGGCTGTTTTTTAATTGTTGAGGACAAAGGCTGGGCAGGGGTGCATAGCTAGAACAGTCCTGGTGAAATAGAGCCTGGCAGATCATGAGTTCAGTCTTTGAGAAGTTGTTACTGCTTTCCCACCAGTGCAAAACTGAACAGGTGGCCCGGGCAGTGGTCTTCCTGAGCTTTTGAAGTGTTTGCTTCAAGATAATAAGATGGCTTTGCTTGTTGGGGGGGGGGTAGGGGCAATTTGCCCTCTGTCACAAGATGTTTCTCAATGAATCCTGTTTTTGGAGCACTAGGGAGTTGGAAAGTGCAGCCAGGAATGGCTCAGATCGACTGAGGGGAACAGATACAAAGTGGGGGGGGGGGAGGGCGGGGAAGAGCTGTGTGTGAATTTACAAGCTTGTAGTGAACTTACCAGCCCAGGAAAACCACCTTTGAAGCTATCTCTTACATCAAAACGAAAAAGGAAAACCTAGCAAAAACACCAACAATTCCGAAAGGAGAATAAAGGGGATTCCAGCTCAACTTGAAAGCCGGGCTGTGCTCAGGCGAGGCCATGTCCCAGTGCTGCAGCGGCTGCCGCCTGCAGGAGGCGCTGCGGAAAACACTGGAAAAACAGCTGTGTAGGCCAGCGCCCAGACGTGGCTGCCACCTGTCAGCTACTCGGGAGGTGAAGAGCTGAGGATCAAGGTTCGAAGCCCCAAAAAAGCCACAAGTGAAGCCGGGCGCTGGTGGCTCACGCCTGTCATCCTAGCTACTCAGGAGGCTGAGATCTGAGGATCAAGGTTCAAAGCCAGCCCGGGGAAGGAAAGTCTGTGAGACTCCTATCTCCAGTAAACCACAAGAAAACCGGAAGTGGCGCTGTGGCTCAAGCGGTAGAGCGTTAGCCTTGAGCGCCCAGGCCCGGAGTTCAAGCCCCAGGACCGGCAACAAAGACCAAAAGAAGTCTGGCATCCTTATCTCAATTTAACCGAACCGCGGCGGGGCGTCCACTCGGCCACCCCTCCGCTCCGGGGCCTGCGAGACCCGCACGGTAATTCGGGTCCCAGCATCCTTTGCGCGAACCCTCACTACACCTCCTCCTCCCCCGCCCCCCCCAGCGGCTCCCAGCGGCCGGCAGACACTGAGCATGCGCAGCTCGCCGGCCACGGAAGCCGCGAAGGAAGGGGGCGGGTCCGGGGCTGGCGGGCGCGGGGAAAATGGCGGCGGCGGCGACGGCAGCAGCGAACGGGACCGGAGGGAGCAGCGGGATGGAGGTGGACGCAGCAGGTAACGGGTCGTGCGAGGCGGCTTCTGGAGACACCGTTCTAGGGTGCGTTACGGTTCTTCCAGGCGACATCTCTGTCCGCGGTCACTTAACGGGAAGAATGCCCGGGCCCGGGCTGCTCACGGTCCTCAACTTCCAGTCTCCTGGGGAAGAACGTGAGGTCGGGATGCTCACCTTCTTCCCTTTCCCTCCGTGCTCAGTCGTCCCCAGCGTGATGGCCTCCGGCGTGACCGGCAGCGTGTCCGTGGCTCTCCATCCCCTGGTCATTCTCAACATCTCCGACCACTGGATCCGCATGCGCTCCCAGGAGGGGCGGCCCGTGCAGGGTGAGTGGGGGCGGGCCCGCGCCCCAACCCCGGCAGCCTCGCGCCGGCCTCGGCCCATGCCTCCCCGCACGGTGCCCCCAATTCCTGGTTCAAACTGACCCCGACCCTCAAATGATGGAGGGAAAGGAAAAAAAAAGTTGTGGATTTCTCATCCTTACCTCTGTATTCTGTGTTGATCTCTTCCCAGTGATCGGGGCTCTGATCGGGAAGCAGGAGGGTCGAAATATCGAGGTGATGAACTCCTTTGAGCTGCTGTCGCACACCGTGGAAGAGAAGATTATTATTGACAAGGAATATTATTACACCAAGGAGGAGCAGTGTGAGAGGGGGATATAAGTGGGGAAGAGGAGCGGGAGGTGGGTGTCAATAACCTCCCCCCCCCTCCAAAAAAAAAAAAAGCAGATGGGGAAGGTCTAGAGAATAGCTGAAGCAGATCCCAGAGAAAACTGAAGCAGATCCCAGAGAAAAAAAAGAGCATCTTTTAGGTTTCACCCCTCCACTCCCAAGCAAGTAAAAACAGAGAAGACAGGAGAGGGGAAAAGGAATATTCTAAATTAAGGGAGTGATGATGGTAAAATAAAAATCACTTTCAAGGCTAAGGAAGGATGGTTTAAAGAAACTCTTTTTTGCTCTGTCCCTTTTCTCTCCAGTTAAACAGGTGTTCAAGGAGCTGGAGTTTCTGGGTTGGTATACTACAGGGGGGCCACCTGACCCCTCCGACATCCACGTGCATAAGCAGGTATACACCTTCACACGTGTGCAAACACAGACAGCTACGGGGAAGAAAATGGGCATTGAGTTTTCTATGCCTTGTCTCTCTAGGTGTGCGAGATAATCGAGAGCCCCCTCTTTCTTAAGCTGAACCCTATGACCAAGCACACAGATGTGAGTGTCACTGACTTGTTCACTTATCACTTTTTTTATCCTTACTCCCTGCTGCGTTTTACTTACTGTCAACATCTCTGTGGGAAGGCCATTTACCCACCCCTGTATGACTTTGGGCTGTCCTTTAAGCTCAGCAAGGCATTTGAATGTATAAAATGGGGATAATCCCTCTGGTTTCTCAGGAAAATTAGGGGAGAGAGAAATATGTGGTAGGTGCTCTATGTATAGGTTCAGGTGCATTTGCTCTTAGTAAGAGTTGTTCTTCGCTTCTTTACAGCTTCCTGTCAGCGTTTTTGAATCAGTCATTGATATAATCAATGGAGAGGTAATACCTTACCCCTTCAACCTTCAGCTCCTGCTCCTGGCTCATTTCCTGATTTCTGTGTGTGTATGTGCACAGGTTCTGGGACTTGAACTCTGACACTCTCAGTCTCATTTGGCTTTTTTTGCTCAAGCCTGGTGCTCTACTACTTCAGCCACACCTTCACTCCCAGCTTTTTGCTAGTTAATTGTAGATAGCCTCTTTTCTGCCCAAGCTTTTTTTTTTTTTTTTGTCGGTCGTGGGGCTTGAACTCTAGGCCTGGGCACTGTCCCTCAGCTCTTCAGCTCAAGGCGAGCGCTCTACCACTTGAGCTACAGCGCCACTTCCGGTTTTCTGGTGGTTTATTGGAGATAGGAGTCTCACGGTCTCCCCTGCCCGGGCTGGCTTTGAACCGCGATTCTCAGATCTCAGCCTCCTGAGTAGCAAGGATTACAGGCGTGAGTCACCAGCACCTGGTGTCTGCCCAAGCTTTGAACCATGGTCCTCAGGTCTCATTCTTCTGGGTAGTTAGGATTATAGTAAGCTTGCTCCACCAACACAAGAACATTTCCTGCTTTTCATTCTATATGGGAACCTCTGCCCTGCAGGCCACAATGCTGTTTGCTGAGCTGACCTACACCCTGGCCACTGAGGAAGCTGAACGTATTGGTGTTGACCATGTGGCCCGAATGACGGCAACGGGCAGCGGAGAGAACTCCACTGGTAAGGGAGTTGGTTCTTTGGAAGTGAGGTGTGTGTGCTGCGTGTGACGTGACCTCACCTCTCCCTGTGCCCCATAGTAGCTGAACACCTGATAGCACAGCACAGTGCGATCAAGATGCTGCACAGTCGTGTCAAGCTCATCTTGGAGTATGTCAAGGCCTCTGAAGCAGGTAGGACAGTTTGCTTCCTCTCTCCCCTGGGAAAGTGACCGCATCCACGTCGACGCAGCCCCTCTGTGCCCTTAGGAGAGGTCCCCTTTAACCATGAGATCCTGAGGGAAGCCTACGCTCTGTGCCATTGCCTCCCGGTGCTCAGCACTGACAAGTTCAAGACAGACTTCTATGATGTGAGTCTGAAGCTTTGGATGGGAGAGGGAGGGGGGAATTGACTGTCCTTGCAGACAAGGCACAGACTGCTGTCCCTTGGACCTCACGTGAAGGATCCCCTGGGGAACTGGTTCTTTCTGTTCCCTCCTAGCAATGCAATGATGTAGGGCTCATGGCCTACCTTGGCACCATCACCAAAACTTGCAACACCATGAATCAGTTTGTGAACAAGTTCAACGTCCTCTATGATAGACAAGGCATCGGCAGGCGGATGCGGGGACTCTTCTTCTGAAGAGAGCACTTGAAGGGATCGCACCCAGGGCACTGGTAAATGTCCATAGGAGCCGGGCACTACCTCCCTCCAGAGAAACTGCTGTCATTAATAAAGGGGGAGCAGCCCTCAGCACCTTCCTGTGGCTTTGTCGTCTGTCACACTCACCCGGTGTCAATCTGGACCTTAGTTCCAGCGTTGTTCAGAGCCCGAATCCCTAATTACCAGTATTGCTAGCCCCTTCAGTGACTTGAGTTCACTCTTGACAGGACCCCTTCTTCAGTCACAGAACCATCTTTATGAGTTTTCCCAAGCTATCATTTGACGTGTTTTTCACATAGAAAAATGGGAGGTGTCCTGTGGGCACTGGACATCTTAGGTTGTGCTATGCCTCAGTGCTTGGCTGGTGGAATGTAAACTACACTTCACTGAGTGGACACAATAGAGATAGTTTAAGGAGGAGACAACTACACAAACTCCACAGTGCTTGTGGTCTACAAGTCAGGCCTAAGCCAGAGATAACAGCATACTTTTATTAGCAAAAAATATAAATCAAGTGCAACATGGGGAAAAGAGCCTTGAAAGCAACCCCTAGCACTCTGAGCAGGGCAGGGCAGGGCAGGGCAGGGCAGGGCAGCACTGTCAAGGTGAACCCCAGTGTCTCAAGCAAGCTGCAGTCAGACGAAGGTGATCCAGGTACGCGAGTTGTTGACCTGCCAGACGTTTAGCTCCTCATACTCGTCCAGAGCTGCCTGGAACTGAGCAGGTGTGAAGCCCCGTGACACGCAGCGCTGCTCCGCCTCAGAAAACCGCACGCTTCGGCCCCCCGAAACCAACTCACGGACAGTGGCAAAGATCACATCTGCAGGCCTCTGGGTCCTGGGGGTAACAAGGTTGTGTGTAAAGACAAGGTACAAACCGTAATACCCAGGCCACACAGACACAGAAACCAGAGATAGTGACCTTCCCAGGATCAGGGCTAGGTCGAGGTGGCTCAGTTTCACCCTGCACGAAGAGACTCACCTAGCTGTTTGCCCCTTGTCACCAAGAAGGGAGTCTTTGGACATCTCCATCAGCCTAATGGCTTCATTCACATCTTCCTTCTCCACGATGTCCACCATGCGCAGGCGGGCCTAAGGGAAGAGTAAAGGGAGAGGCGGGGAGGGGAGGGAGGGAGGAAGGCAGTCAGGGACCCTCCTGTTCCAGCTTTCTGGATGGGTAACTATGTGTGGCCTACTTGACAGAACAAGAATGGGGACCCCTCTGTGCCCCGCCACATCCGCAGTGTTGGGCCGGCACTGTCAGACCGAGACAAGTGCAATGCCCAGGGCAGCGTCCAGCAATTGCCCAAGTCTCCGCCTCTCAACACTGGCCAGTCCCGGTGTTCAGCTGTCTTGTGAGGGGAGTAGACCCCCTGAGCTCCACTGTGCTCCCCACCATGACAGATGGGGCCTGGCTTGTGTCCTGGGGGCTCGGGAAGTGCTAGCTCAGCAGTAGGCCAGGTAATCACGCTACCTGCACGAACAGCACTTTGGAGCCCCCACGACAAAGGTCTTGGGGGGTGGGGGGAGGCAGAAACGAAGGCTTATGGTTTCTAGTGGAGGAGCTAAGACCCAGGGAACGTGATGAAAGCCCCTTACCCTCCAAGCTCACAGCGCCAGGCCTTCCCCTCCTCGGGCGCCGCGCGTGCCCTGCCGGAGCAGCAAGTACCCACAGTGCGGTAGCACAGAAAGGACACTATCTGCACTGTCAGCACTTTAGCCCCAGCAGGGCTGCTGAGAGGGGGCAGCCGTGGGATGACCATGCTAAGGTGGGCTGCTAGGTAAGGGTCAGGTGGAGCTGGCACGGAACCAGTACTCACCAGAGCAGTGGACAAACGGAGAATGGCCAGCAGGGTCCGGGCTGAAGTGTAGGTGGCGTCCTTGCTGGCCCAGGCCTCGCGCCTCATCTCCACATAGGCTGCTGTGATATAGTCGGCAAGAGCCTCAGGCACCGCGGGCTGCCGCTCCCGGCACATGGCTATGTAACGCCTAGGGGAGAGACAAGCGCATGTTGGGTTCTGTGGAAAGAGTTCTCACACAAGATTCATAGACGGACTTTCTCAGGAAGGAAGAATTCGGTGGGCCATGATTTGCCTACCACTGAGGGCTTTCTCCAAACAGCGCTGCCAAGGCGCCTCAAATTACTTTTCACAACTTGGGAAGTGGGCTTTCATTAACAGAGCAATGTCATAAAGGGAAACCAGTTCTCTCTGAATGCATGACACAGATAAAAGTAATAATCCTGTGATTAAAAAGAACTGGGTGGAGAGAAAACCCTAAAGATCACTGTGGAGAAGTTACCAGATGTCTGCAGAGCAGCCTCCTGCTCAGAGGGGAGGGCAACATGGAAGCGGTGAGGAAGGAGGTCCCCTGGTCCCTGGCCTATCTTGAGGCTTGAATGCAGGGTCTGAACACTGTCCCCGAGCTGCTTTTGCTCAAGGCTGGCGCCCTACCATTTGAGCCACACAGCTCCACTTTTCAGCTTTTTAGTGGTTCACTGGAGACAAGAGTCTCATAGACTTTACCCATCCCACCCAGTCAGATTTAGGGTCTCCAGTGCCTGCAGAGGTTAACAGCAAGAAAAACATTGTCACGTGCCAGAGACTAGCCTCAAAGCAAACACAACCCTGTGCGGCCCCCTACCTCATCAGCTTCATATCCAAAGGTTCAAACTGGGCAGGGGGCTGCCGGCTGTGCTGGTGCACGTAGGTGATGTGCTGAGCCAATCTGGGAAGAGCAGAAGGAAGCTGTTCAGGCTGTGCACCAGTCCTGACCCAGCATTGCTCAGTGCTGCCTTGGGTCTCCCTTGTTAGCATCTCACCCCCACAATCTCCACAGTGGACTAGTCCTGCTGTTAAAGAGGCTGGAGAAAGCTCCCATGAGCTCTAGGTTGAGAGCTTTGTGGTCTGTCCCCCCCTCCACCCCCCCCCAAGCAAGGGCTGTCTGTCAGGGTGCTGAGCCACATTCACCGGAGGTCATTGTCCCGGTCAGGCCGGTCCTGGATCAGCCAGAGGAGGTCAAATCGGGAGAGCAGTGCTGCAGGAAGCTGTATGTTCTGCTCCAGACTGCGGCGAGGGTTGTAGCGCCCATAAGCAGGATTAGCAGCAGCCAGGATGGAGCAGCGAGCATTGAGGGTGGTGAGAATGCCCGCCTTGGCAATGGAGATGGTCTGCTGTTCCATGACCTCATGGATAGCTGTGCGGTCTGCCTCTGCCATCTTGTCAAACTCATCAATGCAGCAAATGCCTTGATCGGCCAGTACAAGGGCTCCGCCCTCCAAAGTCAGCTCTCCGGTCACAGTGTCTCTGAGCACAGCTGCAGTGAGCCCCACTCCAGAGGAGCCCCGGCCTGTTGTGTATTGGCCTAGAGGAGAGAAAACAGGATCACTGAGAAATGTGGGCGAGAACGAGCCTAGGTGAGTGGCCTAAGGCCTGGGCTGGAACTGCTCACCTCAGTACAGGGTGGCTGGAGACCAGGGATGCTGCTATGCTAGAACACCTCCCTGCCTCACCACTGCCCTCCCCAGATCTCAGCCCACCCACCATGCTTTTGGAACCACAACAGCCATTCTATGGTTGCTCCCACTTACTTCGGGGGGCCAGACGATCAATGTAAGACAGGAGTTGAGATTTGGCTACCCCAGGATCTCCCATCAAGCAGATGTTGATGTTGCCTAGAGAAGGCAAAGAAACCACGGAATGACCATCTCCCAACAGAGAACTAGAGACCTGCTTGCTTCCCCCACTATATACCCCACATTCTTTTTTTTTTTTTTTCTTTTGGCCAGTCAAGGGGCCTGAACTCTGGGCCTGGGCGCTCTCCCTCAGCTCTTCAGCTCAAGGCTAGCGCTCTACCACTTGAGCCACAGCACCACTTCTGGCTTTTTTCATTTGCTTATGTGGTGTTGAGGAATCGAACCCAGGGCCTCACACATGCAAGGCAAGCGCTCTACCACTGAGCCATCTTCCCAGCCCCACATTATTTCTTCTAAGCCTTTCCTGCAACCATGGATCCAGATGCCAACTCTTGCCTGAAACCTGCAGACTCTGCATAAGTCACCCTCTTCAAGCCTCTTTCCCTCTCACCTCGGATTTTCATGCCTCGAGGAGACTGGTCCACGCCGCCCACCAGCAACAGCAACAGCGCCTTTTTCACGTCTTCATGCCCATAAATTTCGGGGGCAATAGAAGCAGCCAGCTTCTCATAAAAGTCCTCCTCTGCAGGGGAATAGAGATGAGAGCACTCCCCAGAGACAAAGTGCAACCCTCCACTCTCCTGGCCCCTCACCTGCAATCTGCCTCAGCTCCTCTCTGCTCAGCTCTCCCGTCCCTGCCTCTTCATCCTCACTCTTATTCATCTTCACGATCCGGTGGGCTTCCAGATAAGTTTCTGAGAGCAAACCCTGGAAAAGAAAATGCCAGAACATGAATAACACAATTACCTAAAGGTTACCTAAAAACAACCAGAATGGGATGGTCAAGAGAAAAGACAATATGACTTCAAAATCCTTCTCTTACCTGTACTACCTGTCGGAATCCAGTGCGCAGAATTGGCAAGAAGATCCCGGTGACACTGACATGGTCTCCAGGCTGGGCAATCCTTGTGTTCTCCCCTTCCACCAGCACCGTGATGCTCCGAGGGATGTTGCCCACGGGCACCTGGTCACTCTAGGGGAAAAGAGAGCACAGGAGAAGAGTATAGGCCTTCCTCTGCCAGGCACCCACTGCAGACTAGATTACAAGAGGGAAACAGAGGCTTCTACCTTCCCTCTTCTTTTGTTCTTTCTTCCTGCTCCTCTGTGAGTGACTGCAGGATTCAAGTGACTACCTGTTCTACCTGCCCTGGGCCACATACCCCACACTCACATGTTCCTGCATCTTCATCTCCTGAAACTTGATGAATTTGGAGCCTCGTGTCTGCAGATAGAGCCGCCCTCCTGAGCGGTTGGTTTGGCACTCCTGGCTCGGGCACATGATCAGAGGCATGAAAGTGGGAGACTGGATCTAAGACAAGAGAAAGGAAGCAAAAGGAAATCAGAGGAACTCCTTCAATGATTCTAGGTGAGTATCGACCAACACCAAGGAAACAAAAACAGATGAGAGACCACTATATATCGAGGAAGAAAAATATAAGCGAACACTTTTTCTGATGGCCAGAAAAGAAAAAATCCAAGTCATATTAGTGGACCAAATTACTTCCAACAAAATACTACCCAACTGCTCTCCTGTTTCATGTCCCAACATACCGGCTGGTAAGTCTCTGCCCCACACTGGTCACACGTGTAGGTGGCCACCACCATCCTAGGTTTGACTTCAGAGACACGAGTGACAATTCCACGCACAGTCACCAACTTCCCTACAGAGTCAGCCCGAACTTCACGGATCACACGAGGCTTGTTGCTACTTGGGCCTTGAAAGTATAGCTCACTAAGGGAAGAAAATCATAATCAACGTCAGGGGAACAAGTCTTGCACTCCAACAAAGACACTCATAAGGGGCTGGGAATGTGGCTTAGTGATAGTGTGTTTGCCTAACATGCACGAAGCCCCAGGATCCAGTCCTCAGTACCACACAAACAGAAAAGGCCACTAGCTGGGCGTCAGTGGTTTACTCCTGTAACCCTAGCTATTCAGGAGGCTGAGATCTGAGGATCATGGTTCAAAGCCAGCCCAGACAGGAAGGAAAGTTCGTGAGACTCTTATCTCCAACAAACCACCAGAATGTGGTAGAGTGCTAGCCTAGAGCTGAAGAGCTGAGGGACAGTGCCCAGGCTGAGTTCAAACACCCCCCCCCCCGAAAAAAAGCCACAAGTGGCACTGTGGCTCAAGTGGTAGAGTGCTAAGCCTTAAGCAAGAAGCTCAGGGACAGTATCCAAGCCCAGAGTTCAAGCCCCAGGACCAAAACAAAGACACTCACAATCTGCGCATGAGCTCAGGAGGATACTGGTTCTGGGGGCTTCGAGTGGCTCCAGGGTCCCTAGTCCGTTGTTCCATCATGAGCCGATGCTCGATATAAACATCTAAGACATCTTTGTTTACCACCTAAAGGAGAAAAAGTAAGAGAAATGAGAGGCAGCATAGAAAAGATGGACTAGAGAACAGGACTATGCTACCAACGCCCCTTTCTCTAATCAAGATGCCAGAAGCTTGTCAATAGAAGCTTAGCTCCTGGCTCAGCCCTGCAGTCACTCACCTCCCTCTCCTTGTACTGAGGTAGCAGTTCTTGTACAACATCGGCAAAGAGCCTGGAATAGCGCTTGGCATTCTCACAAATTGAATCCACCAACTCTGGGTCTTCCTCAGCTACATCATCCAGGTCCACATACATTGCCACTTGATCTCGATGTGCCAGCTGAACCTGAGATAGAAGAGACAACATGTCAGAGAGCTAAATTCACCTTGTTCACAGCACAAAGCCTATTAATGTTGAGATCTAGGCACTTCCTGGACATCTATCTATAAGGGAAAAAAGAAACAACTTCCCAACTCAACCAAACACCCTGACTTTATGAGTACAGTATGCTAACTGAGTACTAGGTACCCTGACAAACAAGTAACGCAAACATCCTTGAAGAAACAAGACAGAACACCTCTTACAGGTCCTTTGGCACCAGCCCATTTCCCATTTCCTTCAGTCTATCTTGGACTTACCAACTGGTTCCCATACTTGAATTGCTTCTTCCCAAGTTCATCATCCTGGTAAAACTCTTGTAGGAACTTCTTCACCTTTTCTACAATATTAAATCCAAAACAAAGCCTTTCATTGCTTTTCGATTCTCTATTGAACATCCCACTAAGCTGGAGCCTAAGAAGTCCACTTTTCATTTAAGACAGGACCTAGAGAACTAATTAATCCTAGGAGCAGTTAAGTAAGCCTACCCAGTTCTTCCCCCAGGAGAGGCGGGATTCCTTTTCAGTTCTGTTTTTACCTGGAGAAGAACGGTTATCTTACTCCAAACCTTCCCTCCCTCCATCAGAATTCCAGTTTGCCTTAGTTAAGGTTCTTACTTAGCCCCTCTCTCCAACAGCCTCCAGCTACCCGCAAAACCCTCGAGCCGCCTCCTACCTGTATGACTCTCTGTATGACTCCTTCCTTTGGTTCCCCCCAAAATCTGCGCTCTCGTCCGGAGCTCGGCCACCAGACTGTCCCTCCACCCCACACCCCCGCCACTGCTTCCGCTCTTAGTAAACAAAGAAGCACATGGGCCCGTATTCCAGCCGCTTCACCGCCCCGGGATTCCTCCGCCCGGGGCGGGAGTGCGTCCAGCGATTGGCCAGCAAGCCCAGCACCACACCGTCCCGCCTCCCCCCGCGGCTCCGCGCTCAGCCTCGCGGCGCCAGCCTCACCTCCCTTCTCGGCGGCCCTCGCCGAGTCCCCCCCCGCGCGGAAGGACACTGTTTACACACCGTACTCCCTGCTCCCGCGTCGCGCCACTTCCGCCCGCCACGACTTCCGCTCGGGAGGGCGGCCTGAAGTGGCCAATCACGGCGCTCAGCGGACCACGACGGCCCGCCCCCGAGGCTTCCGCGCGTCTCCGCTAGACGCGGGAACTTGCAAAGCGCCCCAAGGCGCGGGAGGAAGCGGCCCGGAGTCCTCCAATCTGAGGTCAAGAGCGCTTAACTTCCCTGAAACCAGGGTCTCCCGCCGTCCAGGGCGCGACCCTCCCCTCCGCTGCAGCACCCTAACTGTGATATCCCTTTTTACGACCCTACACCCTTTCTGAGCAGAATGGAGTGCCTGGTTTTCTTCTATCCAGATGCTCCCCGCGAGCTCCCAGGAATTCTAAGCCTCGATCCCAAGAGGGCCTGATTCTGTCTGAGCCCGCCGACCCCATCCGACCCCTGCTCACGCCAACAGGTGTGTCTGCTGGGAGGCTTCCCGCATAGGACTGCGCTCCTAGGCTTGCAGACCCCCTACCTTTCTCGATCGCGTAGTCCTTAAGTGCCATCGCCGCCGGGGACCGTGCAGCGGCAGTTGGCGGGCTCGGTTGTTTCACTCGCGGGAATCCCAAGACGTTTGTGCGGCGGACTTGTGGCCGGCCAACCGAAATTGGCGCGAAACGTCGCCTCTCATGTGACCGGCCACGCTGCGTGAGGGCCAATTGGAATGGACAACTCTCCACCCCCCTCCCACCCGCCGCTTCTGGCTCCGGCCTTATCCAATCACTGGGCGAGTTTGGGCTGAGTGACAGAGAAGCGGTGGGCGGGGCGGGAAGGCAAGGCCAAAGCAGGCGGGGCCGGGGGCGCGTTTCCCGCGGTGAGAGCCGGCGCGGGCGGAGGGGAGTCACTCTTAAAGGGCCAGCCTAAGCTTGTCCTTTTGTTCCCGACCCGAAGGGCGGGGCAGGCCCAACTTTAACCGTCCTTCTGTCTAGTCTTCCCGAGCGGCCATGATTTCCCAGTTCTTCATCCTGTCTTCCAAGGGGGACCCGCTCATCTATAAAGACTGTATCCTTGGCCTGCGGGGCGGGAGTTGAGTGGCTGGGTGGAAATGGAGCCCCAAACCCGTCTGTGTCGCCGGCTCCTTAACTGTCCTTCCATCTGGCCAGTTCGCGGGGACACTGGTGGTCTGGATGTGGCCGAGCTGTTCTACCGGAAGCTGACGGGACTGCCTGGAGATGAGTCCCCGGTTGTCATGGTAACCGCGGGGCGGGTGGGGAGGGGGCTGCGGGCTTGTCCGGCCTGGTTGGTGCCCTACCCCACCACCTCTCCTTTTCAAGGCTTCCTACGAGGGTGTGGGGGGCGTGCTGTGTGTGTACATTCCTCCTCCGCACGAGGTGAATCAGAGTTTACTGAGCGCTCAGAGCCATTCTAGTGCTTTCCACCTCTGACCCGCAAGAGTTCTGGGTAGGGTACTATCTATCAGTAACTCCCTTGACACAATAGGAAACCGGGCCTTAGGGAGGGTTCAGGATATGGCCTAGTCACATTGCTCTTACAGCTGGCAGGGACTTCAGGCGTGGATGTGTCTGTGTCTGTGTCTGTCTGTGTGTGTCTCAGTAGTGTGGGCTTGAACTCAGGGCCTGGGTGCTGTCGCTTAGCTGGAGCTCTACCTCTTGAGCCACAGCTCCACTGCGAGCTTTTTGGGTGGTTCATTGGAGAGTCTCACAGACTGGACAGGCTGGTTTGGAACCTCAGTCTTCAGATTCCAAGCCTCCTGAGTGGCTAGGGTGATGTGAGCCATCAGCACCCAGCTCTCTTGAGTCTTTGATCATTAATTACAGACCTCTTCCTAATGCTTTTTATCTCCACCAGCATTATGGTGACCGGCACTTCATTCACATCAGACACAGCAGCCTCTATTTGGTGGCCACTACTTTTGAAAACGTCTCTCCCTTTGGCCTGCTAGAGTTACTCTCTAGGTGAGAAGGGCTGGAAGTAGGACCTGAGCGAAGGATTATGAGCATGTACATACTCTGCCCTGTTTTCTCAGGTTAGCCACGCTCCTGGGTGATTACTGCGGCACCCTCAGTGAGGGGACCATCTCCCGCAATGTGGCTCTCGTCTACGAACTCCTAGATGAGGTTTTGGTAAGGCCCTAGGACTCCCTCTCTTATTCCCTGATTCCTGAGGATATACCTCTTCACTCTTCAACTGTGGGGTTCTGTAGTTGGGAAGCTAAATCCACTCCTTTTCTACCTTTCCCCTTCATTAGGACTATGGCTATGTACAGACTACATCCACAGAGATGCTGAAGAACTTTATTCAGACAGAAGCTGTGGTCAGCAAGCCCTTCAGCCTCTTTGACCTCAGCAGCGTTGGCTTGGTCAGTAGCCAGGAAGAAGGAACAACCCCAATAAGGTTGGCTGGGAGCATCAAAGCTGACCATTGTTTGCTTTGGGTGTTTCAGTTTGGGGCTGAGACCCAACAGAGCAAAGTGGCCCCCAGTAGCGCAGCTGGCCGCCCAGTCCTGTCCAGTCGCTCTGACCAGGTAAGGGAGAGATCATTGAGGTCAGGCTTTCTGATTTTTTTTTCTGGGACCTCAGAATCTAAGAGGCTGCCATATCTTTCCATTTCCCTAGACACCTGCCTTCACCCTGTGTTCCTTCTCCAGGGTTTTGGTTCAATTTCTCTGTCCTTTCTGCCTTTAAATTTTTTATTTATTTATTTTGGTACTGTTATTGGGGCTTAAACCCAAGGTCGGCAGCTGTTACTTAGCTTTTTCTACTCAAGGCTGGATTCTACCACTACAGCCATACCTCCACTTCCAGTTTTTTGCTAGTTAATTGGAGATAAAGAGTTTCTTGGATTTGTTTGCCCAGTCTGGCTTTGAACCTTGATGCCCAAATGTCAGCCTCCACTATCTATTTTAGATCACAGGCCCTTACCCTCTACTACTAAATCCTCTCTCTTTCTCAGAGCCAAAAGAACGAAGTTTTTTTGGATGTAGTAGAGAGACTGTCTGTGCTGATTGCATCTAATGTAAGTTTGAGCTCCCAGCCCCAGAGCTAAAGACAATTAACTGGTACTTGGGCAGCAGGCGGGGGAGACCCGGACTGTGCCTAACCTCCCTGCCACTCCCAGGGCTCCCAGTTGAAGGTGGATGTGCAGGGAGAGATTCGACTCAAGAGTTTCTTGCCCAGTGGCTCTGGTGAGGCCCGGGGATGGAATGTGGGACAGGCTGTCTGATGGCATCCATGACATTAGCTGACCCTCTCCCTGATGATGCTTTTTCTTCCAACAGAGATACGCATTGGCTTGACAGAAGAGTTCTGTGTGGGCAAGTCAGAACTGAGAGGTGAGAACTCGAGTCTTTCCTAGGGGAGGTGACTGCTGAAGGTTTCATGGAGAAAATCAGAAACAGCCAGGCAGGGTGGCTCATGCCTGTCATCCAAGCTACTCAGGAGGCTGAGATCTGAGAGTCATGGTTCATAGCAAACCCAGGCAGGAAAATCTGAGGGATTCTTTATCTCCAGTTAACCACCAAAAAGCCAGAAATGGCACTGTGGCTCAAAGTGGTAGAGTGTTAGCCTTGAGCACAAAAACTCAGGGACAATGCCCAGGCCCTGAGTTCAAGCCCCAGGACCAGCACAAAAAAAGTGAGAGTGAGAGAGAAACAAGTATTTTCTCCCCTCCCTGTTTTCTCTCCAAGTTCTTTTCTCAGAAGAGTCTTTATCTTTCTGCAGGTTATGGGCCAGGAATCCGGGTTGATGAAGTCTCATTTCACAGCTCAGTAAACTTGGATGAATTTGAGTCACATCGGATCCTCCGCTTGCAGCCTCCTCAGGGCGAGGTCAGGCTCTGGGTGGACTAGTGTGTTCCATCCACCCTAGGGGCGGAGACAGTGTGGAATGGAGACCACACTGACCTCCTTCCCCTCTGGCCTCAGCTGACCGTGATGCGGTACCAACTCTCCGATGACCTCCCCTCCCCACTCCCCTTCCGGCTCTTTCCCTCTGTGCAGTGGGACCGAGGCTCAGGCCGGTGAGACCATTTCCTGTATTTTAGGACTTCTCTGAAAGCTAAGACTGTATGTTCCCAAGAGTAATACTTGTCTTGAAGGGTGGTGGTAAGGGTGATAGCATACAACTAGAAAGACTTGGTTGTGTCTGGCTAGATTCTGGCCTGGCTACTTGGGGTACAACCTATACAGCCTCACATGAAGGCCCTGGGTGATAAATAGTGAAATACCTGTTGCGTATGGCCTAAATACTGCTATCTTGTTCTCTGCAATAGGCTCCAGGTTTATCTGAAATTACGGTGCGACCTACCCCCAAAGAGGTAAGCTGGCTGGCCAGAGCCAGGGTCAGCACCAACAATGGGCTTTTTCCTTCAGACTCATCCACTGGCCTCAGAAGTCACTCAAATCAGGAGCTCTAGCATTTTGGGAAGGTGTGGGGGTGGGGATGCACCTGTGCTGTGCTCCATAGTGACAGGGAACAACGCAAGGTGGGCGCTGGTGGCTCACACCTGCAATCCTAGCTACTCAGGAGGCTGAGACCTGAGAATTACAGTTTGATGCCAGCATGGGCAGAAAAGTTCATGAGACTTTTTATCTCCAATGAGCCAGCAAAAAGCCAGAAGCAGAGCTGTGACTCAAGTGGTTGTGAGCGCCAGCCTTAAGTGAAAAAGCTTAAGGGATAGTTCATAAGGCCTGAGTTCAAGCCTCAAGACTGATGAACAAGGTAATAGAGTACTACTTTTCTAGAGATGACCCTATCTGTGCCTTTCTTTGCAGCCAAGCTCTCCACGTCCGACTGCATCTTCCCCTACCGAGAGGGGTAGTCAGGTTAGTGCCAGCTTCCCTGGGGTGGAGTGTAAATGCCAAAGGTGAAGCTGAACCCAGCACCTCCTTCCTTCCCCTTTCCTTCCTCCAGCCTGTCTCAGGAGCTAAGCAGCCCGGAGCAGAAGGCAGAGCTGGCAGAGGGGGCCCTGCGCTGGGACCTGCCCCGGGTACAAGGAGGATCTCAGCTCTCAGGCCTTTTCCAGGTATCCACTGTCCAGCTCACGCTCTCTGTTCCACCTTCACCGGGGCCTCTGAGCAGTCCTGCACCAGTACTCCCAGTGCAGCTGCTCTGCCTTTGCCACCAGCATGGGCAGCAGCCAGCCTCATGGCCTCCCTGTCTTCTTTCCTCACAGATGGATGTCCCTACCATGCCAGGGCCTCCCACCCATGGGCCCTCCACCTCCGCACCCCCGCTGGGGCTAGGACCAGCCAGCCTCTCCTTTGAACTCCCCAGGCACACATGTTCTGGCCTCCAGGTTCGATTCCTCAGGCTGTCCTTCAGCCCTTGTGGAAATGCCAATCCCCACAAGTGGGTGCGCCACCTAAGCCACAGCGATGCCTATGTCATTCGGATCTGAGGCTGCCCAGACAAGGACGGAGGCAGCAAAGGCAACAAGCAGGTGAAAAAGAAAAGGACATTTTCCTCCCAGGCTCTAGCCTGCCATGGAGCATCAGGGCACAAATAATTCTGAATCTTAAGCCCAGAGGGCTCTGCAGACTGGCCCCTTCCATTGCAGGTGACGTGGAAGGCTCAGAACTTACAAATCAAACTTTTATTCTGAGGATCTGACGACTGTACAGTATCTAAAAAGAAAGTCAAGTGAGGGAAGAGAGCTACTCCCTCCCACTTGGCGCGCATGTGCAGGAATCCGTGCATGAGGTCAGCAGACCAGTGGTGCAGTCACGGAACAGACTGAGGGGAGCCAGATCCAGGGGGCTGGGAGCCATTGGCCTTCGGAGTCCCTGGAGCTGGAGGGGGGCTGTCCCCAGCTTCCTGCTTTCCGCCACAGAGGGCACTGCCCCCAAGTGGGGAGGGGGAGGATGATGGGGGAGGTACTGGAGAAGGGTGGGAAGGGGGGCCTCCTTTGCCCTCCCCCGTCGGAGGAAGTGAGACCACGATGTACTTCTGGACACTGCCAGGACCAGAGGGGGCCGTGCTGGGGGGCGCAGAGGTGGCAGTGGAGACCAGCTTGACGATGGGCTGCACGCTGGGCACCGTGGTGGTAACAGGAGAGGTAGTGGTGGAGCCTGAACCAGGGGCTGAGGTGCTGAGGGAGAGGACCTAGGGAGAGAGGAAGGCTGTGCCACCCAGGCCTGGGGCTGACAGCATACTTGTTCCCCCTTAAGCCCTTACATCTTTTCCAGGTCTCTGTAGTTAACTCTTTCTTACTCTTGCACCCCCCACCCCCCAAGAAAGGTTAGTTTCCATCCCCAGCCAGCTGCAGTCCCAGGAGACCCTGGCCAGTGGCATTTCCATCTCCTGACTTGGGCCTGAAGGGACAGGGCTACGCTCTGAGGTAACCGACCTAGGGCACTTCCACTTCCCCATATCTCCTTCCCCATACCCAGCTCATACCTGCTGGGTGGAGGAGGCACTGGAGGATGACATTACAATAAACTTGGTTGGCGGAGGGGATGGCTGAGGTGGGGCAGCGGCCCGTGCAGACACCAGTGTCTGGACAGGCAGTGCTATAGAGCCGGGGACCTTCAGCAAGCCGGGGGTCCGAGGGCCAGGCTGAGGGGCTTGTGAGAGGGTCAGTGTGGACCGAGGCTGGAGGGAAAAGAGGCAAGACGATGACAACTAAGCAAAAAGAAGAGCTGGAGGGGAGACGTGGGTGGCTCTTGCTCTATAGTTCTTGGGGTTGGGGCATCCTTCACCGAGGGGACCCAGACTCCCAGAAGTGTTGACTCAGGGCCTGCACGTGCCTAGATCTGGGGGATCCTTCTTACTTCCTCCCCCTTTCCCCACCTGGGTGGCTGACCTGAGTGATGGTCAGCGTGGTCCTGTTGACCTGCTGTGCCTGCAGAGCAGCCTGGGCCCGGGCTTTGACCACATGGGAACAGAGGAGGGGCCCAAGGGAACCAAATTCTGCCCGGTAGGCATCCTGATTGTCAGGTGGTGGGCGCAGCTTAGCCAGAACCGGGGCACAGTGTTTCTACAGAGAAGGCAAAGAGGGAGGGCTGGCACGGAGCAGGGTAAAAGCTTACCTATCGTCCCTGCTGGAGGCCACACTGCTGGACTGAGTGTATGTGAGGAATACCCCAGGCTGGTGAAGAGGGGTGAGGAAGACCTGCTGTCACCAACAGGACTTTATCTCTAGGGTGCACATCTGCCTTGCACAGCAGGCAGAGCTGTAATGCAGAAGCCTGAGACTGGGGCAGTGCAGTCCTGAAGTCACAGGCTGAGCATTGAGACTCACTTACTCAGCCAATCTGTGCCTGCTTCTCTATTCACAAACCACCCTGGCCTCCAAAGAGTACTCGGAATCATATGGAAATAAGTGAATAAAATGTGCTAGATGCTTACTAAGCACTGAACTTATGTGTTGGGGGAAAGAAAGGAGGTGGGGCAGGAGAGGGGCTCCAGTCACCAAGAGGAGGCTCTGCACATGGTCAGCTCCAATTCGGTCAATGTTGCTAAGCACAGGGCCATCCAAGACACTGCGGATTCGCTCCCCTTCCTGCTGCAACCGTGGCAGGATCAGAGTCTTAATCACCTGTTGGAAAGTTAGGGGAGAAGCCAGGGCCACGGGTTACCAGGAGCCTGAGGGTGTGGAGGACAGGATTGCCCTCTGTTGGGGAGACAGACTGCCTCCCTCCCTCAGTTCTCCCTGGGACCTCACGTCATGTCCTAGCTCTGCGAGGCCTGCAATAGAACCATAGCGTGTTGTCCACGGAGTCTTCTCATCTACCCAGCTCTGTAGGGAAGAAAATAAACCCAGATGACGGGGTCTGGAAAGGCTAACTGTTAAAGACACAAGTCTTCGACAAAGGCTCTGTCCTTAAAAAAAATCACTAAGAAGCTAGAAGCTATGGGTTCATGCCTACAATCCTAGCTACTCCAGTGGCTGAAATCTGAGGAACACAGTTCAAAACCAGTCCCAGCAGGAAAGTCTGTGAGACTCATCTCCAATTAAGCACCAGAAAACCGGAAATGGAGCTGTGGTTTAAGTGCTAGAATGCTAACCTTAAGTGAAGAAGCTAAGGGACAGTGCCCAGGCCCTGAGTTCATCAAAACACCAAATAACCAAATACCCAAGTAAGTAAAGGAAGTGGAGATGTGGTTCAAGACCAGCAGACACACACAAAAGTATCAGTGAAATTTATTGAGATGTACAAGTATTAAGTCCCTACAACCCACCCACCAGTCCAATTTCCTGGTCCCTTTGTTCTAGGTGTCATTTCCTCTACAGTCCCACCACTGGTTGGGTCAAGTTTTCACTGTCCTGGTGACAACTCTTAGGATGGTGACATGAAACAGCTGACAATCACATGCTCGGGACTCACCTTGGTGAAGGTCTTGGTGATGCGGGACTGGATGTTGTTAGTGGTTGTGCTGAAATGCTTGCAGATCTGGGCCACCAGGCGGGCAGCAAAGTCCCGGAGAGCCCAGTGATTGTCCACATCGGGTCGCAGGCACAGCTGTCGGCTCACGATGCAGGTCATCACGGCTGGGATCAGCTCATGCACCTAAAGAAGAGCAGAGAGGTCGGCTGGTGCTGGCCCACACTCCCTGTGGGTGGCAGCAGAGTCTCCTGACCCTGGGAAGATAAGGCGCGCAAAGCCACTCACATATTTTTCTAGATAGAGTGTAGGGTTGTCCATCAGTGCTTTAACCATGCGCATCAGGTAGATGAGTAAAGCCAGGTTATTCTGCACCACATTCACACGTACCTTGCGAGGGGAGAAGTGTAATTACAAGCGGGGATACCCCTTAGGGACACTTCCCTCAGATTCCTCTCCCCATCCCCATACCCCTTGGCCTTCCTGGTTCTCTCACCCCCTCTGAGATAAAGGTGCTGAATCGTGGCAGCATCTGATAGAGCCCTGGGTCTGTGGCAATGCTCTGCAGAGCTTCCTGTGGGAGGAGGACAGCCAATCAGGTGAGGGTAGGTATTGAGAGGCAGAATCTGTCAGGGCTACCAGAAGGGTCTTAGGACAAGAGCAGGCAGTGGGGGTGCTCACCGCTCTCTTGGCCTCACATGAGCCCACGCAAGCTTCTGTGATCTCCTTATAATACAGCTGCTGTTCCACGGACAGCTCATGAGTGCTACGGGGCTTCAGGCGCAAAGGAGCCCCCTCAAGCAAGGGTGGTGCTTTCTTCTCCTTCCCTGTTGGGAATTGGGGAACACAGGTTGAAAAGGAAAGCTCTAGAAGAGGGCTCAGTATCAGTCTTCTTCCTTCTGGCCCTGACTGCGCGTGACACAAATGACAATCGGGCTAGGAGTGTGGCTCAAGTGGTACAGCGCCTGCCTGTAAGGTGCTGAGTTTAAACTCTAGTACCATGACAAAAACACAAACAAAAATGAATGTAGGGCACTGGTGGTTCACACCTATAAATCCTAGCTACTCAGGAGGCTGAGATCTGGGGACTGAGGTTCAAGCCAGCCTGTTCAGGAAAATCATGAGACTCCTCAATTAACCAACAAAAAGCTGGTAATGGAGCTGTGGCTCAAGTGGAAGAATATTAACCTTTAGTTAAAAAAAAAAATTTCAGGGGTAGGGATGTGGCTTAGTGGTAGAGTGCTTGCCTCGAACGCATGAAGCCCTGGGTTCAATTCTTCAGTACCACATAAACAGAAAAAGCTGGAAGTGGATCTGTGGCTCAAGTGGTAGAGTGCGAGCTTTGAGCATGTAGAGGCTCAGGGACAGAGCTCAGGCCCTGAGTTCAAGCTGTAGTACTGGCAAAAATAAATAAAACAAGACCAGCTGGCTCTGGGATAAGAATCAGGAGAGGTATAGCTTGGGTACTGACCTTTGCCATCTGCTGGGGTGGCCCCTTGACCTTTGCCTTTCAGGGGTCCATCTTCCTCTTGGCCTGGCTTTGCTGACTTGAGGGGTTCTGTGGCCTCAGCCTTCTGCTGCTCTTTGGGAGCTGATTGGAGAAGCAGTCACAGCAGGAGTGATGAGTTGGTGGGGGGCAGGAGTAAAGGACGGGGTTGGAGAGCCCTGGGTGTGGAAGTTACCTGGGGGTGGGTTCTCTGGTATAGCTGGCTGGCAGCCTTCGATGCTCAGCCAATGAGCTGTGAGGAAGGAAGGCGTCAAGTTGAGTCGCTGGACACAGATGCCAGTGCATTGCTCCGTAGTAAGGAATGTGTATGTTCCTTCCTGGTCCCCTTTGTGGCATGCACCAGGGACTCTCATGGGGATGGAGGGAGGGTGGTCTTCACACCCACACACCTTGCTCCTCCTTTCCCTCCTCCCTGCTATCCTGCTCTTCATCTCCCCACCCCCAACCTTTGAGGCAGACATCCAGAGGCACGCGAGGCAGAGGGGTATTGATGATGTCGCTCAGATCCACCTCCTTCTCTTCATAGAAATAGAGCTCCCGGCCACCACCAGAGGCAAAACGGAAAGGGATGAACTCCTGAGCATGGAAGCCGTACAGCGGCTGTGTCAGAAGAAAGAGGGAGAGACACATACGGTGTGAAAAGTAGTCCAGAGAGACCTGGCTGAAGGAAATCGCAGCATCTAGGAGGATAACCTTACCACCCTACTTCCATCTCCGTCTCCAGCCCCTTCTTCTCCCTCCCAATCACCTCTACATTCTTCAGTTTCAGTGCATAGTCAATGTCACTCGTGGTGAGCTTCTGCCGCTTCCCCATGTGCATGAACTTCAAAGCATCCTAGGGAAAAAGGGGGCAGTCAGGAGCACAGATGTCAACCTGAGACTCCCAGGAAGAAGTGAGCCCAGGAAACATCCTCAATAGGAAGCACAGCTGGACAAGGGCCTAGTTACCTGGGCAATCTCCTTGATGCGGTAGCTGACTTCATCTGTCAGCAGCTGGCAGGTCTCTTCCTGAATCTGAGCAATGCCCATGGATTCAGCCACGACCTTCATTGATTCCGAAGGTAGCACAGTATTGCTGAGCTTCAGCTTCTTTTCCTCAGCCATGCTGGAGCACCTCCTCCCCTCCCTGGAAGGATACTGCCATACAAGAGTGGAGAGATGAAGATCCTATCTGGAGCTAGGACAGGCAAAAGAGATTTTTTTTTTAAAGAAACAGCTCACTGGGTGCCAGTGGCTCACCCCTATAATCCTAGCAACTCAGGAGGCTGAGATCTGAGGATCACGGTTCAAAGCCAGCCCGGACAGGAAAGTCTGTGAGATACTCATCTCCAATTAACCACTAGAAAACCGGAAGTGGTGCTGTGGCTCAAGCGGTAGAGTGCTAGCCTTGAGCTGAACAGTTGAGGGACAGTGCCCAGGCCCAGAGTCCAAGCCCCGTGACCGACAAAAGAAAAAAAAAACCAGCTTAAAACTTCCCCTTAGCTGATCACTGGTAACTCATGCTTGTCGTCCTAGCTACTTAGGAAGCTGAGACTTGAGAATCTCATTCAAAGCCAGCCAGGACAGCAAAGTCTACAACAACCAAAAAGCTGGGCCTGTGGCTCAAGTGTTCGAGCACCAATCTTGAGTGGGAAAAGCCAAGTGAGAACACAAGGCCCTGAGTTCTAGGCCCTGCTGCCAACACACACACACATCCCTCACTGAAACTGAATTTCTGACCTCATCTAGCCACCTGCCTGCAGTCTCCCAACCAGCAACTCATTCTTTATCTGAGGCCTCACATTAAAATCCACCAGGTATGGGCTGGGAAGGTGGCTCAGTGGAAGAGCGCCTGCCTTGCATGCTCAAGGCCCTGGGTTCAATTCCTCAGCACCACATAAGCAAAAAGAAAAAAGCCGGGAGTGGCACTGTAGCTCAAGTGGTAGAGCGCTAGCCTTGAGCTGAAGAGCTGAGGGACAGTGCCCAGGCCCAGAGTTCAGGCCCTATGACTGGACCCAAAATAAATAAATAAAATAAAATCCACCAGGTAATCCAACATGATCCCTCCACTTAGGATCAGATCACCAACAAGAACTCTAAACACCTCTTGAAAAGGTCTTCTACTTGTCTTAAATTTTCCTACATCTACTCCTTATAAGCAGCCAAGGCAATGCTGTTGAAATGTAACTCGAGGCTCGGGAGTGGTGGCAAAAGCCTATAAATCCCACCTACCTGGGTGAGAGCCTTGGTCAAAATAGAAGCAAAATGGCTGTGTGGGGAGGGAGGCATGGCTCAAGTGGTAGAGTGTTTACTGTTGAGTAAATGAGTGAATTACAAGGCTTTAAGAGGTAGGTGCTCAATAAATACACCATTTCCACGATCACTGAAACTCCAAGCTTGGTGTTTACTCTGTGGTTAGAAGGAAAGTGGAAGGCTTGGTGTAGTGGAGTGCAAGATCAACTGGGTGGCTCTGGGGAGATGGGAAGAAGGAAGGCTGAAGGAAAATTAGGTGTTCAAACTATCCCGGGTGTCCCTTCCTGACTTACCTACAGGAACACAGCTAATTGGGCCCCGTACTCTTTTGTCTGGTGCTGAGCACACAAGAAACAAGTGTCCCCCAGTTTTCTGGCGAACTCCTACCAATCCTTCAATGCCCTGCGGTACCTTCTGGCAGTGAGGGCTCAGAAAACACGACCCCCCTCAGGAGCTTCTCAGAGGAGGGGAAGGAGAAGCACGGCTCCTCAGCGGAGAGTTCCCACCAGCCACATCGGTGCCACAGTTTTTCCTCCGGCCGAGAACCGGGTGGAAGAGCCCCGACGGCTCAGAACCAAACCATCATCTTCCCCAACATCCTTCCACTACAGACGCGCACCGGGTCCCCACGACCACAAGAACCCACCGTCCTCTCCCCAGTCCTCACACGAACCCTTCCGAGGGTCCCCTCTCGGGTCCTCCCTCAGATCCGCCCCCGCCAGCCAAACACCCCGGACGGTAAAAAATTCTCTCACCGCTGCCAGAGCGCCGCTCACCCGGCGCTGGGCGCCATCTTGGCCCCGCCCCCTCCCGAGCGCAGGTCCTGGCAGAGAACCAGAGCAAGTCACCTGCCCGGCCCCAAGTCAGAATAAATCACCTACGCTCATGGCTCAGCATTAAACAAACAACTATTTTCTACGGCTACGTGTAAGAAGAAAGCTCCCCTGTGTAATTTCTTCCGTGTATCCTTCACTACCTAGCAGCCAGGACCTGGTGGAGGCGCCACAAAACCGAGGCGGGCGGGGAAAGCCCGGAGTCACGACGCTCCGCCCTCTCCTCGGGCTGGCTGTGCGCGTGCGCAGGACTCGCGCGCTGGCCTTTCCCAGGGCGCCGCAGACCGCCTCTGGATTTAAAGGGTCCGCTCCTTGCCGAAGTTGGTTGGGAAGCAAAAGGTGGTTGTTGGTGCCCGGCGACTTGCCATGGGTCCTGTGCGGTTGGGGATATTCCTTTTCATTTTGACAGCGTACGGTGCTGGGGCCGGGACACCAAAAGAGGAGGACGAGGACACAGAACGATTGCCTAGCAAATGCGAAGGTATCTAACATGAAGCTCTTTCCTCCAGGCCGGATGAACTGGACTGTGATGGGCTGCGGGGGGGGGAGGGGAGGGTGTCCACCGATCTCCCGGAAGTCCCGATGGAGCGTGGCGGGATCGGAATGGGACCCAGGGAGGAGGCGCACAGCACCAAGCCCCAAAGTGTGGGCTCTACATTTCCCACGTCTCGTCCCGGAGGAGCCCGCTTTTTCTTGTAGGCTTGGGTCCCAGTGAATTGTGGGGAATGTAGTTCAGACACCGTCGGCCCTGGACCACTTTACCGACCATCTGCAGTGGGTATCCCCCAGTGTTACCCACCGGACATAAATCTAGGGAGCCTCTCGGGAGGGGGTGAGGCTCGTATCTTGTAGACATCCTGCGCCCCGCCTTAGCGGAGACGCTAGGAAATTACTGGCTACCTGCCCCCCTCAGGGGATCTGAGGGTGACTAACCTGATCAGCACTGGAAGCTCATAAAGCCAGAGGCGGAGAGGCCCTACACTACAAGTTCTCCATCCGCGTGAGGCTCTGGACAGGGTGTGTATTGAATGGATTTTGCAGTAAGCAACATCTTTCCTGGCTGTGTTAACTGGAGAGCAAAGGAGAGATGTCCCGTGCTTCCTCTGTTGCTTCCTTTAATTTATGGGTCTTCTTTTTTTTTTAAAGTAAAATGATCATTGAATAGCAGTGTGTACAGTTCCAAACCATTGTTTTAAATGTATGTATGAGGGCTTGAACTCAGGGCCTGTGATCTTGCCTGGTTTTTTTTCAACTACTACTTGATCTACACCTTCACTTCTGGCATTTTGGTGATTAATTGGAGATGAAAGAGACTCTTGGTTTTTCCTGAACTATCTGAATTTGAACTGCAATCCTCAGATCTCTGTCTCCTGAGAAACCTGGGATATGGGCATGAATCACTGGTACTTTTTATTTATTGTCAGTTGTGGGGCTTGAACGCTGGGCTTGGGCTCTTCAGCTCTGTCCCTGCGCTCTTCAGCTCAAGGCAAATACTCTACCGCTTGAGCCACAGCACCACTTCCAGTTTTCTGGTGGTTTATTGGAGATAAGAGTCTCTCTGACTTTTCTGCCCAGGCTGGCTTTGACCTGAGATCCTCAGATCTCAGCCTCCTGAGTAGCTAGGATTACAAGCATGAGCCACTGATGCCTGGCTGTTTTTGTTGTTGTTTTGCCAGCCCTGAACTCAGGGGCTGGGCACTGTTCCCGAGCCTCTCTGTGCTCAAGGCTAGCACTCCACCACTTGAGCAACCACACCACTTCCAGCCTTTTCTGTGTATGTGGTACTGAGGAATCAAACCCCGGGCCTCATGCATGCAAGGCAAGCACTCTACCATTAAGCCACATTCCCAGCTACTCTTTGTTACTTCTGGATGGGCCGTTTTTTTTCTTGGGAGCTACTACGTGCCAGGTCACATGGTATGTATTGGACAGTGGGATAGACAGTAATGGAAACCAAAGCCTAGTGGGAAGTATTACTTTATTTTTATTTTATGTGCTAGTACTGTGGGGCTTGAACTCAGGGCCTCAGACCTTGCTTGACTTATTTTGCTCAAAGCCTTGCTTATTTTGCTCAAAGCCTTGCTTATTTTGCTCAAAGCCTTGCTTGACTTATTTTGCTCAAAGCTGGTGCAATACCACTTGAACCACATCTCTCTTTTGGGCTTTTTTGCTGGTCAATGGGAGGTAAGAGTTTCTGGGACTTGTCTACCAGCATTGGCTTCATTTTACTGCCCCTAGCAGTGACTGCTGAATGAGGAAATGGAATTATGGCTCCACTGGTAGAGTGCTAGCTTTCAGCAAAAAAGCTAAGGGACAGTGCCCAGGCCCTGAGTTCAAGCCCCAGTTCACACACACACCTTTGAATTTTGCATTTCTTCATATTATGATTCTCTTCATCTTTTTTTTTTTTAGTGTTCACTTTGTGCCAGACACTATTCTAGAGATTTTACATACATTAAGTCTACATCACACCACTTTGAAAGAATTACTATAGAAGTAAGAAACTGACACACAGCACAATTATTACACAGCTACTGAGAGGCTGAGTCAGGATTCCAACCCAGTCAGTCTGGCTTCAGTGTGAATTGGCATGATCTGCTGCAGGATGAACTGGTGATATGTTCATTTGTATTTCTCATCCCCTTCAACATCTCTTCTCACTGTTAGTGTGTAAGCTGCTGAGCAGGGAGCTGCAGGAGGAGCTGAGTCGCACAGGCCGTTCTCGAGAGGTGCTAGAGCTGGGGCAGGTGCTAGACACAGGCAAGAGGAAGAAACATGTGCCTTACAGTGTTTCGTGAGTCCTTCTTTGTGCTCATCTGCCTTCCAACCCTCCATGAAACCTTCCATTAGTCCTGCAAGTTCCTGAAGCAACAGAGTCTTATTTCTCTTCCTCTTACAGAGAGACAAGGCTAGAAGAGGCCTTGGAGAATTTATGTGAGCGGATCCTGGATTATAGTGTTCATGCTGAACGCAAGGGATCACTGAGATATGCCAAGGTCAGACCCTTCCCCAAGGAACGACTCTGAATCTCTAAAGCAAAGATTTATTTATTTTTTTGGTCCAGTTGTGGGGCCTGAACTCTGGGCCTGAGTGCTGTCCCTCAGCTCTTCAGCTCAAGGCTAGCACTCTACCACTTGAGCCACAGCGCCACTTCTGGCTTTTTTTTCTTTTTGCTTATATGGTGCTGAGGAATCGAACCTAGGGCCTCAGGCATGCAAGGCAAGCGCTCTACCACTGAGCCAACTTCCCAGCCCCTAAAGCAAAGATTTATATCCCCTGACATCCTTAAGGGGAATATCTGCCTGTTTCCCCCAAGTTGTGGTGTATCCCTTTGTTACAATTGGACTCCTTCATCTCACCCTCAAGGATTTACCCCTGAGTCTCCAGGAGTTGACAAAACTGAGATAAATGGAAGGGGAAGGAAGAGGTGGGGTGATGGGCTGGGCTGATACCAAATTCTCCATCCCTCAGGGTCAGAGTCAGACCATGGCAACCCTGAAGGGCCTAGTGCAAAAGGGAGTGAAAGTGGATCTGGGGATCCCTTTGGAGCTGTGGGATGAGCCTAGTGTGGAGGTCACATTCCTCAAGAAGCAGGTAAGATATCATACCACACTGTCCTAGAGAGGTGAAAAGGGAACTTGGAAGGGGATTTGACCATAGTGATGTCCACCTCTGAGCAGGGAGAATGGGCGGGATGAGGGCTGTGACACTGATTGAAGCATATCCAAGTAGCGGGTGCCAGTGGCTCAGTTCACACCTGTAATCCCAGCTACTCAGGAGGCTGAGATCTGAGGATTGTGGTTTGAAGCTAGCCCAGAAAGAAAAGTCCCCATGAGACTCTTATCTCCAGTTAACCATTCAAAAACTAGAACGGCATTGTGGCTCAAGTGTAGAGTATTAGCCTTGAGCACAAACTGGCTCAGGGACAATGCTCAGGCCCTGAGTTCAAACCCCACAACCAGTAACAAAAAAGAGTATATCCAAGTACATCAAGAATACTGCCAGGCACCAGTGGCTCATGCCTGTAAATTTACTCAGGAGGCTGAGATCTGATAGCAGTTCTAAACCAGCGGACACAGTAATGTGGGACTCTTATCTACATTAACCAGCAAAAAGCTACAAGTGGAAATGTGCTTAAGTGGCAGAGTACAATCCTTGAGCTAAAAAACTTAGGAACAGTGCCCAGCCCCTGAGTTCAAGCCCCAGTATCAGCACCAAAAAGAAGTAATACTGGAGGTTGATAATCTCTTAGATTCTAGACCACATGCTTCCCAGCTGCTGTCCCATTTTTATCCTCACAACTGCTTCCCATGGTGTAGGGTATGACGACCATTTCCCATTTTATAGGTGGGGAGTTCAGATGCAGCTTAATAACCTACTTAGCAGAGCAGGTGCTGGTATAGGTTTGTTGAGTGATGATCACACATCTAGTAAGCCAAGCTTAACCTCCTGGCTACCTGTGTCTGACATCAGTCAGCATTGGGATATAGTGAGTGAAGATCGGAGAGGAGGGTTTCCAAGGCCCAACAGAACAAAAGGTCTTTGTGCCCTTCCACTTGAGCAGTGTGAAACCATGCTGGAAGAATTTGAAGATGTTGTGGGAGACTGGTACTTCCACCATCAAGAACAGCCCCTACAGCATTTTCTCTGTGAAGGCCATGTGCTCCCAGCTGCTGAAACCAGTAAGTGTGGGGTTTGGGCTTCTCTCCTGCCAGGCCACAGTCTTTCCCAAAGCCATGATTCCAACTATCTGCTCTCATCCCACCAAGCATGTCTACAGGAAACTTGGACTGGAAAAGAGAAGACTACAGATGGACAAGAAAATGCAGAAGAGGAAGAGGAGGAGGAGGAAGAGGAAGAAGAAATGACCAAGACACCAGGCCATCCCAAGCATGACCCAGAGGATCTCTGACCCTTGCCTTTTTGCCCCCAGAAGAGGGGTCATGGAGAACACTCAGAAGTCTGACCTCTCCGGGTCCCATGGCTTTACGGGTGGTTGTGTGAAGGGCCCCACACCCTCAGGCTGGTGATTATTCTGTCCCACCTGATCTCGGGCAGGGTCTTGCCGGTTCAGGACTGTGGGACGGTGGGAGCACTAGGGAGTCCATGGCTTGCCTTCATAGATTAGCCCTCCGCCTGCCAGCCTGCCCCCTGAGTTGACAGGCGTGTGAGGTGACAAGCCTTGAAGCTGTACCCAGTACGTAAGACAGCTCTTCACCCCTATCCAGAGGTCACCGTGGCAAGGGATGGAAAGGTCCCTTAAGGGATCTGGTTTTCGACCCTGGTAAGAAAGAAGTCAGAACATTCTCTATGACCTACATACACAATGCCTGCGTCTAAGGCCTCATAAACCAGCAAGACTGGACCCAGGGTGAAGCGATGCTGGCAGGTCGGGTGGGATACATACCTGTCTACTTCATATTCACAAAGTGCCATGTTTTCTAGCGCGCTATTAAACTTAAAACAATACAAAATCAGCTGGGCCGTGCACACACAGCGAGCAGGTGAGGCAGACCCGGGCGATGGGGGCGGCTGGCCTCGGATCCACCCGGTAGCTAGCGGTGTCCTGCGGTCCCGCCGCCCAGTGGGGCTGCCCGGGGTCGCGGGGCGGACGTCCGCTCGGGGGTGCAGGCGGCGGGGGTGCGCCGCCGGAAGTAGAGTGACCGACGTGGCGCCGTGCTGGCCGCCATGCTGGGTTTACGGGAGCTCGCAGAGGACAAACATCCTACCATCTCGCCGCGCTCCTGGCGCCAAGTCACCGAGGCGATACTAGGTACGAGGTAAATGGCAGACAGGGCTGGAAGAAAGGAAAGGAAAGGAACCTTCTTTGGAGGGTGACGGGAGAGGGGCGACCCGCCACCAGCACGAGACCGGCGAGACGAGCTTCTGACCCGCGGGCAGAGGGGCGGGGCCACACAGGGGCGGGGCCACATAGGGGCGGGGCGGGCGATACCATCTCCGCCGGCAGAGCGGGGGGGGGGGCAGCACAGAGCTGAGACTGGAAAAAGTACCACTTGGGTGAGCGGCGGGGACTGGACGGACCGGGCGGTCGCCCACGGCTCCCCGTTCTCTCTCCCCAGCCATGAGCATCGTGGTGAGGACGGAGCCGCTGCGTGGGGCCGAGCCCCCTTGGCTGGTGCCCGGCGCCTCCTACTCGGTGGTGGTTCTGCTGCGGGGCTACGCGGAGCCCGAAGGGGCGGGCGGCGTGGTGCGCGCCGACGGCTCGGTGACGCTAGTGCTGCCTCGGTCCTGGCCCCCGGCCTCCGGCCACCGGGCGGCGCTGTCGGCGGACGGCGGCGCGGAGGCCGCTCTGCAGGAGGCGGCGCGGGGCCCCATCCTGGTGGACACGGGGGGCCCCTGGGCTCGGGAGGCGCTGCTGGGGGCCCTGGCGGGCCAGGGCGTGGCCCCGGGAGACGTGGCTCTGGTGGTGGGGACGCACGGCCACTCGGATCACATCGGGAACCTGGGGCTGTTTCCGGAGGCGGCTCTGTTGGTCTCGCACGACTTCTGCCTCCCCGGGGGCCGCTATCTGCCCCACGACCTGCGCGAGGAGCGGCCCCTGCGCCTGGGGCCCGGCCTCGAGGTGTGGGCCACTCCGGGCCACGCGGGCCGGCGCGACGTGAGCGTGGCGGTGGCGGGCACCGAGCTGGGCACCGTGGTGCTGGCGGGAGACGTGTTTGAGCGCGATGGAGACGAGGACACGTGGCAGGCGCTGAGCGAGGACCCCGTGGCCCAGGAGCAGAGCCGAAAGAGGGTCCTGGGCGCCGCGGACGTGGTGGTGCCCGGCCACGGAGCGCCCTTTAGGGTCGTCCGGGAAGCCTCGCGGGCCGCGGAGGCCGAGAGTCGCGGGGACAGCCGGCCAGAGCTGAGGACCTGACCCCGCAGCAGTGCGCCCCGAGATGGACTGCAGTCAACGAGGACGGCCTGGCCAGGACATGGCCAGAGCAAGCGAGGCTGGTACTTCTGGTCTTCCTGCAGACATTTTCTCCACTAGTATCACCCTCCCTATCTACAACCCAACCGGGGGCTCAGGACTGGCTCAGCTCCACGGGCTTCCTCCGTGGACCTGAGGAAAAGGAAATGACGCTCTTACCTGGATCCTCCGAAATAAATAATAAGAAAAGAAAAGACACTGCACTGGAAATTGTGCTCTTCTGATGGTAAATGTGAGACAGGAATGGTGATGATCATACACATACAGGATTTAGAAGTAGCGACCAGGGAACACTTTGGCCAATTGCTGTTTTCCTTAAGGTGTTGGTGGCTGAGTAGATGCTGGACTTAGAGCTCAGCTGACTTTAATTCATCCACCTGTTGAAGTACCCAGTTTCGGATGCCCCCTCACAGACCACCAGAGACCACGATTAATGCAAACGGCAAAGAGTCGTTTATTGCAAACTTGAGCTTGGTCCTCTGTGCATTCGGTTACCGGTGAGGTTAAGAGGCCCCGAGCATAGAATCAGCATAGTTTTTATAGTATTGAATAAACAACTTTAAGGAACTTTTACATAAGAAATTACATGATTGATTAACATTTAAAGCAAGCTAAGCTAGGCAAATAGAATTGGTTGACCTTTACAGAAAAATATACTTGTTCTATGGTTATGTGTCACACCTGGGCCAACAGTATGCAGGGCAAGTTTCGCCCTGGGCTCTAAAGAACTGGTTGGTTGGGACATTATATGGTTTTTCCTCGGAACTGAAACTCTT
>NW_012267284.1:7195650-7198836 GCF_000151885.1 Dipodomys ordii
GGGCCTGGGTGCTATCCCTTAGCTTTTTTTGCTCAGGGCTAACACTCTACTCTTTGAACCACAGAGCCCCACTTCTGCCTTTTTTGACAGTTAATTGGCAATAAGACTCTTATAGACTTTCCTGCCTGGACTAGCTTCAAATCTTCATCCTCAGATCTCAGCCCCCTGAGTAGCTAAGATTACAAGTGCCACGCACTGATGTTGAGCTGTTCAGTGGGCATTTAACCTGCAACATCCTAAGCTCTTACAGATCATGGGATTCAGTAGTGAGCCAGGTCAACTCCAGTTCCACATGGAAATTCTCTTCTGTTGAGATGAATAAGATGAACACCAGTAATAGCAATCAAATAATTACAGGTGGTGGGGCTGGGAAGGTGGCTCAGTGGTAGAGCGCTTGCCTTGCATGCCTGAGGCCCTGGGTTCGATTCCTCAGCACCACATAAGCAAAAAGAAAAAAGCTGGAAGTGGCGCTGTGGCTCAAGTGGTAGAGCGCTAGCTTTGAGCTGAAGAGCTGAGGGACAGCGCCCAGGCCCAGAGTTCAGGCCCCATGACCGGACCAAAAAAATAATAATAGTAATTACAGGTGGCAGTTAGTGATAGGATAATGATGACAGTAATAAACAGGCTAATGATTGATAAGCCAGGCTGGGATCTGGAGGATCACAGTGGAGAGACAACTGGAGCAGAAAAGTCCATGAAACTGTCTCCAATTAACTTAGCCTAACCAGTGGAGAGGAGGAAGTGATGAGTTCAAGAGCAGGATGAAGAAAGAATCCACAGCAGAGGTGAGGGAAGAGGCTGTTTAATTGTGCATATTCAGAAGAGCCTCAGTGAGATGTCTAATCCGAGAAGAAAGCTAGCTATGTGAGGATCTGGAAGAAGGACATTGTAGGTATGAGAACAGCAATTAGAATACTGTGGAGGGCAGACAGCTTGACTCCCTTGACCATTAAGAAACAAATAGGGGGCTGGGGATATGGCTTAGCAGTAGAGTGCTTGCCTAGCATTCATGAAGCCCTGGGTTTGATTCCTCAGTACCACATAAACAGAAAAAGCCAGAAAGGACACTGTGGTTCAACTGGTAAAGTGCTAGCTTTGAGCAAAAGAAACTCAGGGACAGTGCCCAACCCCTGAGTTCAGGCCCCAGGACTGGTTAAAAAAAAAAAAAAGAAAAAGAAACAAATAGGGGCTGGTGGCTCACACCTATAACTTTAGTAGGAGGATGGAAGGTAGCCTGGGCAGAAAAAGTTTATGAGGATCCCCCTCCACCATCACCTTCTCAAGGAAGAGTTGGTGCGGTGGCACAGGCCTATTATTTTACCATAGTGGACACCTAACAGGATCGGATCCAGATGCACCTAGACTAGTAGCAAGAGTCTATTTGAAGTCGGGCACCGGTGGCTCACACCTGTAATCCTAGCTACTCAGGACGCTGAGATCTGAGGCTCACGGTTCAAAGCCAGCACGGGCAGGAAAGTTGGAGAGACTCTTACAATAAACTACTAGAAAACTGGACGTGGCGCTGTAGTTCAAGTGGTAGAGCGCTTGCCTTGAGCTGAAGAGCACAGGGATAGCGCCCAAGCCCAGAGTTCAAGCCCCACGACTGAAAAAAAAAAAAAAAAGTCTATCTCAAGAATAACCATAAAAAAAAAAATAAGGTCCTGCCCAGCAATAAGAATGCCTGCTTAGCAAGCGCAAGGAACCCAGCACTCATCTGTTTTCAAATTGCTGCTCTAGTTCTGAGGGAAGAAGTCATTGGTATAGGACAGGAACCGGGCTGGCTGGACTAGTAAGAAAGTTAACTGCTAGGACCTGCTGCTGCAATCTGAAGATCGACAGTATTCCCAGTCCCAGCCTCCTACAGGGTTTTGTCTGGTTGCCTGTGGAAAACCTTTCCTTTTTTTTCCCCTTCCTTTCTTTCCTTCCTTTCCTTTTCCTTCCTTTCCTGTGTGTGTATAATGTGTGTGTGCTCATGCACGCGCGTGTGAGTACGTGAGCTTGAGCGCATGCCCGTACCAGCACCAGTGCCAGTGTTGGGGTTTGAACTTGGGACCTCTGATTACCTTTTTTACTCAAGAGCTGTTGCTCTTCTACTTGAGTCACACCTCCACTTCCAGAATTTTGATGGTCAATTAGAGGTAAGAGTCTTACAAATTTTCCTGCCTGGGCTGGCTTTGAACGTTGATCCTCAAATCAGCCATCTGAGTAGCTCAGATTTACAGGTTGAGCCCACCAGCACCTGGCTAGGTAAGCTTTCTTTTTCTTCTTTTTTTCCTTTTTAAATCAGTACTATTTCCTATAATTCCTAATTTCCATTACCAGGTGAGCCTTCTTTTCTTTTCTTTCTTTCTTTTTTTTTTTTTTTTTAATTGTGAAAATACTGTACAGAGGGGTTACAATTACATGGGCAAGGTAATGAGTACATTTCTTATCAAGCATTGTAGCCTCCTCCTTTGTTTCCCCTTCCCATCCCTTCCCATCCTCCCCTCACCCCCCCACCTAATCTCCCCCAAAGTAATTTTTAAAAAAGGAGCTAATATTCATATCTTGCAATAATAGGTTAGATACTCTCCCATATGCTTTTATATGTATCATTTCACTTAACTCTTTTATAAAAAGCAAAAAACTTTTAGTCCCTAAGACTTGAATTCAGGGACTCACATTCTTTCCTGGCTTTTTCAATCAAGGAGAGCCCTCTACCACTTGAGAAGAGTAGCTGGGTGCCGGTGGCTCACGTCTGTAATCCTAGCTACTCAGGAGGCTGTGATCTGAGGATCATGGTTCAAAACCAGCCCAGGCGGGAAAGTCCATGAGACTCTTATCTCCAATAAACCACCGGAACTGGAAGTGGCATTGTGGCTCACATGAGTGCTCACCTTAAGTTAAAGAGCTGAGGGATAGCGGCCAGGCTCAGAGTTCAAGACCCATGAAGAAAAAGAAGGAGAAGGAGGAGGAGAAGGAGGAGAAGGAGAAGGAGAAGAAGGAGGAGAAGGAGAAGAAGAAAAAGAAGAAGAAGTTGTTTTATAACCATTATACAACACTGTTCTGGCAGGGAGAGGATGAATTCAAAATGGTGTTTAAAGAAATAAAATCAAGCCGGGCGCCGGTGGCTCACGCCTGTAATCCTAGCTACTCAGGAGGCTGAGATCTGAGGATCGCGGTTCAAAGCCAGCCCGGGCAGGAGAG
>NW_012267284.1:7200692-7205919 GCF_000151885.1 Dipodomys ordii
AAAAAAAAAGAGGTTGGGGGAGATCAAATAGGCCGGGCACTGGTGGCTCACACCTCTAATCCTAGCTACTTAGGAGGCTGAGATTTGAGGATTGTGGTTCAAAGCCAGCTTGGGCAGGAAAGTCTATGAGTCTGTGAGACTTTTTTTTTCTGTTTATGTGGTGCTGAGGCATTGAACTCAGGGCCTCATGCATGCAAGGCAAGCACTCTACCACTGAGCCACCTTCCCAGCCCTCTGTGAGACTCTTATCTCCAACTAACCACCAGAAAACTGGAAGTGGAGCTGTGGCTTAAAATGCTAGACTTAAGTGAAAAAGCTCAAGGACAGCACCCAGGCACTGAATTCAAGCCCCACAACCAACGAAAAAAAGAAAGAAAGAAAGAAAAGAAGGAAGGAAGGAAGAAAAGAGAAAAGAAATAGTTCAAATAGCTAAAAACAAAACAAATTAAAATTAAGTTTGAAGGAAAAAAAGTGATCACAGAACAAGGTGACTAGAACACTTTTATTTTTACCCAGATTCCTGTCTTCACGTATGCTTTAATCTGACAGCTCAAGATCACTTTATGAAGTCTTCAATTACTTATGTAATTTCACAGATACTTTATGGAGAGGGTGTGCTTTAGAAGAAGAGTATTTGCCTCACCTGTGCAAAGGCTCTGGGTTAGACCCCAAACACCACTAAATACATAAGTAAAAGTAGTATTTGCATGAAGTGCTGGGCGGAATTGACAGAAGCTGGACCTTTTACATGACTAATGGGACTATAATACAATATGGCAGGCTGGGAAGGTGACTCAGTGGTAGAGCGCTTGCCTTGCATGCATGAGGCCCTGGGTTCGATTCCTCAGCACCGCATAAGCAGAAAAAGTTGGTAGTGGTACTATGGCTCAAGTGGTAGAGCACTAGCCTTGAGCTGAAGAGCTGAGGGACAGCGCCCAGGCTCAGAGTTCAGGCCCCATGACTGACAAAAACAAACAAACGAACAAATACAATATGGCCACCTGTTCCCCCTCCTCCCCAAAATGGCTGTTTACTATAAAACTAAACATCCACCAATCACAAAACTGAGAAATTATATTCAAACATTTATTACTGAGAAATAAAAGGTTATGTGCATATAAAATCCTATAAATAAAGATTCAGCCTTTGCCCATAATAATACAAAGCTGGACACACATCAAATGTCCTTCTATGAGTGAATGATTAAACAACTGTTGCGTAGTACTAGAGAAAAATCATATTATAATCTCAGCTACTCAGAGAGCTGAGCTATGAGGATTGCAATTCGAATCAGCCTGGGCAGAATAGTCCATGAGAATTATCTCCAGTTAACCAACAAAGAGCTGGATATGGTGGTATGGCTCAAGTGGTAGAGCACCAGTCTTGAGGAGAAAAGTTAAGCAAGAGCATGAGGCCTTGAGTTCAAGCCCCAGTACTGGTATTAAAAAAAAAAGAAATTCAGTGAGAAAGAGGAATAATGTTTTGCTACTACTGGGATTTGAACTCAGTGCCTTATGCTACCTGTTCTTACTTTGATTATTCAACGCTACCATTTGAACCATGACCCGCAGGTGTGTGTGTGTGTGTGTGTGTGTGTGTGTGTGTGTGTGTGTGTGTCGGTGCTAGGACTTGAATTCAGGGCCTCACACTCTTGCTTGACTTCTTCTATGAAGGCTGACACTCTGTCCCTTGAGCCATACCTACACTTCTGGCTTTTTGGTGGTTAATTGGAGATAAGACTGTCATAGACTTTTCTGCCCAGAGTAGTTTCCAGCCACAATCCTCAGATCTCAGCCTCCTGAAAGCACTTTAGGCATGAGCCACTGGTGCACAGCTAGCCCTCTCAGTTTTTTTGCTTTACTCTTTTTTTTTTTTGGCACTGAAGTTTGAACTTAGGACTTCATGCTTGCTCAGCAGGTACTCTACCATTTGAGTCAGTTCATCCAGCCTGGATATTTGCTGATTATTTTGGAGGTGGAATCTCATGGATTTTTCTACTTGGGCTGACTATGAACCATGATCCTCTGGCTATCAGTCTCCTGAGTAGCCAAGATTACAGGTGTGAGTCACTGTTGGCCAGATTTAGTTTATTTTGCAGATAGAGTCCTAGACGTTCATCCATCCTGGCCTTGAACCATGATCTTCTTATCTCTGTCTCCTGTGTAGCTGGGATTACAAGTGTTTGTCACCATGCCCAGGAATAAATTATTGATATATGTAAGAACTTGGAGGTTTCTCAGTCAATTCCAAATAGTCACACACTAAATGTATAGCATTCTGGAAATGAAAAAAAAACTATTGAAATGTACAATAGAGTTCCTCAATTTTTAAAATGTTATGTCATCATGAATAATTTAAAAAATTTGGGGCAGAGTACTGAGGTTTGAACCCTGGGTTTGCACTCATTACATAGGTGCTCTACCACTCGAGCCATGTCTCCAGCTCTTTTTTGCCTAAATTGTTTTTAGATAGGATTTGCATTTTTATTCAAGGGTGGCCTCTACCTTTGATGTTCTTTTTTTTTTTGGTCATGGGGCTTGAACTCTGGGCCTGGGCACAATCCCTCAGCTCTTCAGTTCAAGGCAAATGCTCTAGCACTTGAGCCACAGTGCCACTTCTGGTGTTCTGGTGGTTAATTGGAGATAAGAGTCTCATGGACTTTCCTGCCTGGGCTGGTTTTGAACCACAATTCTCAGATCTCAGTCTCCTGAGTAGCTAGGATTACAGGCACGAGCCCCCAGCCCCCAGCCCCCAGCTTGATGCTCTTTATCTATGGCCTCCTGCTTAGACACAAACCACCATGTGTGACTTGTTGGGTGAGTGATGGGTGTTATTTTGGGCAGGAGCAGGGGAGAGTTTGTGTTGGTTTCAAACTGTGAATGTCCTGATTTTGTCTCCTGAGTAGCTAGAGATTTTAGGCATGTGTTGCCATGCTTGGCCAAATAATTAAAGATCTAACTAAATAACAATGAAGTGTCAGATTAAAATCTAAGTGAAGACAGAAATCTAAAGAAATAAAGGAAGCACTCACGCCACTTTTGCCCTGAGATGATTTGCTCTGTCTTGAACACTTCATCTCTTCTTTTTCTTTAAGCCCAAGATCCTTTAAGCCCTAGCTTAGCCTCTAAATAAATAGCCTGACCAGTGGTCTATGTCTATGTAGCCTTGTCTTCACACAGTAGGTGCTCAACTAACAATGTGATGAATGAGAATAGGGAATAAATAAATGGTGGTGGGAATGAGGGTGGTACAGAGAGGACAGGATGTGGGATAGCGTTGACCTATCCCAGATTCTTGGTGTCTTACCATGCCAGCAATGCGTCCTCTTGGTGTGTGGTCACCTTCAGATAACTTCCACTTGAATGACCAACTAAGGAGCTACAGGGGAGGGTAGGGGGCGCAGCACAGAACCAGAGCTCGCCAGAAACCACATCCCTGTATTGGCAGGTAGACCCTTTAGTTCCGGTTGCATGGGGATCGACATTACAAATTGCAATCTCTTCAGGTCCTTTCACCCCCCGGAAATAGCCTCTAAAATTAACCGTGGCCTGGTTCTCTCTCCAGACTCTCCGCAGAACCCCAATTGCCTCGCTGGAATGGATCAGTCGGACTTGCACCCGAGCCCTCCCAGCCCAGAGCAGGGGGAAGGACAATAGGTAGGTGCCATTCTCTAGATCCTTCACATCTCCTGGCACCCCTGCTCGTAATTCTGGACCTAGGAGCCGTGCCTGAAACAGATCCCCTCCGTGGGTCTTGGGTCTGCCCCTGTGGTCCCTGGCCACAAGAATAGCCTCTAGGTGGTCCCCCAGGACATAGGTGGCCTGGGTAGGACCCCTTAGGTGGTAAGTGGAGGTCTGGGGACTGGTGGAAGCCAGAAGATCCTTCCCATCTTCTGGGGTTCGAGGCCAGTAGAGAAGACTGGTCAGGTTGGTGAGCTCCGGAGGGAGAGAGTCCCAGAGGGGTGAGGTATTTTTGGAAACAAGATAGGGTCTTGGAGGTCGGTAGACGGTGGTGTCAGGCCAGAACATCTTGATATAGAGTATCTGTGAGGGGGGAGGGGAGAGAGAGAGAGAGAGAGAGAGAGAGGTTTGTGAGTGGCTCGAGTTTCCTTCTTTGAAGGAGATTTCCATTCATCAAAGCTGGTTCCCTCTACTGGGTTACACCCAGGAATCCTGCCTGCCCAGCACTGTTTTGTCAGTCACTGACATTTGAATCACCACTACCTACATTTGAAAGGAGTACCTCTGTGGCTCACAGCTGTCATCCTAGCTACTTAAGAGGTTAAGATCTGAAGACTGAGGTTCAAAGCCAGCGTGGCAGGAAAGTCCATGGGATTCCTTTTTTTTTTTTTTTTTTTTTAGTCCTGGGGCTTGAACTCAGGGATTGGGCACTGTCCCTGAGCTCTTTCCCGAAAGGCTAGCACTCTACCACTTTGAGTCACAGCACCACTTCTGGTTTGCTGGTGGTTCATTGGGAGATAAGAATCTTACAGATTTTGCTGTCCTGGCTGACTTTGAACCACAATCCTCAGATCTCAGCCTCCTGAGTATCTAGGATTAGAGGTGTGAGCCACCAGTGCCTGGCTGTCCATGAGATTCTTATTTCCAATTAACCACCAAAAAGCTGAAAGTGGAGGTCTGGCTTAAGTGGTAGAGCTTCAGCCTTGAGTGAAAAAAGTCAATTGAGAGTGCAAGACCTGAGTACTAGTACAAAAAATATAAATAAAATATACCCAAACTAAAAATAATGCACAACTCCACAAACAGTTCAAGTGATAAATAGTATAATAGATAAATTGAACTATGTCTATTGAAATACTGTCATCAAATGGGAATGAACAGATAGTAGTGTCACACAATAGCATAGAAGAATCACAAAATATGGTACATAAAAAGTACATGTTATATTTCTTTTCTTTTTTGTTGTTGTTGGTTATGGGGCTTGAATTCAGGGCCTGGGTGCTGTCCCTGAGCTTTTCTGCTCAAGGCTAGAGCTCTACCAGTTTGAGCTACAGCACAACTTCCAGCTTTCTGGTGGTTAATTAGAGATAGGAGCCTTGGGGACTTTCCTGCCCTGGCTGGCTTCTTTACCAGGTAGCTAGGATTATAGGTGTGAACCACCAGCACCTGGCACATTATGATTATATTTCTATGAAATCCAAAGACTGGTGAAAACTATACTACTCTAAGTCAGGTGTTGGAGCTAGGAAGGTGGCTCAGTGGTAGAG